>NC_072424.2:53577500-53886171 GCF_028878055.3 Symphalangus syndactylus | reverse complement strand
TTGTCTATTTTGGGGAAAGATAGAAACAGTAAACTGACCACATATTCTTATTAAATTGTTGATTTGAAGTAACGTTCTAATTAACTTTTCATGAGTTTATGTCTTTCACCAAATAGACTGTAAATTTCTTAGAAATTGAGACTCAGTTTTATTCATCTTCCAACCCCGTCCCCACCCCATTCCAAACCTGTACCTACCTCTGCAAACAGAAAGTTACCCAAAAAGACTTTGGAGATTTGATTTTTTGATAGTAATTTTAAGCAACATGTGTGAACAAGATTTTGTGTGCAAGTTACAGGCTGGGCACTGGGACATTCATATTAATAAACACAGATTCTTTGCTTAAGAAGTTACAGTTAGTGATGAAAACAGGAAAGTAAAGAGACGGTTACAGTTAATAAGCAAAAAAGTACATAGAAGGCAGAACCAATCAGACTAGGGGACCTAGGGAGGTCACTCACAAGAAATGATACCTGAATTGATTTGTGAAGACATTGGACGATTAAATGTTAGGTGGGTGGCTGGGGGAGGGAAGGGAGGGAACATTTTCAAAAAAGAACAAGGAGTTTGTGTAATGGTACAGAAGGTAGTGTTAGAGCACTTACCTTGTTGAGAAAGGAGCCAAGGTTTGGTGGGGAGGGGTGGGCAGCCGAGATTCAGGGGTAGAGCAGTAGACAGCCTAGGTTCAGGAGGAGAGGGAGTAGGAAGCCTAGATTCAGGGGTGGAAGGGTGAACAGCCTAGGTTCAGGGGAGGAGGGGTGGGCAGCCTAGTTTCAGTGGAGTGAGGAAGATAGCCTTGGTTCAAGGAAGAGCAGGGTGGGCACCCTAGGTTCAGAGATAGAGGGGACTGGAAGCCTACATTCAGGGGTACAAGGATGGGCAGCCTAGGTTCATGGAGAGAGGAGTGGCAAAGCAGGCTAAGGGAGAGAGAGGTGGGCAGCCTGAGTCCAGGGAATTGAGGTAGGCAGCCTTGGTTCAGCAGGAGAGGGTTGGGCAGCCTAGGGAAAGGGATGGGGTGGGCATTCTAGGTTCAGTGGTAGATGGATGGGTTTTCTAGGTTCCAGAGGAGAGGTAGTGGGCATCTTAGGTTCAAGAGAGTCATGTAGCCTGGGTTCAGGGGAAGAAAGGAAAGTGCAGCCTCAGTTTAAGGAGGAGATAGGCAGCCTAGGTTCAAGGGATAGGGTTTGGGCAACCTTTGTTCATAGATAGAGTGGTTGGGCAGCCTAGGTTCAGGGGGATATGGGGTTGGGCAGCTTAGGTTCAGGGGGAGAGGGGCAAGAGGCCAAGGTTCAGGGAAAGAGAAGGATACATAGCATAGGTTCAGGGGGAGATGGATGGGGAGCCCAGGATCTAGGGAGTGGGGTGGGCAGCCTGGGTTCAGGGGGATATAGGGTGGGAAACCTAGGTTCAGGGGCTAGTAGGTGAGCAGCATATGTTCAGGGAAAGAGAGGGGGTGACAGCCTAAGTTCAGGAGGATAGGAGTGGGCAGCAATAGTTCAGCAGTAGAGGAGTGAGCTGCTCCAAGATGCAAAACTCATGAGAACTAGAGATGTAAGAATTGTAAGACCTGTGTTTGCTTTGCTAGGGAGTTTGTACTTTTTCCTAAAAGTTATAGAAAGCTATGAAAATTATTTAGATCAGAGAAAAGTACAAGGAATTATTGTTTTTAAAAATCTAACCTTAAGGTAGTGATGGGGAAATTGAACTAGAGTGATTGACTGCAGGCTGGAACCTGTACTGATGCTCTTACAGGAATCCAGGAAGGCAGACAGTTAGCTGTTTGCACAGTGGAGGCAAGGTGAAGAGAGGTGGACAGGTTAGAGAGGTGTCTACTATGACCCGAACCAACAGACTTTGGCAGCCAACTGGACATGAGGCAGAGGGAAGGAGAAAAGTTGAGAATGAGTCTCAGGTAGGTCTGATCAGAGGACTCTTATTCTATTCTGGCAGGAAATGTAATTGATGAATTTTGATTAAACTTCCAAATTGATGGCTCTCTTACACTCTGACTTGTAATTGTTGAAATGATTAAAGATGTAGTTTGTTCTTTCCAAAGCTTTTCACTTATCAGTTGCTCCTGTTTTATTGAGAAAGGTGCTTATAGTGATGTTATATTAAGCCAAACTACTTTCTGATTTGGTACAAACAGACTAACACAAAAATGCTAATTAATATTTAGCATTTAGATATCTGTATCCAAATTAAATGGGTACCCAGAGGATGAAAGATTGAATTATTCAGCTGCCGTTGAAAGCTATATGTCATACTGTGTTTATAATCGTAGTTATCAGAAGTTGGCTTTCATTATTCTACCAAATGTGTTTACTTTCTCATACAGCATTCAAATCTTCATGGTTGGCTATCTATATAGAACATAATATTAAAGGTTTTAAATTTGAACAATTTATATAAAATGAAAAAAATTAAATCTCTAGTCAGATAATGTCATTTAAGGGCCATTTTTGGATGTCTTCCCACATGCAAAGATACTACCAATGCCTAGATCAACCATTTCTGAGGCAGAATGCTTATTTAGAGCATTATAACATGAAACTATTTGCACACTTAAGATGGCTTAAAATAGCACAAGTTACATGATAACTTTGACTTAAGCTACGTGAAGAGAACAAAAGATATGGACCTAATAGAAGACATCAGTGTGACCTTTGTGCTTTAGGACTTTTTCAAGCACAGAACAATTTGAATCCCTCTTGAGTGTGTATTCCTTTGTTCCAATTATTCCAAGTCAGAATTAATAAACCCCAAGTAACTGAATGGTCTTACCATTTTCTGTAGGTTGCTTTTTACATATGGCTTCCACAATGTCTGCAGGGTATTCTAACATTTAAAAAGCTGGATTAAATGGTAGGAATATGTAGAAAAGCAGCAGATTTACTGAATTGTTTTTGAAATTTCTAATTGTTTTAAAGTAGCAGCCACAATGGGAAAACTTGATCATGGGAGGCCAACAGAGGAGAGTTATGAACCAGATTTTGTAAAGATAGAGTGCTCTGTGTCCACACAGATGAAGAGGAGCATGGGGGGCGGGGGGCAGGGGCTTATATGTTGAGGAAAGTATCATAAAGTTCTTTAAAGGCACAACCAACATATTTAGTTAGTGACAATAATGAAAACGAAGCTGGTAAGGCAGGGAAGACTGGTTAGCAAATGATATTAAAGTCCAAGCTAAAAAGCTCGGGTTTAGCAATGTAAGATTTTTCTGTTTATCACGTGTTCTAATAGCTTTGTCTGTCTAGAAGAAAGTGTAGTGCTTTGGGATTTTTTTTTACATTTTATTTCATGAGTTCTGGCAATATAAAAGACATTGATTTAACTCACAAAGTAATCACAAAGTGGTTTTGAGAAATAGGCAAACTGAGATGCATACTGAAATGTATTGCTTCAATATCACATGATAATACAACATAGACGCATGTGCACGCGTGCACACACACACACACACACACACACACCCCTCTTGCTTGTTTGTACTGTTGTATTGCATATGAAGTTTCTAAAATTTCTTCATGTCCTAGGATTATCACACTGGTTTTAACAATTTCTTTGATAATATTGTATAGGTTCAGAGCAGATATAAATAATGAGCAATAATCTAATGTAAGACCAGAGGCCTAGAATACCTTTAAAGACAATTAAAAATCAGCACTTTTATTCGTGGTTCTATATCAGATGTTTCTGTGGCTTGTATTTCATTTTTTTAGTGCAGATTTCCATTTCTTCCTGGAACTTTGGAAACAATTCAGTTGAAGTGTTTTAAAATGACAAGGTCTGAAAGTCCCTTTAGTTCATAAATGAATATTTTAGCTTTCCTAATTTTTCACCACTAACTGTTATATTCAAAGGTTTAAAATTTAATTTACCATTTTTATATGGTGATGCCTAAGATCAGGTTTTAAAACCAACCAAAGTCTCAAAGCTACGTGGACTTGCTTTAATTAAAGACAACTGTATTCTGTCCAAGAAAGAGGGTTTTTGTTGTTGTTGTTGTTGTTGTTTTGCTTATCTTTATTAAATGCATCATCTTCTATATGCATCTATTATGCCCATCCAGATTTTTCCTGAGATCAAGAAAACCATTAACAATTATGTTAACTATTTGATGCCACTAAAATACTTATAAATAAAAACTTCCCTGAATATTAGCTCCCCCATTGTCCTATTTTCAAAAGTGTCTAAGCAGTTACCTGGTTAACTTAAAAGTGGGTGTTTTTCCTGACCCCCAAGTCACTATAATCTTGCTCATAGTTTGTGCTTAACTTTTTTTCTTATCAAAATCTGTTTCCAATTCTTCCTACTGATATGACCCTGTTCTCATAGCTGCTAGTCAGTTTTAAAAGTCACCGGTATCCTGCCCGAATATGGTAGGTCTTAGCTTCACTGTAGAAGATGACAATACCTTTCTGACCTCTTTAAGTGCTTCATTTGATCTTGGGGAGCAGTTCAAGCATTCAGAGGTTTTTCTCCTGTGTTTCAACCACACTACACACTGCATTTCAGGTGAAATGTGAAGTGAATCTCAAGGTCTCTCAGGAATCCAAATGGAATTTGCATTGAGTCTTTGAAAGAAAGTGAAATCACATTTTCTCTGTGAGTTAGCTATTTGAATTCCTGCTTTATATAAATAGTAGAAGCTGACCCTGACGTCCTCTAACATTAAAGTAAAAGAGGACATTAAGAAAGAGATTTCACTTTAAAAGCTGTAGTTGGTAATGAGAATTAAATACTACATTCTGTTTCATTTTATCTTCGGGAATGTTCAATAATATTTAAAGAAAGGTCATGTTGATGCCACTTGTCACATCATGAGATTAGCGTATCTGTGATTCAGGTCAAGCTATACATGATGACCAACTTAATAAGAATAATACAAATGTATCTCTGGTTTTAAACATTTCCAATGAATGGCAATATTACTAAATGAACAGCTCTTAGCCACATGTCTTCACTTAAAGAAAGTACTTTTTAAGTATCTGCTAGATCTTGGATGAATTAATTAACTTTTGCTGAAAGTATACTGCATTTTTGGCAATCTTTGAGGATTACAACTCCTCTGGTATCATTAAATAAGAAGCATTTTCTGCATACAAATGCAATATATCTAACCATTCATGTCTAAGTGCTTGAGACACTTTGTCTTAATAGATTCTACTTTTCTATATAGTAGTGAGAATAAGTAAATTCCAAAGTCGTCTCTAACACTAACATAACCACATGTTTTCCTTAAAGCTACATTCTGGAGCTACTGCATAATAAAATAATGAATATATATTGAATATATATATATATATGTATGTCTCTGTGTATGTGTGTGTATGTGTGTGTGTGTGTGTGTGTATATATATATATGGCTATATGGCTGCTGTAGACACTGGAAAAACCTAGACATATCAAACACTTTGGAAGTGATTCCTAAAATTATTTTAATAAACAAATATATTCATCATAGCTGGAAAATTGCAATCTTCCTTGAAGAGACACAAGGAAAATGGTACAGATTTTTAATGTAAACATTTATGAGTTATTTTAAATGAAAAGAAAAAGCAAAAACGTAATTATGTTAGTATGAAAACCAGATATTCTGTGGCTCCATTTACACGAGTGGATTTAGATAATTTAGGTAAAAAATAGGTTATTTTCTTGAATTACCCAGTGAATGATTTCTGACAAACTGCCTCAGCACTGCAAGTAATTTTCTGATTCTCTGTTTCACTCTGTAACACACACACACATAAAACTAATTAAACTAGTGCAGCTTACCTGAGTTTTACTACTTTGGTCATAAATTCCTGGCTTCAAGCCATGCTCTCTCCCTGCCTTGGCCTCCCAAAAGTGGTGGGATAACAGGTGTGAGCCATTGCACGTGGCCCTGTTTTACTACTTTGAATATCAGAATCATGACTGAAATAAATCACCTACTTCAAGTATTATTAACTTGGGACTCTATGAAAACAGAAAAATATTTTTTTGAGACAGAATGAAGCCACACTATGAGCTATAAACTTATTATGTATTAACTTGAGATGTCATGGGCTCCCAACTAATGACTACTGTATTAGTCCGTGTTTACTCTACTATAAAGAACCACCTGAGACTGGGTAACTTACGAGGAAAACAGGTTTAATTGACTCACAGTTCTGCAGGCTTGACAGTACCCATGAATGGGAGGCCTCAGGCAACTTACAGTTATGGCAGAAGGTTAAGGGGAAGTAAGCACTTCCATCTCATGGAGACAGGAGAGAGAGAGAGTGAAGGGGAAGTGCCACACTTTTAAACCATCCCATCTCATGAGAACTCACTCACTATCATGAGAACTGCAAGGGAGAAATCCACCCCATGATCCAAATACCTCCTACCAGGCCCTTCCTCCAATTCCACATGAGATTTGGACAGGGACACAAATCCAAACCATATCAACAAACTGCTTATTTTACTTAAAGAATCTGAAATAACACTGTATTAGTAACACCAGGTTATTAAAGAAAGGACTTGTTTTCATATGAAATGATAACCTTTTAAAATTCAAATAAGAAATTATTATAGCTATCTTAAAATGTCACAAGTTGTCTTAATTTTTCTGATTTTATCCCATTTCAATGAAAATTTTATCAGTGCCAACTAATTCTCTGAGAACTGGTATTTGAGAAGTTCTTAATTCTTTGTTAAAATTAATTTTAAATAGCTACCTCTAGGAAAATATGTGTGTGAAATTTTGATATTAAAGTCAAGCTCCTTCCAGTGGTTCATACTGAGGGTGTTCATGCTCCCCAGGGGGCATTTACCAGTGTCTGGAGACATTTTTGGTTGTCACCGCTAGGGTGGGGATGCCACTGACATTTAGTAGTAGAAGTCTGAGATGCTGCTATCTAACCTACAATGTATGGTCCAATCCCCCCCAGCAAAGAATTATCTGGTTCAAAATGTCAACAGTGACAAGGCTGAGAAACTCTTTTAAACCCTTTTTAAAGTTTAACCTAAAGAACTGGTAAGTTTGTAGAGTCACATTGACTCAGAGAGTATCAGCTTCTGTTCTGATTGAGCCTAAATTTATCTGCTTTCTCTGTCTTCAGATCTCCTAAAACTTACCTACCTCCTGTGCTGATTTCCTTATATGTATGACAATTATGTGTTTCAGAGACTCCTGCTATGTTACTGTCGCAGAAAATTCTTCTCATTTGCTTATGCATGAGTACAAAGTTTCTTTTAAGTGAAACCTCTATCCACGGTGTCCTAGGGAAGCTTCGGTCCTTTTCAACATCTTCTAAAAACACAATGGCCTTTCTTGCTCCTCACGGTGCTTCACTTGCTACTTACTATTAAGTGCTTATTGATTAATTCTACCCAAAATATAAACACTCTGAATACATTTTGCGTTTAACAAATGGGGTTCAAGATGAAAACAGACTTCCTTCATTTTCATAGGGCAGAATGAGGTCTTCGTCACTACAGTGTAATGCTATGCACTGGGGCAAGACAGTCCGAGGGCTGATGCCATTTAATCATTCCTCACCCAGGCCGGGCGCGGTGGCTCGCGCCTGTAATCCCAGCACTTTGGGAGGCCAAGGCAGGCGGATCACAAGGTCAGGAGATCGAGACCATCCTGGCTAACACCGTGAAATCCCGTCTCTACTAAAAATATAAAAAAAAAGTTAGTCGGGCATGGTGGCAGGCGCCTGTAGTCCTAGCTCCTCCGGAGGCTGAGGCAGGAGAATGGGGTGAACCTGGGAGGCGGAGCTTGCAGTGAGCCGAGATCGTGCCACTGCACTCCAGCTCTGTCTCAAAAAAAAAAAAAAAAAAAAAAAAATCATTCCTCACCCAGTATTATGTAACCTGTACCAAGTGAGCCAGGCTTAATGCCATTACTCACAGAGATTTACATATGGAATATGAAGTTTTAAGTCCTTTGTTTCTTTATGTGAATATATGTGGCTCTTATATAAATATTCCTAAAGAACAAGGTCTGAAAAAGTGGAATAATTCCAAATGTTGAAAATAGTTTTGAACTCTATTTTGCAAGTGTTATCAGGTTTGGACACATAAGTCATTTACACTTAAACAAATTAACTAATAGTATTTCCTATGAAAAACAACTCCCACTGGTCTCTCTTTAGATATTATTTAACTTTTATTAGATGTGCCCATTTGCAAGGAATATTTCTGTATGTGTTTCTTGTTTTAGTGCAGAATTCTCTGTAAATCATTCGGTCTACATCTATAACTTTTAAATATATTTTATATACTAATGTTTTCTATTAATCTTCTTACTTTTTGGTTTTGATTTTTTTCCCCTTTACATTTTGTGAAACACCCATATCCAGGGTGATAACTGGATACAAAATAACTAAAAAATAAAAATCAAAAAACATATGTTCCAATCCATAAAATGTTCACTAGGAAAATAACGTCGTGAAAATGAATTCTCTAAGGTTCTAAGAGAGACAGAGATAAAAAGAGGAGAGGAGAAAAGCTAAAACTAAGTTCTCCCATTTTGTAATTAGTAACTGGAAAATTTTTACTCAAATGTAACAGCTGACCTTCTCCCATATTAAATGCTTTTTGGCTATATGGGTCAATGGGAATACAAGCAGACTTAACCTTGGTCAGACATTGGCTTTGTATTTCAAATAAGATCATGCCCTGATAATATTCCAATTGCTCGAAGTTTTTCAAAAGACAAATTAAAACTTGTATAATAATTCCAGAAAGGTAATTACTGTTAAATTTTTACCCTTTAAAGCCTTTAAATTCAGTTTTGTTCTTAGAAATAGTGTAGATTTAATGGAAGGAAAAAAAAGATGAAGGAAAGGAAGGAAGGAAGGAAGGAAGGGAAGGAAGGAGGGAGGGAGGGAGGGAGGGAAGGAGGGAGGGAGGAAAGGAAGGAAGAAAGGAAGAAGGGAGGGAGGGAGGGAAGGAAGGAAGGAAGAAGGGAGGGAGGGAAGGAAGGAAGGAAGGATGGAAGGAAGGAAGAAGGGAGGGAGGGAATGAAGGAAGGAAGGAAGGAAGAAGGAAGGGAGGGAAGGAAGGAAGGAAGGAAGGAGCGAGGGAGGGAAGGAAGGAGCGAGGGAGGGAAGGAAGGAAGGAGGGAGGGAGGGAAGGAAGGAAGGCAGGGAGGGAGGGAGGGAGGAAAGGAAGGGACGAAGGAAGGAAGGAAGAAGTGAGGGAGGGAAGGAAGGAAGGAAGAAAGGAAGGAAGGAGGAAGGGAAGGAAGGAAGGAAGGAGGAGGGAAAGGAAGGAAGGAAGAAGGGAGTGAGGGAGGGAGGGAGGAAGGAAGGAAGGAGGGAAGGAGGGGAAGGGAAGGAAGGAAGGAAGGAAGGAAGGAAGGAAGGAAGGAAGGAAGGAAGGAAAGAAGGAAGGAAGGAAGGGAGAGAGGGAGGGAGGGAGGGAGGGACACTTGGAGCCCATTAATGTGCAGTTATGATCCTGGAAGCCATAGGGTAAAGCATTTCCTAAATATTAAAATAAGATTTTATGTCCTACATTTTTCCCAGATTAAGAACACTTAACCTTACCACTCTTCAGTGGTTTTTATGATGTCTAACAACCTCTGCCCACCCCCCAAACACAAGTAATAAAGTGCTTGTATAAAATGCTTCCAGAGTGAAAAACTGCTCAAATGAATAGTATTATTCAGTAAGGGTTAATGCATATAGCATGTATGGATTGCTGGTCTTCCGAGCTCTATTATGCAGTGAAATAAAAATTTGCCTAAATTTTATCTTAAAACAGTTTTATCTCTTTGTTTTTACTCAGACACTTATTTTGAGAAATGGAGTACTATTAAAGCTTTAAATGCAAATATTAGATACAGTAAGTATTGTGTGCGTGTGTGTGTGTGTACTGCAGAACAGTGAGCAAAAAAGGAGAATACAAGAAGCTGAGTTGAATTGACACAAAACTGACAAACCCTGGAAATTGCTTAGTTTTTGTTTAGGCTTTTATTTGCCATTGATATATTTCTTATAAAAATAGACTGTGAAAGAAATAAATTTTAAATTATATTTACATTTTTTACCATATTGTACAGAAACATTTTATGTATGTCCTATATACAGGACACTGTTCTAAATCTTTGTGTGAATGTGTGTGTGTGTGTGTGTGTGTGACATGTAATCTCATAAAGCCCTATAGGATAGTATCATCCCTATTTTACACAATAGGAAATGAAGCACAGAGAGGTATAAAATTTTCCCAATACCACTAAGCTGGTGAGGGTAGACTAGGATTTGAACTCAAACAGTCTATTCTGGCCTGAATACTATATTGCCTCCGAATATATTAAGACTCTCGGCCGGGCACAGTGGCTCACGCTTGTAATCCCAGCACTTTGGAAGGCCGAGGCGGGCAGATCATGAGGTCAGGAGATCGAGACAACGGTGAAACCCCATCTCTATAAAAATACAAAAAATTAGCCGGGCGTGGTGGCGGGCGCCTGTAGTCCTAGCTACTCGGAGAGGCTGAGGCAGGAGAATGGCGTGAACCCGGGAGGCGGAGCTTGCAGTGAGCCGAGATTGTGCCACCGCGCTCCAGCCTGGGCGACAGAGCGAGACTCCGTCTCAAAAAAAAAAAAAAAAAAAAAAAAAGAGACTCTCCATCTTAAAAACATATAAATACAAAATTTGCACAGTCATTTTGAAACCTTTGCATCCCAATCATTTTAATTTGCTGTAGTGAACCTAGAAAAGTGAGCCCAAGCAGCAGACACATTTTCTGAAATTTTTATAAATAGCATTAAGTAAGTCAGTATGGTGAGTACCCTAGAATGAGCCTGGAAACATATTTCAAATATGTGTATGTTTGTGCATTTTAAATGTTTTTAATGTACATCTAGAACTCTTTTTAAGAAAGACCAACTTGTATGTTTAATGTGTTTCAGCTTTTAAGAAGCAGCTGTTTAAATACATGGCATTAGGGATCAAGGGTTGCTGGCATTGTGATTGAGGCCACATTCCCTGAGCTAACGGGGAGCAGAGGCATCCGTGTCATTCTGAGTACAGGGTGATGTGAATGGATCAGTGAGCAGCAGGGCCACCGAGGTAGAACTGGCGGAGCCCAAGTGAAAAATAGAGCATCAGTAATTTTATACTGATTTGTTGGTAGAAAAGAGTCTACCCGGTGCCACATCTGATTTATGGAACAAATTGGACTTGTAATGAGAGTCCAGATATAACTGACCTCTTTGAAAGGAAGTCACAACCTTTTTTTGATATACTCATGTATATACTCATGAATATATTATCACTATGCAGCTTTTTCATTTTATTCTGCGACTCATTCTTATGTTTAGATTTATCCTAATTTCTTTGTAAGAATAGACAGCCATAGAATCAAAAGTGTAATTTACTTCATTATTTTACTGCTCCGTTCCTGCTGAATATTCTGTTTTGTATATTCCTTCTCATGACAACAATGCCAAAAGAAAAACTATGCTTGGAATGAACTTGTTACCATGGTGATCTCAAAATTAAGGTTTCAAAGTGTTCAAATGTTGCCCTCAAAAAAAGTCACAAATAAAAATCTACTCATTTTTGTAAGGTGAATGGCATAACCCTTGTTGCAGCATGTACATAATGACATTCACCTATCTTGAACTTTAGAGAGAGTCCAAATGTTTCTGGTGTACTGAAATTCTGTTTAGTTCAGTTGAAATAAATGGGTTATAACTATGCAATTTCTACAGTATTTGCTGAAATGAAATACCATGCCAATATATAAAGAGAAGCTCATTTTCATCAAGCAAAGTAGACATCAAATAAGCTATTTTATATAGCGTTGCTTAGACAACCAAATTAAACAAGTAATTTTTTGTAGATTTAATTATATGTCATAACTAGAGTATGCCAACTCTCTGTCTCAATAATCGCATTTTAAAAATATATTGATTAAGGAAAAAAAGAAGTCTCATTTGCCAGTGAACCTTTGGATATTTATTAATTAAGATAATTTTATGGCTTTAATCCCATTTTTAAAAATCTTTCATCTATCTTAAAGTGACTTCAAGATTTTAAAGTCTTTCCTGTGGCATTTATCTTTAATTTTATCCTGTAGTGAATTGTAAAAGTAATGAACAAGGGCAATTGGATGACTCCTCTTGCGTATACACTCAGGAAAGCTCTCTCAGTCATCTATATATCCAAATTTGTGTAAAATATATTTATTATTCATTATTATAATATTATTATATTTATTTTCAGAAAGTCACATATATTAAGGTAGAAGCATTTCTGTTTAAAAATTATCAGGCAGTGACAGTAGGAAAACTTGTAGGCAAGCTAATTAACAACTAGGTCCTTCGTATCTTTCAAGGTTTTCACGGATGCTCTCAGTATTTAAATTATACATTAATATTGCTAGGCACTGAATAATCATCTATTCTGAAGTTGAAATTTTTGTTTGTATCTTAGATTCCATTAAACTTTAGTTATTAATTTGTTAATGGTTCAGGACAGAGCTTAACTTCTGCTTATTGTGAAATTTTAGTTTAGAATTTGTTTTATTAGATTTTTTGAACATTCTAATAAAAATGTATAGGCAAATGAAATTATGTAAAGAATATGTTGCTGTTTTCCATAATATAGTATGGGAAGCTGTCACTTCTAACCAACTACTTTTGTGATAAGAAACCAAAGAGTAACACTGAAAACACAATATTTGTTCCAGTAAAAATTGTCCTATTTGCTCAATAATTCAATATTTATTATCATATTTCATGGTAATACCTTTCTGGAAGTTTATTTAAAAATTTATATTTAAACAATTTATTTGTAGTCTTCTCCAAGGAAGTTTCAAAAACATATGTGTATTCTGTTTTACTGTTTCATTATCATCTGTTCATTTTCATCCGAAAGATATTTTTGTTGTGATTGGGAGACACCAGATATCATAATCAACATACAAGTTTTATGCTTTTGATAATATTTGAAAAGTGTTTTAACATTGTAGTTTATAGCAAATGACTTAATAATCGATCCTCAAGTAAGTGAAGTGGAAGGTTACTCAATACTAACGGTAGTAGGCAATATAGAATGGATATTTGGTAGATACAACTGGTGCTCCACAAACTCTAAATTACAAGAAATGTTTCATCATTCATTTTTCTTAAAATCAAATTTCATCTGATCTGGACCCTTATCCTAGTGAGTTCCCTGGAAATTCCATCTACCATTATTGTGCCACCCTTCCCTTTCTCCCACCTTTCCCTCCTGCCCATTTCAGCCTCTAAAATTTCCAGGGATCTAATGAAGACACTCAAGGACTTCCACTGGTACTGACTTCACTTTGGCTGCCATGGATGAGTAGCAGTGCTTCTGCTGCTATTTTTGCCCTCCTCCTGGGCATGGAAATTTTTCTCAGAACTTGATCCAGACACACTCATGTACCATGCAGCTATTTCCCTATTTCCTGCCCTCTCCTACTGTCAGTGTGAGCTCCTCAGGCCTACATGGCCCTCTGCCTCCTTCCTTTTGAAAAATCTTTCCAGCTGTCTAGTCCAAGCTCATAGTGTATCTCTTTCTCCTACCTCTCCCCAAACTCCCAGCCCCATTTCTGCCAGGGCTTGTATTGCTTCTCAATACTATTGCTACAGGCTTTTATAAAAGAAGAAAATATTTAATATTCCAAATAATCATATAGTTTTATCCCTCTTTTATGAATGAGGAAATTGAGGGCAGGGCAGATTGAGTAGCATGCCCAAGGTTACAAAGCTAGTAAGTCACAGAACCCAGATTTGAACACAGCCTAGCACCAGGGAGATCCAGTTACCTTGTTGAATGGGGGAAAACAAATATTAGAATAACATGCAGTGGCTCATACCTGTAATCCCAGCACTTTGGGAGGCCAAGGCGGGTGGGTCTCCTGAGGTCAGGAGTTTGAGACCAGCTTTGTCAACATGGTGAAACCCTATCTCTACTAAAAATACAAAAATTAGCCAGGACATGGTGGCTCGTGCCTGTAGTCTCAGCTACACAGGAGGTTAAGGCATGGGAGTCTAAGACAGAAGAATAGAAGAATTGCTTGAACCCAGGAGGCAGAGGCTGTAATGAGCTGAGATCGTGCCACTGCACTCCAGCCTGGGCAACAGGCTTTTTCTGTGAGAATACATAAAAAAAAAAAAAAGAAGAAAAGAAACTTTGAAGAAAATAAATTTTTATGTTATTTTATGTTATTTTTATGTTATATTTTTATGTTACATTTATTACTAGTATTTGGCTAAGGCATGCCTATCCATTCCAACCGTGCATTTCCAGGCATATGCTTGTAAAGGAGTATAAGTTATGTTTAATTAAATGGTGGTGTGTGACTGGCCTAGGTTGAAGTTGTATTTCTGCCACCTACTACTTTCATTAGGCCTTATTTTTTCTGTCCGTATTAGTACTAAAAATGTAAGAAAATGCATTCATGTACCCTCCTGCCTTCCATAAGAAAGTAAATCACCTTTTGAAAAGTAAGTAAAAGCTTTTGCTCCTCAACCAACTTATTTCAATTACCATCACTAGTCAGATCCACTTGTTCGCCAGGAGAATTCAATGAATCCAGCAGTTTGCCAGAGGCTTTAATCGTATGCTTTATAGTAAAGCCTGAAAAGGCACTTTCCCCAAGGGACTTGTGTAAAGGACTGTGCTGCTGGGAAAACATTCATCATGAATTATTTGTTTACACCTGCAGTATTCGATAATGTAGAAATTTGGTAATGTAGAAAGACCAATGTGCTATTGGCCATGGAAAAGACAAAGGGAATGTCTAAATAGCTGAAGGCAAATCACAGCAGGATGTAAATGTGCTTAGGTCTTCTTCTAGGACGGCATCACGGTGTAATTCCTGACTCTGCGCATATGCAGCATGAAAACCTGCCTAGCAGAAAAAGCAAAATGGAAGAAATTTTGGTCCAGTGCCATTAGCTCACTTGAATATAAATGTGGCCAAATTCTCCAGTCTCTCCATTACTACATTGAGGATCTTCATGCCACTATTTTATGTCAAGTATTTAATAACTATCTTCCAAAGGAAAGTCTAAATAAATCTGTGATGTTCTTTCTAACCAGCAAAACAATAGCCACTATGACTAATCTTTGTTAAGCTTCTGTAAGAAAATTACATGGCGTGCGTAAGTGTGATTTCTTATTAATTAGCCTTTTTTAAATAGAAAAAAAATTATATTTCTACTTATGTATATGTGCAAGAGATTTTTAAAATCCAGTTTTCTTAAAATTGATGTTTTTGTTTAGTACAATGAATGTCCAAATAAAGATCACTTTCAAACATGCCATTTTAATATCACATTAGATATACACTAAAATACATGAAAATCATTTATCAAATATTTATTGAGTGCCTAATATGTGCAAATATTATGCAAGGTGCTAGGAGTAAAAGAGTTTTGCTTCTTATATTCCTTCTTTGATTGTAGCTTTCTCATTTTAAGAAATCAACCAAGATTGCATGAATTACTAGCAGTTACAAAACACACTGCAAGTTAGTCACGTATTTTTAAAAAATCACTGAGTTAAAAAGTGGTAGCCAAAGCATTAGTCACAATAACAAAGACAAGCAGTCAACCTAGGTGCCCATCAGTGATGGATTGGATAAAGAAAATGTCATACATATACACCATGGAATACTACATAGCCATAAAAAGAATGAAATCATGTCCCTTGTAGCAATGTGGATGCAGCTAGAGGCCACTATCCTAAGTAAATTAACACAGGAAAAGAAAACCAAATACTGCGAGTTATCACTTATAAGTGGGAGCTAAACATTGGGTACTCAGGAATATAAAGATGGCAACAGTAGACACTTGAGACTACTAGAAGGGAGAGGGAGGGAGGGGGCAAGCATTGAAAAACCAACTACTGAGGACTATGCTCAATACCTGGGATCATTCATACCCCAAACCTCAGTACCGTGCAATGAATCTAGATAACAAACATGTCCCTACCCTCTGAATCTAAAATAAAAATGGAAAAAAAAAAAAGTCAGCCAAAGAAGAACGAAATCTCTTGAATGTCTGAATCATGGAGTAAGTCCTGGGAATCTTAGCTCCAAGTCACAGAAACTATTCAGTCTTTTTCTTTTAGGAGAGACTGTAAAGGCTAAATTTGGCCATGACACTTCTTCAGTTTCATTGCAAATTCCTCATTGTTATTTCTCTCCCCTTTAAGATTGAGTACAGGCCGGGCGCGGTGGCTCACGCTTGTAATCCCAGCACTTTGGGAGGCCGAGGCGGGCGGATCACGAGGTCAGGAAATCGAGACTACGGTGAAACCCTGTCTCTACTAAAAATAAAAAAAAAAAAAATTAGCCGGGCGTGGTGGCGGGCGCCTGTAGTCCCAGCTACTAGGAGAGGCTGAGGCAAGAGAATGGCGTGAACCCGGGAGGCGGAGCTTGCAGTGAGCAGAGATCGCGCCACTCCAGCCAGCCTGGGTGACAGAGCGAGACTCCGTCTCAAAAAAAAAAAAAAAAAAAAGATTGAGTACAATGAAGTGGCTAAGGGTTTACATAAGTTTTCAGATCAACATGGTACAGGCAACTGTGTGGGATATGGAATCAAATAAACTTGAATTTTAATATTAGCTCCATTTGTAAATGGCATGGCAAGCTTCTTGTTTTTTTTTTTTTTCCAAATCTCATCTCTGAAATAAGGATCAGAATGCCTATACAGTGGACTTTGCAAGATTACAAAGCAAACATCATATGCAAAATACTTAACTTCTTCCAGCTTGCAATGCAGGAGTGAGAAAGGCATACACTAAACACCTTAATTTGTGTGTGTGTGTTTGTATGTGTGTGTGATGGCAAATTGTGATAAGGACAAGGATGGTTAGGAACAAGGTACTATAAAAGAGAAGGATGGTGTGGAGATCAAAATTTAGTTTGGGGAATTCAGGAAGACATTTTTTTAGGAAGTAAAATCAGGTTGAGGCTTGGATGACAGGTAAGAATCACCCAGGAAAAGATTTGGAAAAATGGTGGAAAACTTTTAGGCAGAAAAGTGTGTAGTGCCCTCAAGAATCAGAAAAGCCAGTGGTATGGTAAAGATAGTCATGCAATGGGATGTGAAACATATTAGGCCTCATTTAAAGAGTGATTACTTAATTTATATTCTGAGCTAGGAAACTTTAAGAGTGAAGGTGATAGAGAAGAGGTAATATTCACTATCATGCAAGAAGAATAGGTATAAACTGGAAGTGTCTTGGGCACACAAGGATGCACCAACATCCTACTAACTGGTCATATCAAAGAGCTTGGATTTTGTTCTGAATGCAATAAGAAGCCACTGAAGGGCATTCAATAAGAGGGTTACAGTATCTGATTTATCTCTTAATAAAACTACCCACTGTAGTGGCCTGTAAGATTCTTGGATTATGTTATTTCTCTTAGTATAAGCAAAATTAAGAATTCCAGTTTGATGACATTTTAGACAAGGTTGAATTTATTTTGAAATTATAGCTCATTCATGAAATAAATGGCAAAGGAGAAGAAGTGTCTTTAGTAGTTTAAAGAAGGATGTAGAAGTTCTTTCAATATTGTCTACTGTTTGGGAATATCCAAAATCAGTTGTCCTGGGGCAATGAGGGGCATAAAATCAATAGTATCTACCCTCCCTATCTCTCCCAGTCTTCCATTTCCTTTGTCCCTTTGTGCGTAGCTATGTGGTTCTACTAGTCCTCATATGACTCAATAAAAGTAAATAGTAAAAATAGCAATGATAAGAAGTAATATTGATTACTAGAAAACATGCCTTCAACTTCACATGCATTGTCTTATTTAATTCTCAAATTATGAGGTAGGTATCACCAACCCTATTTTACAAATGAGAAAATTAGCTTTATAGGGGTTAAGGTACTTGTCCAGCTTTACATAACTAGTGAGTGAAAAGATGAAATTCCTCCAAGATTGTCTGATGACAGAGCCACTATTCTAATCCTCTATACTAGAGATGGCAGGTCAGTGACTATTCAGAACTCTGTTTTGCGATGCAGTGGAAGCGGAAAGGGGATAATATTAAATACTATTTGGTGGGCTTAGTGTAGCAAGTCTAGTCTCTAGTGTCAATAACACATGCAAAAACTGTTATGAGAAATTTCTGTTTTCAACTGTCATTGTGTGGTGCACTGGTACTATGACTGCCTTCTTTAATTTTTTTTTCTTTTGAGATGGAGTCTTGCTCTATCACCCAGGCTAGAGTACAGTGGCGCTATCTCTGCTCACTGCAACCTCCGCCTCCTGGGTTCAAGCGATTCTCCTGCCTCAGCCTCCCGAGTAGCTGGGATTACAGGCACCTGCCAATGAGTAGCTGGGATTACAGGCGCCTGCCACCGTGACTGGCTAATTTTTCTATTTTTGGTAGAGACGGGGTTTCACCATCTTGGCCAGGCTGGTCTTGAACTCCTGACCTTGTAATCCACCCACCTCAGTGTCCCAAAGTTCTGGGATTATAGGCGTGATGCTATTTTTTTTAAATCAGATGAACTATTATTATATTTTTGAGGTTGTAGTTTTAACTCTATAGTGTCCATGCTTACTGTAATGAAATTAAAATATTCCATGTGCTGAGTTAAAGATAGAATAAGACCATATTTTGAACATAATATCTCTAATATTAGTGAACCGTTTATGGTTGCCTAGTCACTCTTTGTAGAAAAAGAAAACCACAATACGTTAATTAGGAAACTGCTATAGGAAAACAGAACTTACTATAAAAAATGTTTAAAATTCCCTTGTGTAGAGGTAAAATGTCATTAATTGTATAATTTATTTTGATAGAGTATGTAATTGAGTCGTTAACATTTCTCCTGAAAGCTGTTTCATCCTTATCTTTTTCCTTTTTCTGATTAAAGTACTAGAAGATAAGAAGTTATTTTAAAAATTATCAATAGTTTAAAAACTCACCTATTCTATAACAGTACAAAGCCCATCAGAAGTGGTGAAATATAAACACGTAGCACATAATATTTCAGCTGTTGATAGAAACAGGGGTTTGTGAAGAAAGCAGGAAAATTAGCAACCTTCTTAAGGTTGATATTTGTTATCTTCAGCTTACATATGGTGAACATATTTAAATCTTGTTCACCTTAATGGGATATGCATGATTAGACTTGCCATTCGTGGAGATATTCAATCTCAGAAAAATAGAGCCCATCTAGGAAAATCATGAAAGGAAATTATGTTTTTTCACCATTATTCAGAACATAAAATGGATTTGGTTTTTGATGATTTCATTTTTAATAAAATAATATTGTGGTAAAAATAATTTTAGTTTTTATCAACAAATAGGTTATTCATCACACAGAATCTTAGAATTATATCTCACTGAATCACATTAGAATCATTTAGGGACCTTCCAAATAAACTAGGATTGATATATGTGAAATAGATTTTGGATACACAGCTTGTATTCTGTTCTTTCTGGGAGTAATAGCACAACCGTTCTTAGAAAAACCACTCATCTCCCCATACAAAGCTGTTTGTTTTGTGTGGGTTTGACTTCATCCCTACCTAAAGCAACAGAATATGTGAACAAACCTGAATCGTGCCCAGGTAAATGGTTTGCAGTAGGTACATTTCTTTAGTCTGTCTGATCCATCCACACCTCTTGGTTTTTCATGGAAAAACAAGCTTCCCCTTTTTGTGGCCATGAATAAGACAATGTGTAGCCCTGTTTGCTGCCTG
The DNA here is from genome assembly GCF_028878055.3 of Symphalangus syndactylus. Taxonomy (NCBI): domain Eukaryota; kingdom Metazoa; phylum Chordata; class Mammalia; order Primates; family Hylobatidae; genus Symphalangus; species Symphalangus syndactylus. The sequence goes on along the minus strand of NC_072424.2, from coordinate 53,866,488 downwards.
TCATTATTTTATGACCTTAGGGTACAAGCATTTAGATAAAACTGTCAAGTACGGAAGCCTCATAGAGAAACAGAACACAAGCATGTCTTTGGTGACGTTATGGAATTTCTGACTCAAGTCACTCCTTAGCTTAGCACTATCACCTTATTCTTCAGCTGTGTAAGCTAACATGTTTGTCTACCTTTTTAGTCAGTTTGAGTTCAGTTTTCTGGACATGAAACCAAGATAATTTCTTGGATATGAAACCAAGATAATTTTAATTGATGCAATAAACTATTTTAAATGAAAATATTGTTTCACCTTAGACTTGTGAAATGCAGAACAAATAAAACAATCAAATACATGTGAACCATCAGCTTAAAAAAAACCCTTCTATGAAAACTTTGAGAGAAAATCTGAAAGAATTTCTTTCTGGTTGGGTTGCATATTGGGTATCTGTTGGGGTATAGGTCATTTTGAGTTGTTGTGGGATAGTCATTTATAGTTCCACTGACCTGAAATTTTTGCATGGGCAGGAACTGTGTAATCATTTGGTGACAAGAATCTCCTAATGGCAAATAGGCTCTGTGATACTTAGGGAATAGGCTAAGCTGCTGTAATAAATATCTAAAAAATCAAGGACACAATCAAGGAAGATTTTTTTCTTCTCACTTTACAGTCCATGTGAAGGCAGGCAGTCCAGAGACAGGAGGTAGCGCTGGTCCTTGTGGTTATGTGAGCACACCCCACCCAATGGCTGGTAGTGCTACTTTGTCATCTTCTACTTGGCTTCTATTTCTGGATCCAAGACAGTTGTTCCACCTTTCACTCTTTGCCAGCCAGCAGAGAAAGGAAAGGAAAATAAATGGAGGATAAACAGTTTCTTTTAGGAATTATGGTTTGGTAATTGTTTATACTGTTTTCCTTCACGTCCTCTTAACCAAAACTCAGTCAAAATCATATGACTCACCTGGTTGCAATAAAGGCTAGGGAATGTAGTCTCTGGCCAAAACTCTTTAGTGTCTTCAAATTATAGAGATGAGAGCAGTGGGGACAAGTTAGGTGTGCTTCACAAGCACATTTCTCCATGTTTCTAGACCATTAATAAAAAATTCTTATACCTATCTATATATAGCTGTATCAGTGTGTGTGTATACATAGCAGGCCTTTCGTATTCATGAGTTCCACATCTATTGATTCAACCAACTGCAGATCGAAAATTCAACAAAAATAAAAATAAAAAAAGACAAACTCTAAAAACAATATAGTATGACTATTTACATAATCTTTACATTGTATTAGGTATTATAAGTAATCTAGAGATAATTTTATTTTTTTGAGATGAAGTCTTGCATCATTGCCCAGGCTGGAGTGCAGTGGCACAATGTTGGCTCACTGCAGCCTCTGCCTCCCAGGTTAAAGCGATTCTCCTGCCTCAGCCTCCTGAGTAGCTGGGATTACAGGCAAGCAACACCACACCTGGCTACTTTTTGTATTTTCAGTAGAGATGGGGTTTCACCATCTTGGCCAGGCTGGTCTAGAACTCCTGACATCAGGTGATCTGCCCACCTCAGTCTCCCAAAGTGCTGGGATTACAGGCACGAGCCACCATGCCCGGCTGGATAATTTAAAGTATACGAGAGGATGTGCACAGCTTATGTGCAAATACTATGCTATTTTATATAAGAAACTTGAGCATCTATGGATTTTGGTGCCCTTGGGTAAGTACTGGAACCAATCCCCTACAGATGCCAAGGAATGACTATACATCTGTATATGTACAATATACGTATGTATATCACACATACGTATATTGTACATACATATGTAAATTACACATATTTATACGTGTATATGTATCATATATATGTATATGCATGTATATATGTGTGTATATATCATATGTACTCCACACAGAAATACTTTAATTTTTATGTATTTTTACAAATTAGTGGAAACTCAAGTTCTACAAAAAACTAAAGTTATAATTAGTAACCACAGTAGAAGGTATAATTGCAATTTCTTTATATTCTCAGTAAATTAAGTGGGAAAAGAAAATTTCATTTCAATTGATCATAAATATTTATAGAAAATGACTAAATATATTAACATATTACCTAAGTTCAGAAATTTATATCATTTGTTACAACATTTCTTGGCATAAAAGTGTGCGAAAAATAAATTTACATGAATGAGGCAGTTAGTCAATTATTTTCCTTCTGGGAAGTTATTTATTCAAGGCCTTTTGGTGAGTGGCAATGGGCATAATTTTTATCTTTATGACTTCTCCTAATAATGTTTTTCAGTATCAAATAATTGAATGACTATTACTTTAAGTCTGATTTAGACAGATATTAATGATGTCACCTAAGTCAGCCTGGGTGGCTGAGTTTATACAGCATGGGGGCCCTCTTTCAAATGCATATTAAAACAAAAATTTGCATTACCTAATTTCTTGTGTTCCCAAGGAATTACTAAGATGTAAGTCCTGCAGAGTTTTGGTGCCCAGGACAATGAATGGCCCAAAGAATGAGATTCTGGGAGGGCAAAATCGAGTATCCCAATAACATCTTAATATGGCTTTAGTAATTTTGTTTAAGCCACTACTCACTGAATACTCACCCTATCCCAGGCATGTCCTAAGTCCTTCACATTTAAGCCTTTCAACCTCCTTTAGGTAAGTACTATTATCACCATTTTACAGATAGAAAACCTGAGGCTTGGGAAAGTGACAGGATGGTGCAAGACAAGACAAAGATTTTTCTTTTCTTTTACTCCAAACTCTTGAAAATTATACAAATCTTTTGAGAAGTGTGTGTCTTCATATCCTTCACCCACTTTTTGATGGGATTGTTTGTTTTTTTCTTGTAAATTTGTTTAAGTTCCTGGTAGATTCTGGATATTAGTCCTTTGTCAGATGGATAGATTTCAAAAATTTTCTCCCATTCTATAGTCTGCCTGTTCACTCTGATGATAGTTTCTTTTGCTGTGCAGAAGCTCTCTAGATTAATTAGATCCTATTTATCAATTTTGGCTTTTGTTGCCATTGCTTTTGGTGTTTTAGTCATGAAGGCTTTGCCCATGCCTATGTCTTGATTGGTATTGCCTAGGTTTTCTTCTAGGGTTTTTATGGTTTTAGGTCTTACATTTAAGTCTTTAATCAACCTTGAGTTGATTTTTGTATAAGTTGTAAGGAAGGGGTCCAGTTTCAGTTTTATGCATATGACTAGCCAGTTTTCCCAACACCATTTATTAAATCGGGAATCCTTTCCCCATTGCTTGTTTTTGTCAGGTTTGTCAAAGATCAGAAATTTATGCGGCCAACAAACACATGAAAAAAAGCTCATCATCACTGGTCATTAGAGAAATGCAAATCAAAACCACAATGAGATACCATCTCACGCCAGTTAGAATGGTGATCATTAAAAAGTCAAGAAACAACAGATGCTGGAGAGGATGTGGAGAAATAGGAACGCTTTTACACTGTTGGTGGGAGTGTAAATTAGTTCAACCATTGTAGAGGACAGTGTGGTGATTCCTCAAGGATCTAGAACCAGAAATACCATTTAACCCAGCAATCCCATTACTGGGTATATACCCAAAGGTTTATAAATCATTCTACTATAAAGACACATGCACGTATATGTTTATTGCAGCACCATTCCCAATAGCAAAGACTTAGAACCAACCCAAATTCCCATCAATGATAGAGTGGACAAAGAAAATGTGGCACATATATAACCATGGAATACTATGCAGCCATAAAAAAGGATGAGTTCATGTCCTTTGCAGGGACATGGATGACGCTGGAAACCTTCATTCTCAGCAAACTAAAACAAGAACAGAAAACCAAACACCGCATGTTCTCACTCATAAGTGGGAGTTGAACAATGAGAACACATGGACACAGGGAGGCGAACATCACACACCAGGGCCAGATTGGGGGATTGGGGATTAGGGGAGGGATAGCATTAGGAAAAATACCTAATGTAGATGACAGATTGATGGGTGCAGCAAACCACCATGGCACGTGTATACCTATGTAACAAACCTGCATGTTCTGCACATGTATCCCAGAACTTAAAGTATAATAAAAATAAATTAAATAAATGAACAAAATTGGCAACCAATAAATGTTTGTTAAATTAAAATGGATCATATACAGCCTTTGTGGCAGCCATGGAGATGTGCCACTTAACATGTTTCAAAGAATGCAGTTAGCTGATGGCTTCCCATTTGGCATCCACTGCTATATTTAAGGCATACTCATGCTCTCCCAAGATGGTTCCCAGCCAAGGATTAAGCATGGCTGGGATATGAGTTAAAATAAAATAAAATAAAAAAGAAAATTATACAAATTTTGCTTACATCTAGGTAAAAGTGGTGTATCAGTCTGGGTTCTAGAGAGAGAGAAAGAGAAAGACAAAAGCATTTTAAGGAATTGGCTTGCACAATTATGGAGGCTGGTAAGTCTGAATTTGTAGAGTAGGCTATCAGCCAGGGCATTCAGGTAAGAGTTGAAGTTGCAGTCTTGAGTTCAAAATTTTTAGGGACGACCAGCAGACTGGTACCTTGGGTAGGATTTCTATGTTACAGTTGTCAGGCAGAATTCCTTCTTCACCAGGAAACCTCAGCTTTTGTTCTTAAGGCCTTCAACTGGTTAGATGAGGCCCATGCACATTTTGGAGGGCAAATTGCCTTACTTAAAGTCAACTGCCTATAAATGTTAACCACATCTCCAAAACTCCTATACTACTGTTTGACCAAACAACTGAGCATCATAACCTAGCCAAGCCAATACATAAAATTAACCCTCTCAGCAAGTTTCCAAACACTGCCCCCACACACACTTGTTTTCACCCCAACGCTTTTTTAATGCAAAAACTCAGAACTAATACTAAATTAAACTGGATTTAGGTTTTCTCATAATTTGAATACAGCTATGAGGAGATTGGACATGAAAGTTATTTTTCAGGACACAGCTGGGATTTAAAGTTGTGGGAAATAAAATTTTCTTTGATAATATACATGTAAGCTAGGAGGGATCAGGAAAAATAAGGATTACAGAGGCATATTTTCACTGATTGCAGTAAAAACTGAAGGCAATTTCTTGCTCCAGGTAGTATTAAGAAGGTGGAGTTTCTGAAAGATATAATATTAACAACAGCTTTGCCTTCTTTAAGGTTAACAGTGCTAGGGTAAGAAGTAAGTATATGATTTTCAGAATAAAACTTTTATTAACAAACCCATTGTCCTTGGGCAGGTGGCTCGTTGCCTGAGGCAGAGATTTGTGAAGGCACATTACGAAAGTGGGCATGCAGGGCTTACTAATGTGCCTGGCTGATATGCATGCTTCATTAGTGCCTGCCAAGGGGGACTCAGCACTGCAAGCCTGGTTCTTGGCTGGTGCGCCTCTGTGCACCCAGCTTCCTAGATACCCCTTTCTTCCAGCTGAGCCCTGCTGACTTCAGAAGTTAAAGCCCGGAAGATACTTCCTCTACTTCCAACTATTATTTTTTTGTCTTATTACAAAAGTAATATACATAACTTGAATAAAAATTAGAAAAAAAGATAGACAAAAAAGTATCTGTAATGCCACAATCTGTGTTGATGCATATTTTTACAATCTTTTAAATTTAGTATAGATGTTAATGTGGATCTGGCTGTGGATACAGATAGAATATAGTTACAAAAATGCCTTCTATAGTGCTTTATGCCCTGCTTTTTTATTTATTATGTCATTAATATAGTTGCTTGTCAATAGACGTTCTATAAGTTTTATTAGGACTACATTAATCTCTGTTATATTGACATTCTCAACAGTAGGTGAATTAAAATGTATAATCCACTGATAAAGTTTGTTATTCCACTAGAACACAGATTTCTGAGATTTTTGTGGCTCTCACGTTATCAGGCATACATTAGTATTTATTTGTCTTTAAGCAGAAGGAACAGAAAAAGATACTCTAATATATTCTAAATCACTATCCTCTAATAAGTAATATCAGAGCCATATTATAGTAAGCCAAATTCTTGGAGGCAATAGGTAATACTTAGGAGTAAACAGGAGTTTAAAATGTAATTATCTCAACAGGTTTGGAAATATGAGGGATTAATCAAGGACAGTTTGTTTTTAAATTTTTCATTATTTTGAGCTTTAAGGCACCAGGCTCTAAACCCAAGACAAATTTTCAGTGCCTTCTAACTATTGTCTTATATTTCTGTGTCTGAGTATGATATGTTTTATTGAATTAGATTAAAATTAACTTTTGGAGCTTATAATACAGTGATCTCCAAAGAACACACTTTTTCTTCACTACTGCCTTTTTACAGATTGCTGATATCCACAATGTAAAGCTGTACTGCATTGTTTATTTCTGGAATGACTGTCTTAAAACGTGAAGACAGTAGTACTGCCTGATTGCAGCATCCAAGTTTTTCTTCCCTGTTTTTCTGCCTCTTCTACCAATATACGAATTTTCCAAAATCACAAAGATAACAGCATAATTAACACTTTAGACTCAAGTCTATGTTATATAATAAGAACTGCTCTACAAATAGTCATGAGCTTCTGGAGTCTAGGTATGGCCCTATTATCAATCAAATTGAGAAAGTAGCCAGTTTCCAGTTTCATCACTTGGAAAATAAGGTGGTCGAACTAAAAGATCACTGAAATTCTTCCAAATATAGTATAATTCTGGTGTAGTAGTTCTCCTTGGAGCCCAGAGGCCTCTTCTAACTTATGCATTGATGATTGAGTACCAGTCCTGGTATTTTGTTGTGGTCAGTGTCAAAATGCCAAAAAACAATCCAGTCTAGCAAGTTTAATACATAGTATAAATAACACGAAACTTGGCCAGCCACTTTGAGTAACTGATATTCCTTTTAGAATCAAGAAGATGCCTACAAGAGATAAAGCCTCAGGCTACCAGAGTAAAGGCCCAGATACACTCGACAAAATGGATGTCTGTCACCCATCTTCTCTCCTCCTTTACCTCAGTACTAAATTCAGGCTTCAAGTAAGTGTATATGATTGGTGAAGCCTAAATTGCATTTAGAATCTTACTTGCAAGGGTCTCTGGGACATATCACATTTTATATTTTCAGTCTCTGTAGTAGAGGGTGTCACACTAGGTAGAGGTTAGATTCGATGTTAAGGGAGTCAGATCACAGCCCCAGATGTTCTCAATATCAGATTAGTACAAGAAACATATAAAGAAGCCACTGCTTTACAGAAAAAAAAAAAATAAGAACCTCCATGTCATAGTAAGTATATAGTCTTACTTTAAATGAGTTTACCCTGTAAAGTTTTGAAAGTGATTTTTAATAATAAATAACCAAATTTATATTTTATCTATCGCAAAATTGCTCTTTGGTAACAATGTTCTCAATTTTTCCTCTTATAATGAAGAGCATATGATAAATATGCCATAAAAGAATACAATATGAATTAAGCTGTAATTTTCTTCATATTTTATTTCACTCAAAAAAATTAGAGCTGTTATTGTAATGGTGCTTTACATTACGGATATCTCAAAGCTGACATTTGTTATTAATAGTATTTTGAGTCCACCAATCTTCCATTTTTTCACTGCATGGAAAAACTCTGATTTACACAGAAGTCAGAAACTATTGACAATTGTAGTTTTTCTATGTCTAACTGAGCTAAAGTTATTTCAGGGAGAGTATTGATGAATGGCTGATTCTAACATCAGTTCATTAGCATGGAATTCATCAGCCAATGATAAAATGTTAGATGAAGAGAAAGAATTATTCATTCATTCAGCAAATATTTCCTTCTGCCTACTATGTGCCTTGCACATAGTAGGAGTTTGGAATACATCAGTAAGCATAACAAAGATTCCCGTTCTCTTGGAGTATATATTCTAATATGGGTAGATACATAATAAATAAAAACCATAATGAATAAGCAGATTATATTATAGAAGGTAATATGTGCTTTGAAAAAATAAACAGTAGAGCGAGGTGATGTGTTAGGAATTGTGGTGGGATATGGTCAGCATAACACTCACTGAGATGGGTGATTTCAGCAAAGACTTTAAGGAAATAAGAACTTGTGTGTGTGTGTGTGTGTATAATCACTTGAGGAAGAGCATTCCAGGAAGAAGGGAGAACTCTCCATTAAATTGGAGAGTGCCAGGCTTGCACAAGGAAGAATAAGGAGACCTGTATGGCTGGAGTGCAATGAGCAGGGAAGACTTATCAGGAGAGGAGCATGGAGAGCTCAGAGAGCCACATCACATAGGGCTTTTAGGCTATTACAAAAACTTGGAAATTGGCTCTGAAAAAATGAAAAGTCATTTCAGGGTTTTTAGCAGAGAAATGAGATAAACTTACATTTTAAAAGAATTTCACAATAACTACTGTGTTGGCAATGGGTTACTTAGAAGCAGAGAGGCCAGACAGGAGTCTATATCAGTGAGCCAGATGAGAGATGATGCCATCACTATCAGGATGGTAGCAGTAGGGATGGTGAAAAATGGTCAGATTCCAAAGATCATTTGAAAAATTCGATTAAGAATGTATGGAAATAGAGGATTCATGAATAATTTCAAAAACTTTGGCCTGTGCTACTGGCAGAACGGTGTTGCCATTAAGTAAAATGGAAGAAATTACAAATGGATCAGGTTTGTGGGGTAGGAATGGGAGTTCTGCATGATTTATTTAAAGTCTGGAGGTTATGAATTTGTGTACTGCATTGCTTATTGAAATGTGGTCCCTGAATCAACAGCATGAGCATCACCTGGGAACTTGTTAGAAATGCATACTCTTGGGCCCCATTCTAAATCTACTCAATCAGGAGCTCTGGCCATGGGGTCCAGAAATCTGTGCTTTAACCAGCCTTCTGGGTGATTCTGGTACACCCTCAAGTTTGAAAAACACTGTATATCATCTCCAAGGTATAAGGACCAGGGTCTACTTTTCCAGAATGGGAACATCATGGGTTTGGAGATAGAAGACTAACTTGGGTCAAGTTGGTTCCTCTATCTGAGCCTTAATTTTTATGTCTTTAAAGAGTGAATGGTAATGGTGCTAATGTCAATAGTTGCCTTCGGAAGCCAAATCAAACAATGTATGTTAATAGCCTTATGCAAATTAAGTACCCTCTAAGTACTAGGAAGGGGAGATGGTAGCCTGGAGACGGGGATGGTGCAACACAGTTTACCTCTTTTTTTTTTTTTTTTTTTTTTGCTAAAATTATCTTGCTTTCAAAAAGAAATAATAATTACATGGAAAATCAGAGTTTTGTTGAAGTTTTCATAGAGCTTTAAAACATAGGTAATAAAGATGACTATCACAAAGCAGATTGATGGTACTACATGTGTGACACAGTAGAAGGAGTGGCTATTTGAATTTAATAATTATTTACCTCACTTGCATGTAAAAAGAAAAGAGAAACATGTATTTTTACTACAAAATAGGACAACTGTTTCGATATGAATTTGTTTCTCCAAGTTTATGCAGTTATCTTTTTACAACTGTTTAAATTTTGTTTGCAGTCTCTAGGCTTGTTTCTCTTACTTCACAAAGTAGGGTTGGCACCTCTGAGTTTTATAGAAGTCTGCAGATGAGTTAAAAATAAAGTTAGATGCCACCTTTGAGTCATTTCTCCAGGAAAACTGATTATTCTTTCATTTTGTTGCAAGAAAGGATATTCAAGCTATTTGCTAAGACCAAGTCTATTTTTTCAGCAAAAAATACATACTTTTGCTAAAACATGGCCAAGAGGAGGCTTCCAACATATAAAATCAATATAGCAGAACCAAGCTGGCTTCAAACATACATACATACATACATACATACAACTTGCTCTGTGACCTTGAGCTAGTTACTTCATCTCCGTGTCTACGTGATTCTTCATCTAGAAAACAAGGATAATAATAATACTTATCTATCTATATATATGTATGTATATATTTGTATGTGTGTATATATATACATATACATGTATGTGTGTATATATATACATATACATATATATGTGTGTATGTATATATGTACACATATATATGTATAGATGTACACATACATATATATGTATATATGTACACATACATATATGTATATATGTACACATACATATATATGTACATATGTACACATACATATATATGTACATATGTACACATACATATATACACACACACATATATATGTGTGTGTGTGTGTGTGTATATGTTTGAAGCCAGCTTAGTTCGGCCATATTTATTTTCAGATGTAAGTATCACCTAATAGTTAGCCATGTTGATTTTCATTATTATAGGTTTCTAATTGAGGAGCTATTATGGTCTACATATAAAGGGATAAATTTGCACAATATAGGTTAACACAACTGAACTGCAAAATTACAAATTAACTACCATTTTGTATTTTTATGCATTCATTAGGGAATGAATATAACATAGGTGACTAAATATTAGAGTTAGAAAAAGTAGAGTTTTCTTCACGTAACTACAAATTAAGTCAAACCTCACCTGCCTTACAAGTTCAAGGGCAAGAACTTTTACGTCCTGCCTCTGAAATTCTCTGAAAATATTCTTGCAGATTGTTCAACAGTTATTCAGCAAATATATACTGAGATTCTATGTCCCTGGCACCATTGTAGATTCTGGGACTACAACAGTGAACTAAATAGGCAAGCATCTTCACTCTCCTATGAATTATGTTCCAGTGGATGGAGATAGATAATAAACAAGATCATTAGAATAGGTAATAAGCTGCATCTGCTATATAATAAATGCTATATAGAAAGATAAAGCAGGAGAGAAACATATCAATAATGGGGTGATAAGAATAAGGCAATTTTATATACAGCACCTAGGGGAAAAATTACTGAGAAAGTGACATTTGAGAGTGGACTTCATGGGAGTAGGGGAGCAAGTCATATGTGGAGAAGAGAGTTATTCAAATACTTACTGCAAAGGCCAAGTTAGAACACATCTGGCCTTCTACAGGAGGAGTAGGGTGGTCAATGTGACCACAGAAGAGTGATAGAAATTTAAGAGATGAAGACAGTAAGATGAAAAACATACAGAGCATTATGGACCTTTATAAGGACTTAATTACTTGGAGTAAAGAACCAGTGGAAAGTTTTGGAAAGGGGGCTTACATAATTTGGCTTCTTTACAAATATCTCTTCCTTACATTTTCACTTAATTAATACCTTACCTGAAAATACACTTGTAAGATGAAATTATCCTTCCTATAAACATTAGAGGCATCATTGACCCCAACCATGCAACATTGCATGACTCTGAATTTTGTTTTTTTGTAGGTGACATTTTAACTCTGTAATTTTTGACATATCTTTATCTTTATATTTTACATAGATTTGTTGTCCAAATGAATGTCTTTTTTCCAAAACACCTGTTCATGTAGCTGAAGATTCTGATCTTTTTATGTCCCATTGAAAATGCCATTATTTGTTTATTTCTCTTTTTATTTATTCTTTATTATCTCATAATTTTTAACACTTCTGTTACATGAATTGATGGGATTTCTGTATTTCCCATGCCTCTTAATTTTTAATTTTATAATTTCTACATATTTATCTTTTTCTGCACTACAGACTATCTGAGTTAGAATTCTGTAGTGGCCAACTTAATTTGCTCTGTGACCTTGAGGTAGTTACTTCATCTCAGTGTGTATGTGATTCTTCATCTAGAAAACAAGGATAACATTAATACCTATATTAGAAGAATGTTGTCAGGTTTACATAACTTTATAGAGACTGACAAATTAATGTAGGCTATCTTTCAGATCACTAGTTCAGTATTCAGTCTTCTTCAGTCTATTATTGAGCAGATCTTTTGAATTTCTAAACAGTTAAGACAATTATAATTTCAATTTCCAAGGATATTTTCTACTTTTTGATTTATTCTTTCTATATAGCATGTTATTCCTTTTTTCCATATATGCAATATGCTATCAAATATCCTGAGGAAAACAATTAGAAAAATGTGAAGTTCTTTTCTTCACCAAATTAATTTTTTTTCTGTTTCCTCTAGAGTCTGCTATTCTATTTCTATTTCCTGGTATTTTTAGTTTTGCCGTTTTTTTTTTTTCTTTAAATGCCTTAAGATGCTCAGTTGTCAGTCCATATTTATGGATGAAGAATGTAGCTTCTTAACATATAGATGGCTGGCGGGGGGAATCTTATGTATGGTGGAAGTCTTTTTCTCCTGATAGCATCCTTTTGGGTGGGAAGGATCACTGCAGGGTCTACATCACCAGGCAGAGGTGTTGACAAGCAGGCTTCCTCTTAGGGTCCACAGGCAAGGGACAGGCAGGCAGACCAGCCAATTGCCAACCTAACATCCCTCTTGGACAGTGTTACCTTTCCCTGTTTGTGTAATCCTTTTATATCATTTGCAGAAGTCCAGAGTTCCCTTAGCCTCTATTCATCTTCTTACTTCAGCTCCTAAGCACGTACAAGGAGCCCTCCCCAGACAGATCGGCACTTCTCTGGGAGATTTCTCGGGCTTTAACTCAATTGCTTTGTGTACAACTGCTATAGTCGGAATGTTTTTGTCCCTCACATTCATATGTGGAAATCTCACCCCTCAAGCTGAGAGTATGAGGAGGTGGGGACTTTGGGAGGGTTAAGACCTCACGATTGTGATAAGTGCCTTTATAAAAGAGGCCGGGCGCGGTGGCTCACGCTTGTAATCCCAGCACTTTGGGAGGCCGAGGCGGGCGGATCACGAGGTCAGGAGATCGAGACCATGGTGAAACCCCGTCTCTACTAAAAATACAAAAAATTTAGCTGGGCGTTGTGGTGGGCGCTTGTAGTCCCAGCTACTCGGAGAGGCTGAGGCAGGAGAATGGCATGAACCCAGGAGGCAGAGCTTGCAGTGAGCCGAGATCGCGCCACTGCACTTCAGCCTGGGTGACAGAGCAAGACTCCATCTCAAAAAAAAAAAAAAAGAAACACCACAGAGATCCCTTGCCCCTTCTGCCATGTGAAGACATGGCTGGAAGGGACTGTCTATGAACTAGGAAGCAGGCCTCCATGAGACGTTGAATCTGCTGTCAACTTGATCTTGAACTTCCCAGCCTCCAGAACTCTGAGAAATAAATTTATGTTGTTTATAAGCCACTCACACTATAGTATTTTATTAAAGTTGCCCGAACAGGCTAAGACAATATCTAAAGAAAAGGGGAGATCTGACTAACCCAATCCACCCTTTATTTAATGTATTTAATGAAATTGAAAGTTCTGTAATGCTTTTTTAAAAACAACATTGCTTACCTCCCACTTTGAAGGCAACTTGCTCTGTTCTAGTATCTCTTTCAGCCATTTCCATCCATAACCATGTTCTCAAGATTTGAACTTGGCCCTTGGTTCCCATTCTTAAGGATATGTTGTATGCCATTTCAGTGAATTGAGGAAGCAGTAATGGGATGAAGAATCTTGTGTTTTGTCCAACATTTGGGTCAAAGTCAAATCCATGACTTTTAATTTGTACTTCCTGTGCTTTTTGCCCCAGTTACTGTTTCTGAATATGCATTAAGTATATTTCTGAATATGGACTAGTTACAAATAAAACCTAACATAATAATTTGTAATATAGGATGGTACATAATATCAAGAAATTCCCTTCCTTTTTGTATTAGAGTTCCCCAGAGAAACAGAACCAATAGGACATGATTGATTGATAGATAGATAGATAGATAGATAGATAGATAGATAGATAGATACATACATACATACATACACATACATACATACATACATAGATAAAGACATATGAGAGGAGATTTGTTAGGGGAATTGGCTCACACAATAGTGGAGAAGTCTCGCAATAGGCCATCTACAAGCTAGAGAACCAGGAACGCTGGTAGAGTGGCTCAGTCCAAGCCCAATGGCCTCAGAACTGCAGAAGCCAGTTCTGTCGTTCTCAGGCCAAAGGTCTATGAACTTGGCAGGCTGCTGTGCAAGTCCCAGGGTTAGAAAGTAGTAGAAACTCAAGTTCTGATATCTGAGGGCAAGAGAAGAGGGATGTCTCATCTTTAGAAGAGAGAGAGAGAATTCACCTTTCTGTTCTATCTGGGTGCTCAGCTTATTAGATGGTGCCTGCCAACATTGGAGGAGGGTGGATCTTCCTTACTCAGTCTACTGATTTAAACGCCAATCTCTTCCAGAAATACCCTCACAGACATACCTAGAAACAACACTTCATCAGCTATCTGAGTATCCCTTAATTTAGTAAAGTTGACACCTAAAATTAACCATCACGCTTACCTTCGTTTAGAGTTTGACTTTTCTAACTCTAAGCCGAATGTGCTGGATTGCTGTAGAGGGAACTCTATGATGACAACAATAGAGTTAACTCATTAGCTCCTAAATTAAAGGACTCTTTTTCTCCTCAGTCCAGACCCTCTTCTTCCTTAGTAGAATATGAGACAGAATTGCTTTGCTGGAATTTGCCCCCAGATATACCTAAGGGTATAGGAAATTGAGATTGGGTTGGAAGCTAGAGAGAGAAGAGGAACTTTTGAGAATAGTGTGTGGGAAGCAAAAGTGAGATGTCAGTCTTCCCTGTTCCCACCATGGGGATATGTGTTCAACATGTCTCCCTATCACACTTCAGAATTTCAGCTAACAATGAAGATTAGCAGCCAGTTTCCTGACTAAAATTTTCCTGGTTGCAGGACCCCTTGATCCATTCTCAATTCTAAAAATTGTAGCCCTGAAGTGGCATTAAAACATTCATCACAAGCCCACCAAAACACATTGTATTTATTATTTCTCTTATTTAGGCTTCCAAACCAAATTATGTCTTCATATATTTTAGGCAATCAATAAGTATTAATTTATTCAATACTAGAGGGAAAAGGATGGCACAGAACTGTGGAATCATTTCCTGCTTATTGTCCTTTCTTTAATCACCAAGTGAGGGTGTGGTGATCTGGCTATTTCTCTAAGTTTGAAATGACAAATTTAGCTTCAATTCCAATTTCTATTCAGTAACTGAGTGACTTGGGACATGTCATTTGACTTTTCTGTGTCTTGCTTTTCTCTAAAAATGAGGATAAAATATAAATCACTCAAAGTATACTCCGTGTGATGCACAAAACATAGCTGGATCATCGTATTCAAATAAAAAATTATCTTTCCCTCCTTGCCTTTTTTGCACTACAAAAATCCAGGTTTATTCCAAAATATACTAACCTCTTATTTAGGTGTGATTCCTCTTTTAAAAAATTCTGGATATTGAGAACAACTTGGGTGCAAGATAGCATTACACAACTGTAAATGTTAAAACTATACTACATGAATGTTCCCGTGACCTGGGAATTTGTATGAGGCGGGACCAACAGAGCAAAGCTACAGCCAAGATAATAGTTTTGGTTTTTTGGGGTTTTTTTTTATGGCATGGCATTTGGACATAGATGTCTTTAAAGGTCTCCTTCATACTTACCCCACAAAGAGACACTAAAGCCATCTCTCTAGAGAGAAAAGAAATGAAATGTTAAGAGTCAGTATGGTATGTTCATATATGGACAGATTCTTCATTTTGTAAAAAAAATATATAGTTACTCTCTTTGCAGTGAGAAATTGTAGATGGGCTGTACTCAATCTGTGAAAGGTGCCAGCTGACTGTGAAGTGTCTATACCTATTATCAGTATTTAGGACACCTCATCTTCTTATGTTCACTGTCACCTGTCTACTCATAAGAGAGTATCTAAGATCTATCCCTCTATTTGAAAGTCAAGTGTATTTCTGTATCTTTGCCACATCAATTTTACTTAAAGACTTAATTACCCAAAGCCAAAATGACAAAATCCGCAGTTTAGAGTCATGTCTTAAAATGTAAAGCCTCAGTTTAAGTGAAGAAAGCTGTTAGGGGATCCTGTGGTCTATGACTTGAAGACAATGATTTATTCTGTAACAGTAATATCAATAACTTAAAATGTTCCTTCGCTGCCTGTAATACATAATAACTGTAATCATAGACTTTCTACTGAGGTCTTTTTCTGCCATTGGATAAATCATACGGTAGATATAAACCCACCCCACTCCAAAAGAAAATCAAACAACTCCAGGAATCATCGATCCAGGCTCAAAGCCAAGCAGTCTATTTTTAGTACTTTCTCAACGAGCCACACAATAAAAATGTAAATGAAATGGTACTATTTTCTCCTCAGACTCTTTTTCAAAATGTAGGTTTAGCTTTGTTAAATTGACTATTTTCAGACCATCTTTAAGGAACTTGGTTATTCCAGTCTAGGGACCTTCATATCCCAATTTCACATTAACTGTAATTCCCATGTTCTTTATAACTTTAAAATAATTTGCCTGAATAAAAACCTAAGGATCAACTTAGATATATTGAATGTCTTCTCACTTCAGGTTGCAGAATTAGCACTGAGACAATTGGGTCTCATCTAAGTCTTCGTGCAACCGATAGACCAGTTCATTTCAAGTTATAAGTCCTTTCCCAATGTGGTACTCATTTTAGTAAGCCTTTTCTTAGGGTAAGTGATTTACTTTTCTGAAATATCACTAGAATGTGAATTACTTTTGATACTTATGAACAGTAGCCATGTTTTAACCCTCTACACTCACCTTCACAGCTTAATGAGGTGGGCATTACTGTTATCTTCTTTAGACACATATGTTCATTTGAAATGCAGAAGCCAAGTAATTTGGCCAAACCACACAATTAGTGTGTAAGGTGGCAAAAGCTTCAGCTACTCACTAGTAGAGAGAAGGAATTCTGGGTATGTGCATGGAATTAAATTAACGCCTATGGAATGCACTGGAGCTTTTTAAAATTGCAGATGATGCACATGAAATAAAAACAGAAAAGTGAAAGATAGAATAAGGAAGTTAGAGAATAGCATCAAAGAAAGAATAGGAATTAAGATGAAGAACAAAATAAGCCCAAGTGAAGAAATTAGTGAAAACTAAGGAGAAAAGAGTTTAAAAGAGTTTAAAAAAAAAAAAAAAAAACATAAGAACACATTGGAAGAAGAGGGTGTTGCATAGAAAAGTCTTAAGAAAACATTGACTTCTTAAGTCAATGGACTGGGAAGAATATCACAAATTGAAAATATAAAATTAAAATATTTCATTCTTAAAATTGCTGCACATATGCTATTACATTATTGCTTCCCAGGTTACACACACTGTAATCTCAGCATCAGTCTTGGTTCTATGTGAATCAACATCAGACACTAGTTCAGGTCAGGTGTAAATGATGTAATTTCACTGAACTACAGCTGTTGATGAACTAATCGAGTCTTTACATTGCACAAAATAGAAAAAGAATTGTACTGTATGAATTCTTTTTAGTGCAGAAATGTATCAGTCCTCTCCTGGAATATCTTTCCTAGACTCTGTTTCATTTTCCCTTTCCAGTAAATAATCTACACTAATTGTTTATAACCAACTTTTATAGAATCTAGTTGGCTACAGAAATACTGGAATATCCCTTGTCCTAGTCCATTCAGGTTGCTATAACAAAATATTATCAACTGGGTAACTTGGAAAAAACAGAAATTTATTCTTCAGTTCTGGAGGCTGAGAAGTCCAAGATCAAAGAGCCAACAGATTCAGTGTCTAGTGAGGGCTACTTTCCTGATGGTGTCTTCTTGCTCTGTCCTCACATGGTGGAAAGGAAGAAAGAGCTCATTTGGGCCTCTTTTAAAAGGGCACTAATCCCAATTACAACATCTCCATCCTCATGACCTAGTCACCTTTCAAAGGTTCCACCTCCTAAAAATTATTTTGGTGGCCATTAAGATTTTAACATATGAATTTTGGGGTTATATAAGTATTCAGACTATAGCAGCTGTATTTCATTCTTGTAATGCATTGTCTTGGCTATCTTAGTATGCCCAATTCTGAACACATTTTCACCCAAATCATATTTGTCAGCCCCCATGCAATTATCCCTCACTGACACTAGTATTCTTCCAAGAAAGAGGAGGATGCTATTTTGAATTGACTAAAGTAGATTTGGAAACCCCTCAACTGGGCTTCCAGATCTACTTTAGTCAATTCAAAATAGAAATTCAGCCCCCCAACTGGGCTCCTTTTTCTTCCTCTGTTTCTTTATTTTGGATTAAAGCTGTTTTATTGTCTTTTTTAACTACACTGGTTTTAGTAGTTATGCATTGTGTTTCTTGGGGTTTTTTCCAAGTATTTACCCATTATTATTAAGTTGTAAACTTGATTTAACAAATTCTAATGTGGATCAGTATCTCAGCTTTTTTCTTGAATGACACAATGATTTCGGCTCTTTAATGCCTGTCATTATGCCCTCCTGGCATATGTAAATGATATATGAAAGATATATCTTTTAGTGGTTCTTCCACCTAGCAAATCCTACCAGAGGCCTCTCTGAACATTTTTTCATTTGATGTTCACTATTTAAATGATGTAAGACATAGGGGTTTTTGCTAATTTTTCCTCAAATTTTAATTACTTTTTATAAGAAAATAAAATTTGCAAATGAAAATTAAGAACCACTAAAACAGAATAATATTTTAAAAAGAAGACATGAACTTCAAATGTTGGAATATAGCCATTAATTATTTCAGTATTAAAATCTAGTATAAGTTAGCTTGAAATAAAAAAAAGAATGTTCAACTAAATACCCTTCCAGTCTAAGATATTTAATTAGAAATCATGAAATTATTGCAGAAGCCAAAGCAAGTCATGAAAGCTAATATTGGAAATTGTCTTTAACTAAAATGGGATCAAGAAATGACATTGAAAATTCCTAGTATGTCTAACACCAAACAATATTGAAGAAAGTAACTTAGGTTTGAATACAAGTCCATGGTATGTAATTTCAATGAGTACAGTTTCTATGTGTGTCTCCACAGTTAAAGCACAAGGATTTTTTTTTCTTTTTTTTCTGAGACCTATCTCAAGTTTTGGGGGTTCACACTGCTTCTAGTCATCCACCTTGAATGCCCAATCTTGAAATGGTTTTAATTGCATAGAAAATATACAACAATTTCAAGTGGAAAATACTATATACTAAATACGATAAATACTATATACTATAAAATGAGCTATTTATTTAAATTTTATAACAAGTACGTTTTAACTGCCTTCCTTTTTTTTTTTTTAATTATACTTTAAGTTCTGGGATACATATGCCAAACGTGCAGGTTTGTTACATATGTATACATGTGCCATGGTGGTTTGCTACACCAATCGACCCGTCATCTACATTAGGTATTTCTCCTAATGCTATCCCTCCCCTAGCCCCCCACCCCCTGACAGGCCCTTTTGTGAGATGTTCCCCTCCCTCTGTCCATGTGTTCTCATTGTTCAACTCCCACTTATGAGAGAGAACAAGCAGTATTTGGTTTTCTGTTTCTGTGTTAGTTTGCTGAGAATGATGGTTTACAGTTTCATCCATGTCCCTGCAAAGGACATGAACTCATCCGTATTTATGGCTGCATAGTATTCCGTGGTGTATATGTGCCACATTTTCTTTATCCAGTCTATCATTGATGAGCATTTGGATTAGTTCCAAGCCTTTGCTATTGTGAACAGTGCTGCAATAAACATACGTGTGTGTGTCTTTATAGTAGAATGATTTATAATCCTTCGGGTGTATACCCAGCAATGGGATTGCTGGGTCAAATGGTATTTCTGATTCTAGATCTTTGAGGAATTCCCACACTGTCCTCCATAATGGTTGAACTAATTTACACTCCCACCAACAGTGTAAAAGCATTCTTATTTCCACATCCTCTCCAGCATCTGTTGTTTCCTGACTTTTTAATGATTGCCATTCTAACTGGCGTGAGATAGTATCTCATTGTGGTTTTGATTTGCATTTCTCTTATGACCAGTGATGATGAGCTTTTGTCCAGATGTTTGTTGGCCACATAAATGTTTTATTTTGAGAAGTATCTGTTCATATTTTTCACCCACTTTTTGATGAGGTTGTTTGTTTTTTTCTTGTAAATTTGTTTAATTTCCTTGTGGATTCTGGATATCAGCCCTTTGCCAGATGGATAGATTGCAAAAATTTTCTCCCATTCTGTAGGTTACCTGTCCACTCTAATGATAGTTTATTTTGCTGTGCAGAAGCTCTTTAGTTTAATTAGATCCCATTTGTCTATTTTGGCCTTTGTTGCCATTGCTTTTGGCATTTTAATCATAAAGTCTTTCCCCATGCCTGTGCCATGAATGGCATTGCCTTGGTTTTCTTCTAGGGTTTTTATGGTTTTAGGTCTTATGTTTAAGTCTTTAATCCACCTTGAGTTAATTTTTGTATAAGGAGTAAGGAAGGGGTTCAGTTTCCATTTTCTGCATATGGCTAGCCAGTTTTCTAGACACCATTTATTACATTGGGAATCCTTTCCCCATTGCTTGTTTTTGTTTATCAAATATCAGATAGTTATAGATGTGTGGTGTTATTTCTAAGGACTCTGTTCTGTTCCATTGGTCTATGTATCTGTTTTGGTACCAATACCATGCTGTTTTGGTTACTGTTGCCTTGCGGTATAATTTGAAGTCAGGTAGCATGATGCCTCCAGCTTTGTTCTTTTTGCTTAGCATTGTCTTAGCTATGCAGGCTCTTTTTTGGTTCCATATGAAATTTAAAGTAGTTTTTTCTAATTCTGTGAAGAAAGTCAATGGTAACTTGATGGGATCACATTGAATCTATAAATTACTTTGGGCAGTATGGCCATTTTCATGATATTGATTCTTTCTATCCATGAGCATGGAATGTTTTTGCATTTATTTGTGTCCTCTCTTATTTCCTTGAGCAGTGGTTTGTAGCTCTCCCTGAGAAGGTCCTTCACATCCCTGGTAAGTTGTATTCCTAGGTATTTTATTTTCTTTGTAGCAATCGTGAATGAGAGTTCACTCATGATTTGACTGAAGAAGTTGAATCCCTGAACAGACCAATAATAAATTCTGACATTGAGGCAGTAATTAATAGCCTACCAACAAAAAACGCCCATGACCAGATGGATTCACAGCCAAATTCTACCAGAGGTACAAAGAAGAGCTGGTACCATTCCTTCTGAAACTATTCCAAACAATAGAAACATAGGAACTCCTCCCTAACTTTATGTGGCCAGCATCATCTTGATACCGAAACCCGGCAGAGACACAACAAAAAAAGAAAATTTCTTTTTTTTTCTTATTATTTTTATTTTAAAGTTTTGGGGGAACAGGTGGTGTTTGGTTGCATGAAAAAGTTCATTCATAGTGATTTCTGAGATTTTGCGCCTGTCACCCAAGCAGTGTACTGTACCCAATATGTGGTCTTTTATCCCACACCCCCATCCCACCCTTTCCCTGCAAGTCTCCAAAGTCCATTGTATCATTCTTATGCCTTTACATCTTCATATTTAGGTCCCTCTTATAAGTAAGATCATAAGATGTTTTGTTTTCCATTGCTGAATTACTTCACTTAGAATTATGTTCTCCATCTCCATCCAGGTTGTTGTAAATGCCATTATTTTGCTGCTTTTTACATCTGAGTAGTATTCCATGGTATACATATACCTCATTTTCTTTATCCATTCATTGGTTGATGGGCATTTTGGTTGGTTCCATACTTTTGCAATTGCGAATTGAAGCACAAGGATTTAAATGGGACTCTGAGAACTGGCCCTCTTGAATATGCTTTAAATAAACACTCTCTCTACAAACCATCCACTCCATTCTTCCTCCCTTTTTAGTCACCATTTATGCTCTCTAACCTCGTCCACCAGTTCAATTCTTAACCTTTACTGAGGGTTCAGGGTAAATCCTATTTTCTCCAGGAAGCATTTCCTCATCATTGTAACTTCCTGTATCTTTTAGAGCACTGATTGTTTACACTGCCCACCACACATTACATTGTTGTCTCAGCTAAGTTGTGTATTGTTTTGCCAATTGCACTGTGAAAACATATTTGGGATTGGGGACCATAGCTTTTACTTCCCTGTAATCCCCATAGCACTTCATATCTCATATTGCAGAAATGATTCTTACTACCTTTCTTAGTTCAGTAGTAAAAGTTAGGCAGTTTGGAAAGAGTACAGGATGGTACAAGAAATTGAAAGGATGGTTTCTGCCTCATGAACTTAGTAAGGTTCTCTACTACTTCATAAAGTTACTGACGCTTTATGAAGCAGAAACATACATATATATATATATATATATATATGAACCCTCAATTAGAAAACCTTAGGTGTGTGTATGTATATATACATATATATGTGGTGTGTGTTTATATATATACCTAAAATAATTGGAGAATAATTTCAACATTAAACACAATACATGAATAAAAGGAAATATGGAAATATAAGCTAGATGGCTGTGTTTCAAAAGGAATTGAAGAGCAACATCTCCATAGAATACAGTAAGTTAAAGAAGGTTGATTACATAGGTTTTCATTTGCATGTTTTCTAAATGTAAGTGTCATTTGTGGTATAAAACAAACTCTGTTTTAGTGTTTTTTATTATTTTCTGGAAATATAATGTATTTTCACATTATTTTCTGAGGGTTATAAATTTCAATACATTGAGCATTTCATTTAAAAGGGACCCCGATGTACTCTATAGAGACATGAAGAATCAGCTACCCAAATGGATGTTAAAATAATAAAAAGAAGCTTTTAACATTCCAAATAAGTAACAGAGCTGATTATGCTAAGTAGTGAGTTCGTTGTCCATTATAGACTTCTTATCTTCTATTTTCTTCTGGAAGCAGCCTAACAGATGTAAGTACTATTCAGCAGAAATCACAACTACTTTTTTTTTTTTTGGTGGAGATTTTGATGCATTACAGCAAGCCTCTTTAAATATAGTGTTTACGGATTTTCACCTGGTGACATTGATTTCAATAGAGTCCATTAAGATGTCCTCTATAAGCTAATTTAATGCCAAGAAAAATGTAGTTACCTTTGTAAAAACCATGTCTCTTAATTCATCAGAATAAATGTCCTGTCATATTAAGCAAGGGAAAAAGCTACACATGAATTAGTTTCTATGTATGAATTTTTTAAGTACAGACAACATGGCATTTATACTTTTTATTTCATTATTAAGAAAAATTTTGTCTCAGCTCAAAAAAATCCGGCAAGTTAAACTCATTAATTATTAGGAATTTGCAGTTTCATGCATCTAAATCATACCAAAGGACCAATTTCAACTCTTAACTTGGAAAATTCAGCAACTTATGTTTTTTGACTTATGGTTATCAAAAACCTGCCTGAAAATAAAAGGTTCATAATATCCAGGAAAAGAGACTATAGGGACTATCAGGGGAACAAGAAAAAAATGCCAAGTGTTGAATTTGGAAAAGTCGTAACAAGTTAGTCTGTAGCCATAAACAGAAAGTAAAACAGAAAATGTTCCCTCTACAAAAGATTCCCTGTGTGATTGAAATGAAATTCAAGGAAATGTACGAAGACATAACTTTGATTTAGCCTTCACCAGGGAAAGCAGAAAATCACAGGAACCAAAATTAAATAACTTGTGATATCTCTTTCCTAGGACACTCTTTATTGAAAAGCGGTAGTGTCAGAAATATACCCCTAGTATGAATATACGTATATGTGCATATATAAATTTGTGTTTATGTGTGTGGGTGTGGACATAGATATGTAGGCATGGCTGTGTGTGTATATACACAAATATATGTATGTAGTTGTAAATAGGATGCAAACTATAGTAGCCATAAAAAAATTTAGAACTTAAGAAATGTCATCCTGAATAAAACATTGGTTTATCTCTCTCATATTCTGTATGTAATGCTGGCACCAAAAAATAATTTCTGAGAAGCACAGTTATAATCCATGATGATAACCTCAAAAAAATGAGAGAATGTACACTTACAACTTTTCTCTATAAATGTAGCACTTAAAATGTAAATAAGCTCTCCTTTATATGTGGAGCAGCCTATGCTAAATGCTACTGATGTTTTATGAAGCAGAAACATACATCCTACTACACTGAAGAGTAATGAGTTTCTTTTATTTAATATTAAATTCATCATCTACTTCTATATATCTATATATTTGGCATTATATAAACAAATCCATTTTCTTCTAAAAATCGCCTTCATAGTTGTTTTTCTTTTGGTAATTCTCAACCCACCATTTATTTTTTCTTCTTCAAAATGGAGAATTCATATTTTCTTCACTCTTTACTTTTTTCCTTTGATCATTTTAGTTCCTTTGCTTTGAAACTTCTTTATTTCCTTTAGTAGCCATAGCCATATTTAGAGCCCAGGACTTCCAGTAATAGTTGATTTTGGTGACCATGCATAGCTAGATAGAAGAGAAAATTTATCTTTCTACTTTGAATAGTGCCCCGCTTTTTGTGGCACTTTCTGTTTGTATAAACACATTACCTACATTGAATACATAATATTTTCTACAGAGTCAGTGATGTCATTGAGTACAGAACCGATTTCAATCCCTCACTGGTGGTTTCCTCCTTTTTAAAAATCGTATCTTTTTCCAATAGAAAATATCTTTTTAGTTCTCATCCCACCGATGCAGTGGTGCTTCTTTTCTTTTCTTTTCTTTTTTTTTTTTTTGTGGTAAGATCTTTTTGAGCCTCAAATGTGAAATTAAAATAGATGACCAGTGTGGTTGCTTATAACTCCTGCATTTTGTGAGTTTCAACGTGGAATCTTAATGCAAACATTTATAACCATCCAAAGTTATTTCCTCTTGTCTCTATGCAGACTTGTTTTACTCTCAAAAAACAGTTACCTTTTGCCCAGTAGGTTATATTTGAATACTTTTTCAGTGATTTTATTCCTTGCTAAATACCCCCATCAATTCACAAAATGATAAAGTAAACCTATGAACTTACATTTTCTGTGTTTTTTTTGGATCATCTAGATGGACTAGCTGATGCTGTGGCAAATCAAACACACACACGCAAAAATAAATAAATCAGTAGCTTAAAAGAGTAGTTTCCGAAACTAGAGAGTTCACTACATTAGTTACTGTAAGAAATAGCCCCTTGTCCGGGCATGGTGGCTCACGCCTATAATCCCAACACTTTGGAAAGCTTAGGTGGGCGGATCACAAGGTCGGGAGTTCAAGAGCATCCTGGCCAATATAATGAAACCCCATCTCTACTAAAAATACAAAAATTAGCCGGGCATAGTGGCTGGCTCCTGTAGTCCCAGCTACTCAAGAGGCTGAGGTAGGAGAATCACTTGAACCCAGGAAGCTGGGCCGAGATCCTGCCACTGTACTCCAGCCTGGGCGACAGAGCAAGACTCTGCCTCAAAAACAAGAAAAAAAGAATTAGCCCCTTAAAGGTGTACGATGCCTAAACACAATAGATTCCTTTCTCTGCCTCATGTTAACAGAACAAGTAGGTGAAATGTTTGGCAGAATGGCCTTCTTCCATGCTGTCATTCAGCAACTCAGCTGATAAACATATTGACACCTTTAATATGTCTTCAGTTGTTGCCTTGGGGTCAGGCCCATTTCAGGCAACAGAAAGTACAGAATAACATGGAAGCGTAAATGTGGGAGATTTTAATTACACAGACCTAGAAATGGTACCCATCATTTCCATGGACATTCTGTTGTTCAAAACTGTATCACACAAAACTATACTTAACTTCAAGAAAGAAGCCTGGAATATATGGCTTACTGTGTTCCCAAGAAGAAGAAAAATATTTTGGAGACTAGCTGGCAGTCTCTGCCACATCCACTTTATTCAACAATACTGTTCCAGCATCAGAAAAATGTTGTAGGAAGACACTAGCTACAGCCAGTGTGTGGTTAACTATTTCAGGGTCTTCAGTGTTGCCAGAGTATATTCAGCTGCCAATTCCCAGAGCTGTTTTGTGGCTCAGTTCTATAACTATATAATGACTCTGACATGGTACCATCATTTTATCATAACAGGTTACTGATAAACTTCAGTGGCAGCCAGTGTTCAAGTGTTCACCATATAAATGTACCAAAACAAAAGTGAGATTCAAAATAAACCTTAATAACCCTCATGCTCAACATACCCATTTTCAAGTCATTTGATTCTTTCATAAATTATTTTCTTGGAAAAGGAAATTGGCTCAATGTCAGGTTCTTCGGTGGTTAAAATGAATTATCAGGTACAATAAATACTTCTTTATTGGAGGTGCTATTTTTTTCTTTCCTGAATTTTAAATTAATGAGATTTACAATATTAAGTTTATAAAATGCTAGGTTAATGAATTATAATGAGAAATAAGAGTATTTCATTATAATGCTGCCATTGATACTAAAAAGAACAGCTAAATGAAGAAATTCACATCATAATTCAAATAACTAAGGGAAGCAAAGGTTATAAAAGGAATAATTTAATGTGAGAAAAATTGCTTTATGCCTGTCAAAAGACTCTAGAGGAAAATATTATTTGACTTTTAAAGTTAACTAGTGCATGACTCCATTCAGAGTAAGTAGATCCTGGTTTTTGTGTTTACCCTAAGCCCAAGAATTTCTATTTAAAAACTGACCAATACTGAGATAAATTACTCACATGAGATAATCTCTATATTGAGTGTCAGTTCATGAGTTGTTCAACTCTATTTTCATGCCCCTTCACCTTACCACCTCCCTAGACCAGGTACCCGGTCGCACTTGGTAGTCCGGAGCTTTCCCAAGGTAGCGCTTTACCAGGGCTGCCCTTTTAGCTGGTCCAGTGCTGCTAATCTCAACTCACCCATTTTCCTCTCCTGCTGTCAACATTCATCTAGCCTGGCAGCAGTCCTACAAGGACTTGTCCCCTCACGCACTTAAATGCCAATAAATGCCTGTGTGACTCACTGATATTCAGACTGGTTGGTTCCTTAGGACCCTGTTAGTACAAAAAGTAACTGCTGATACAGGAGTTTCAGGCATTCTGCTCTCAGTGAGAGAGGTTATTGTGGGTGTAGAGTCATGTTTCTCAAATAAAGACACGTATCTGTTGGGTAAAGTTGCATTTTATGTGAGGAACAGTTATGTTTGTTCTTACATTATTAATTAATGGAATTATTTATATACATAAACATATATAGAAAATGCAGAAAAGAAGATTACTATGGCAACCATTTTTTACTATTATGTGGCATTCACCTCTCCAAGTACTTTATATATTCTCTAAATTAATCCTCCCAAAACCTGTTTATGGATTTTCACCTTTGTTTGACAAATGGGGAGATAGGTTTTTAAAGTTATGTAAATTGTACAAGCTTACCCAACCAGTAAGTGGGAAATACACTTGTAACACAGATCTGTCTGTTGTCTTAACCACAACTAGTGTATCCTGACTGAAATACATATTTTTGCTTCAACTCTCAATATAAAGTGAATAAGTAAGAATATTTTTTCTATTTTGAAGGTAATTTAGAAGTCACCTTATCTAAAGCAATTATTTTAATAAGACCTATAGAAATTAAATGCTCTTACTTCAAGATAGTTTAATTGCTGAACAGCATAGCACACACTAGAACTTGAGTCTGTATTCTTGCCTGCCACTTCCTACACTGTAGCCTAGATAATTCACTGAATATGCCATTTAGAAAAAAAAAAATCTCTTTCAAAACTTGTCATTTCAGCATCTTAGCATCTTAGATGCAAGCATAGCATCTTGGAAAACTTGGAAAAATTCTAAGATTAATAGCAATATACTAATTGACAATATTATATTGGTAAGTTTACTTTGAATTCAAAAGTCTCTAATAACTGATATATAAGATTAAATATGACTCACTGAACTCAGCTTTTCAAGAAGAGCACAGGAAAGAACAAACAAAGAAAAAAATTGCAATCTTATTTGATCATATATAAGTTTAGAATATGTACATACTCACATACGAAGAGACCTACTGAGAGGAACTCTCAGCAGAGACCCTTCACAGACATGAGGAGACATTCACATCAAGAAACAAAACTGCTGTTCATCTGCCTTTGTTGTCATGAGCCAGAGAAGCAACCAGCCTTACACCAGCTCAAGACTAATTAGTGGGTTGCCCATGTATTAAGAGGATGCAGCTGACATACTATCAATATGGTATCTGCTTTTGAGCAATCTTTTTCATCCTCAGCGATAGGCTTGTGTGGCCTTGACCTTATAACCAAAAACTTGAATTTTCAAGACAGCTAGTCAGGGTGTGGGATGTATTCTGCAGCTGTTAGGGCCAAGGTACAAGCCCATATAGTGAAGACTTCATGCTTTCAACTTAATTAGCTTCAAGCCTTAACCAACTAAACTAAATGGCCATGCATGAAGCCCTTCCTACGCACATACACTCATATACAACTGTAGACAAAAGACAGATATACTTTTATTATGCAAATCACAGAGGACCATTGTAGGTCCCCAAACCAATTTTTGAGACTATTCTAAATTAACCTCCAAAAAGAAAATGAGGGAACAGATCGGTTTAACCACTTGAAATCTTCCTGTGGAACGTACTGTAACTAAAGATATTATATTTTTAAAAAGTGCCAAAATTAAGATTAAAGTATAATGTTAGACAATTCCATTTTCCCTCATCATTTTGTTAATGATTGCTCATCTTAGGATTTATGATTCTAAACTCATCAATATTAATTTCTGGTCTTCCTACAGCTAAGATATACTCCATCCTGAGCCATGTCTGTGACCCTTTGAGACAATATATGTAATTCAGTTAGGATTTAGCTTCTAGTCCCAACCCTGCTTCTTACTAGCTACATATGGGCAAATCTCAGCTGCCCTGTGCTTTTATTTTCTTATCTTAAAATGGAACATTGGAACTTGGTCATAACTAAAATACACCAATTTCTAAATTTCTTAATTTCAGAAATTCCACAGCCTATCTTCGCCCATGACATCAGTTAACAAAGTTCCTCCCAGACTATTCATCCAAAGTAGAAACTTAGATCTTTATGATGATCTTCAAGGTTCCACATGGACTGCCTGCTTCCCACTTCCCCCTTCTACTTGGCTTCCTACTGCTCTCCAGGTCACTCTGACCTCTTCACATTTCCTCATACCCACTAGGTACCCTCCAAAACAGCCTTTGCACCAACTGAAATGCTTTCTCTCTAGATAACTGTATGGCTTGCTTTCTCATTTCTGTTAACTGTTTACTCAAGAATCACCTTCTCAGTGAGGCATTCTTTGGCCACCTTATGAAATATCCTTGCCCCGGCCATGCGCGGTGGCTCACACCTGTAATCCCAGCACTTTGGGAGGCCGAGGTGGGTGGATCATGAGGTCAGCAGATCGAGACAATCCTGGCTAACATGGTGAAACCCCAACTCTACTAAAAATACAAAAAATTAGCCGGGCGTGGTGGCGGGCGCCTGTAGTCCCAGCTACTCGGGAGGCTGAGGCAGGAGAATGCCGAGAAACCGGGAGGCAGAGCTTGCAGTGAGCCGAGATCAGGCCACTGCTCTCCAGCCTAGGCGACAGAGTGAGACTCTGTCTCAAAAAAAAAAAAAAAGAAAAAGAAATATCCCTGCCCCAAACTGACTTCCTACCTTCTTTCTTTCACTTCATTTTTTTCGCCTTAGCATTTACTATCCAAATATTGTATATTTTACCTATTTGTCCTGCTTATTACTCTCCCCTTCCCCCTTGAAAACTCCATTAGGGGAGGGATTTATGTCTATTTTGTTTATTGCTATACCTAAAACAGTGCCTGAAACCAAGCAGGTTATTATTAAATGATTGTTGAGTGAGTAAATGAATGAATAAGTGAAATGAATTACTCTTAACCCTATCTAGGAATTCCTGTGCGTATCTTTCTCTTTTTTTGATTTTTATTTTTTGTGGGTACATAGTAGATTTGTATATTTATGGGTTACACAAAATATTATGATATAGGCATACCATGTGTAATAATAACATTAGAGTAAATGGGGTATCCATCACTTCAAACATTTATCTTTTGTGTTACAAACGATTCAACTATATTTTTAGTTATTTTTTAAATGTGCAATTAAATTATTGACAATAGTCATCCTGTTTTGCAATTAAATACTAGATCTTATTCATTCTATCCAATTATATTTTTGGACCCATTAACTACCCCACTTCCTCCTGGCGCCCACCACCACCACTCCCAGCTTCTAGTAATCATCATTCTACTCTCTACCTTCGTGAGTTCAATTGTTTTAATTTTTAGCTTCCACAAATAAATGAGAACATGTGAAGTTTGTCTTTCTGTGCCTGGCTTATTTCATTTAACAAAATGACTTATGGTTCTATACATGTCATTGTAAATAACAAGATCTTATTCCTTTTATGGTCAAATAGTACTTTATTGAGTATATGTGCTACATTTTCTTTATCCATTCATCTGGTGACAGACACTTAAGTTGCTCACCAATCTTGGCTATTATGAATAGTGCTACAATAAACATGGGAGTGCAGATAGCTCTTTGAGATATACTGCTTTCCTTTCTTTGGGGTATATACCCAGGAGTGGAATTGCTGGATCATATGATACCTCTTCCAAACTGTTCTCCATAGTGGTTATACTAATTTACACTCCCACCAACAGTGGATGAAGGTTCCCTTTTCTCCACATCCTAGCGAGAATTTGTTATTGCCTGTCTTTTGGATAAGAGATATTTTACGTGGGGTGAGATGATATCTCATTGTAGTTTTGCTTTGCATTTCTGATGATCAATGATATTGAGCACCTTTTCATATACCAGTTTGCCATTTGTACGTCTTGTTTTGAGAAATATCTATTTAGGTGTTTTGCTCATTTTAATTGAATTCATAGATTTTTTTTCCTTTAGAGTTGTTTGAGCTCCTTACATATTCTGGTTATTGATCTCTTGTCAGATGGATAGTTTGAAAATATTTTCTCTCATTCTTTGGGTTGTCTCTTCACTTTACTAGTTGTTTACTTTGCTGTGCAGCTTTTTAACTTGATGTAATCTCATTTGTACATGTTTGCTTTGGCTGCTTGTTCTTGTAGAGTATTACTCAAGAAATCTTTGCTCAAAGAAATGTCCCCAGAGATTTTCCCCAAAGTTTTTCTGTAGTAGTTACAGTTTGAAGTCTTAGATATAAGACTTTCATTCATTTTGATTTGATGTTTGTATATGCCAAGAGACAGGGGTCTAGTTTCATTCTTCTGCATATGGATGTCCAGCTTTCTTAGCACCATTTATTGAAGAGATTTTTTTTTCTGCAATGAATATTCTTGGCACCTTTGTGGTAAATAAGTTCACTATAGTTGTATGGATTTTTTTCTGGGTTGTCTATTCTGCTCCATTGGTTTATGTATCTGTTTTAATACCAGTGCCACGCTGTTTTGGTTAATATAGCTCTGTAGTATAATTTGAAGTCAGGTAATGTGATTCCTCCAGTTTTATTCTTTTTGCTCAGTACAGCTTTGGCTATTCTGGGTCTTTCGTGGATCCATATACATTTCAGGATTGTTTTTCTATTTCCGTGAAGAATGTCGTTGGTATTTTGAAATGGATTGCACTGAATTTGTAGATTGCTTTGGGTAATATGGATATTTTAACAATATTGATTCTTCCAATCCATGAACACAGAATACCTTTCCTTTTTGTGTGTGTCCTCTTAAATTTCTTTCATCAATGTTTTATAGTTTTCATTATTGAAATCATTTGCTTCTTTGGTTAATTCCTAAGTATTTAATTTTATTTGTAGCTATTGTATAGACTAATTTTAGCTATTGTAAATGAAATTACTTTTTAAATTTCTTTTTCAGATTGTTTGCTGTTGGCATATAGAAATGCTACTGATTGTTGTATGTTGATTTTGTATCCTGAAACTGAATCCTGAATCCTGAATTTGTTTATTAGTTCTAATAGTTTTTTACTGGAGTATTTAATTTTTCCCAAATATAAGATCATATCATCTGCAAACAAGTATAATTTGACTTTTTCCTTTTCAATTTAGATGCCATTTATTTATTTTTCTTGTTTGATTACTCTAGCTAGAATGTACAGTATCATGTTAAATAACTTTGGCAAAAGTGGGCATCCTTGACATATTCCAGATCTTAGAAGGAAGGCTTTTGGCTTTTCACCATTCAATATGATCCTATCCATGGGTCTGTTTTAAATGGGTTTTATTATGTTGAGGTATGTTCCTTCTGTACTCAGTTGCTTTAGTGTTTTTATTAAGAAGGCTGTTGAATATTATCAGATGATTTTCCAGCATCATTTGAAATGATCATATTATTTTTATCCTTGATTCTGTTGATATAATGTATCATGCTGGTTGATTTGCATATGTTGAACCATCCTTACGTCCTCAGAAAAAAATCCCATTTGGCCATAATGAATGATCTTTTTAATGTGTTGTTGAATTCAATTTGCTAGTATTTTGTTGAGGATTTTTGCATCAATGTTAATCAGGAACATTGGTCTGTAGTTTGTTTGTTTGTTTGTTTGTTTGTTTCT
The DNA here is from genome assembly GCF_028878055.3 of Symphalangus syndactylus. Taxonomy (NCBI): domain Eukaryota; kingdom Metazoa; phylum Chordata; class Mammalia; order Primates; family Hylobatidae; genus Symphalangus; species Symphalangus syndactylus. The sequence continues at coordinate 53,834,129 of NC_072424.2, read as the reverse complement.
TTCTTTCTTTCTATATGTCATCTTTGTCTGGTTTTGCTATCAGGGTAATCTGGCCTCATAGAATGAGTTTGGAATTACCCTCACATCCTATATTGTTTGGAATAGTTTGAGTAGGATTGGTGTTAGTGTTACAGGATCCTTTGGGTGTCACTACATTAGCCAGAAACCTCTGTGGCCAGTGGCACCTTTGCCCAAGTTTTGCTTGCGCTCACTGGGCCCACTCAGCCTGACAAGCATACTCGGCTAGCACTTCGGGCCTGGATCCCATGTCTGCCAAGCATGTGGAGCAGCAAGGAGTGTGTGAGCAAGTGAGCATGGGGTCTGGTTACTGTGCATAGTCAGGCATGTTGGCTGTGGCAGGGTGGGCAGCTCCAGGCACTGGTATGGGTGCTGGCTCCCTGCAAGGCTGCAGCTGGACAAGGTGTCCCACAACAGCTTCCATGGCTGGCACTGGGGAATGTGGTGACACCTGGAAGCTTGGAGATGCCAGGAACTGCAGAGCCCCCAAAGGGGTGTCACAGCCCTGGCTCAGGGAGCTTCTAGGTCTGGAATACCTGAAGGGCTGCAGCTCTTCTCTCTTCTCTCCTTCTTGTTGTCTGCAATGTGGTAAGCAAGGGGCGTGTTTCAGCTCCCTTTGTGTTACAGCTCTTTCAGCCCCGGCATTCAGTGGGTCCCAGGTTATTGTCCCATGTCCAGGAAGAATGAGACATATAGAGAAGTGGAGGATAAGAAAGATAAAGAGTAGCTTTATTGAGTGATAGAACAGCTCAGAGGAGACCTTCAGTGGGTAGCTCCTCTCTGCTGACAGGGTATCATTGGAATACCCTGGCTGCAGAGAGGAGACCCTGGATCAGTAGCTCCTCTCTGCAGCTGGTCATCCTGACATCTGCTCAGCTCTCAGCAGAGAGGAGACCCTGGAGTGGGTAGCTCCCCTCTACAGCTGTTCATCCTGACCTCTCTTCATGTCTGGCTGAGTCTAGGGTTTTATGCACTTCAGAAGGGAGGAAGTGTGTGCTTATTGGTTCATGGGCAACCATGGGTGGACCCGGGAAAAGCACCATAAGTTCCCACTCCAGTCCACAAGATTACCAGCCCAGCCTCCAGGATTTAGGCCTTCCCCAGCTTGAAAATAGGGCTTTACCAGGGACTCTCCCTTTTCTGCCCAAAAGCCTATTTGCCTCGTACCACTTTTTATGGTGCCCAGGCTGTTAGTGCTAAGGGTCACCTGCTGGTCAGTGCCAAGCTGCCCTCAGCCCTCCCCTCAGCTTTACTACCATGCTCATCAGCACCCAAAGTCTGGAGGGGTCTAAGTTGGGAGGAGGCTGGCATGTCAGTGCTGCCCTAAGCATGAGTACACCTGGCTAGGTTGTGACAGTGCCCAGGCTTAGCTTCAACTTTGCTCAAAGATCGGAGTGAGCACTGGGAATGGGGAGAATCCAGACAGAGGAAACAGGCACTTCTGAGCCTGAGAAGGCAGAGGGCCTTCCTGGGCCTCTGAGAGTGCAGAGATGCCTGGGTCCACAGCCATGGCTGGGTGGCCACAGCTGCACCTCAGAGGGTGGGGCTCCTGCCTGCTCCCAGCTCCCAAGAGCACAATGATGCCCAGTTCTGCAGCTGCAGCTGCATGGCCACAGACACACCTGGGGAACACGAGGCTTTCACCCTGACAACTCAGAAGGGGGCAGGACTTCCACCTGTTCCCAGCTACCACTGGCTCCTTGGAGTGCACGGCCCTGGCCATGCCTCCCACACTGCAGCCAGCATCATGGTGGTGGCCACTCTAGATGGGCTGCTGCTGTGATTATTAATTCTTTAAGTGTTTGGTAGAATTCAGTAGTGAAGCTGTCAAGTCCTGGGCTTTTTATTCCTGGAAGACTTTTTACTATGGCTTCAATCTCACTACTTCTTTTTTTTTTTTTTTTTTTTGGTCTATTCAGGTTTTGGACCTCTTCATGGTTTAATATTGGTAAATTGTATATGTCTAGGAATTTGTCCATTTCTTCTAGGTTTGCCAATTCATTCATGTATAGTTGCCGACAGCAGCCTGTAATGATCCTTTGAATTTCTGCATATCAGTGGTAATGTCTCCTTTATCATTTCTGATTTTATTTATTTGGGTATTCTCTCATTTTTTCTTAGTCTGGCAAAAGGTTTTTTTATCTTTTATTAAAAAAACTCTTTTTGTTGCATTTATCTTTTTATTGTTTTCTTTCTACCAATTTTATTGATTTCACCTCTGATCTTTATTATTTCTTTTCTTCTACTAATTTTGGATTCGGTTTGTTCTAGCTTTTCTAATTCTTTAAGATGCATCATTAGGTTGTTCAATTGATGTTTCTCTACCTTTTTGAGGTATGCACTTGTAGCTATAAACTTCCCTCTTAGTACTGCTTTCACTGTATCCCATAGATCTTGGTATGTTTTGCTTCCATTATCATTTGTTTCAAGATATATTTCAGCTTCCTTCATAAATTTTTCATTACACACTGGTCATTTGGGAACATGCTGTTTCATTTCCATGTTTTTGTGTAGTTTCCAACGTTCCTCTTGTTATTTATTTCTAGTTTAATTCCATTGTGATCAGAGAAGACACTTCATATGATTTAATTTTTTTTAATGTTTCAACACTAGTTTTGTGGCCTAACACATGGTCTGGCCTTGGGAATGAATACATGCAGAGAAGAAGAATGTGCATTCTGCAGCTGTTGGTTGAAGTGTTCTGTTAATATCTAATAGGTCCATTTGGGCTGTGTTGAAGCTGAGTCTGGTGTTTCTTTGTTGATTTTTTGACTGGATGATATGTCCAATGCTGAAAATTGGGTATTGAAGTCTTCAGCTATTATTGTACTGGGGTCTATCTCTCACGTTAGCTCTAATAATATTTGTTTTATATATATGGTTATCCAGTGTTCAGTGCATACATATGTACAATTGATGTATCTTCCTATTGAGTTGTACCCCTTATTATTTTGAAATCTATTTTGTTTGATATAACTACTCCTTCTCTTTTTCAGTTTCCATTGGGATGTAACATCTTTTTCCATCCCTTTATTTTCAGTCTATTTGTGTCTTTATAGGTGAAGTGTGTCTCTTGTAGGCAAAAGATCATTGGGTCTTGTTTTTTATCCATTCAGCTACTGTATGTCCTTGAGTTGGAGAGTTTAGTCTATTTACATTCAATGTTATTGATAAGTAAGGACTTACTCCTGCTATTTGTTATTTGTTTTCTGGTTGTTTTGTGGTCCTCTCTTCCTTCTTTCCTTCCTTCCTGTCTTCCTTTTAATAAATGTGATTTTTCTGATGGTATTTTTAAATGTATTACTTTTTATTTTTTGTATATCCATTGTATGTTTTTTAATTTGAGGTTACCATAAGACTTGCAATAATGTCTTATAGCCCATTGTTTTAAACTGATGACAACGCTGATTGAATAAACATACAAACTAACAAGAAAGAAAATACTAATAAAAACGCTACATTTTAACTTAATGTCCCTGCTTTTTAACTTTTTATTGTTTCCATTTCTATCATATCGTACTGTGTCTTGAAAAATTGTAGTTATTATTTTTGATTGGTTCATCCTTTAGTCTTTCTACTTAAGAGTAATTTAGACATTGCAGTTACTGTGTTATAAGATTCTGTGTTTTTCTATGTATTTATTATTACCATTGAATTTTGTACCTTCACATGATTTCTTCCTACTGATCAATGTCCTTTTCTTTTATATTACAAAACTCCCTTTAGCATATCTTGTAGGACATGTGTGGTGTAAATGAAATCCATAAGCTTTTCTTTGTCTAGGAAAGTCTTTATTTCTTCTTCATGTTTGAAGGATATTTTTACCAGATATGCTATTAGAGGTTAAAAGTTTCGTTTCCTTCAGCACCTTAAATATGTCATGCCACTTTCTCTTGGAATGTAAGGCTTCATTGAAAAGTCTGTTGCCAGACATATTGGAGCTTCACTGTATGTTATTTGTTTCTTTTCTCTTGTTGTTTTTAGGATCCTTTCTTTATCCTTGACTTTTGGGAGTTTGATTGTTGTCTCAAGATTGCCTAGGTATCTTGAGACAAGGTAAATCTCTGTAATGTTCTATAACCTTCTTGTAGTTGAATATTGATATTTTTCACTAGGATTAGGAAGTTCTCTGTTATTATCCTTTTGAATAAACTTTCTACACCATCTCTCTACTTCCCCTTTAAGGAAAATAACTCTTAAATTTGCTCTTTTGGGGTGATTTTCTAGATCTTTTAGGCATGCCTCATTCTTTTCTATTATTTTTCCTTTTATTTCCTCTGACTGTGTATTTTCAAATAACCTGTCTTCAAGCTCACTCATTCTTTCTTCTGCTTGATGAATTTTTCCATTAGTAGACTCTGATGCATTCTTTAGTACGCCAGTTGCATTTTTCAACTCGGAATTTCTGCTTGATTCTTTTTAATTATTTCAATGTCTTTGTTAAATAAATCTAACATGATCCTGAATTCCTTCTCTGTGTTATCTTGAATTTCCAAGTTCCCTCAAAACAGCTATTTTGAATTATCTGACTGAAAGGTCACGTATCTCTGTCTCTCCAGGAATGGTCCCTGGTGCCATATTTACTTTATTTAGTGTGGTCATGCTTTACTCGATGGTCTTGATGCTTGTGAATGTTTTGTCAGTGTCTGGGCATTTGAAAAGTTAGGTATTGATTGTAGTCTTCACAGTCTTGGCTTGTTTCTGCCTGTCCTTCTTTGGAGGGGTTTCCAGATATTTGAAGGGACTTAGATACTGTGACCTAAGTCTGGGTCACTGCAGCCTTATCTGCATTAGAGGGCACCCCACACAGAGGAATGCTGCGGCTCTTGCAGACCAACTTGGTGGTCTTGCATAGCATCGGAGAGAATTCCCTGGGTTATTCTCTTCCCTCTCTTCCCCTTACTTTCACCCAAACAGACTCTCTCTCTCTCTCTCTCTCTGTCTGTGTGTGTGTGTGTGTGTGTGTGTGTGTCTGTGTCTGTGTTGAGATCCCTGGAGCTTAGGGAGGGGTGACACAAGCACCTCTGTGGCCACAACCACTGAGACTTCTCTGGGTCAGATCTGAAGCGAGAACAACAGCACTGTCTCACCCAATGCCCACTGTAACCACTACCTGAATACTGCCTATGTTCACCCAAGGCTGTAGGACTCTACAATAAGCAAGTGGTGAAGCTAGTCATGTTCGTATCTTTCTCTTCAGGGAAGCGAATTCCCCAGGTCCCAGTTGAGTCCAGAGATGCCATCCAGGAGGCAGGGCCATGAGTCGGGAAACTTAGAAATCTACCTGGAACTCTATTATACTGTAGCTGAGCTGCCACCCAAACCACAAGACAGAGTCCTTTCCACTCTTCCCTCTTCTTTTTAACAGGCAGAAAAGTCTTTCCCCACAAACACCACTGCCACAGGCCCACAGAGAGTAATTCCAGTCTACTGTCAATGTTCACTTAAGGCCCAAGGGCTCTTTAGTCAGCTTGTGGTGTATGCTTCCAGGCTTGGGACTCATCTTTCAGGTCAGTGTGCTACATCCTAGCCCAGAGCAGGTCCATAAATTCCATTCAAGAGCCAAGGCCTGGAACTGGGGACCCCGAGAATGCACTTGGTGCTCTGCCCAATTGTGGCTGAGATGGTAGCTAAGCTGCACGACAAATTTCCCTTCACTTTCACCTCTTCTTTCCTTAAACAAAAGGAGGCTTTCCTTGTACCCACTATAGCTGGGAATATGCTAGATCATACTTGAAGTCAGCACATCTCACTCAAGGCCCATAGTATGTACTACCTGACTATTGCTGCTGATTATTCAGGACCCAAGGGCTCTTTAGCAGCAGGTGATGAATCCTGTCAGGACTTAGTCCTTTCTTTCAAAGCAGTAGATTGCCTTCTGGCACAAGGTATGTTTAGAAATGTCCTCTGGGAGTTAGGGCCAGGAATGGGGGCCTCACAATTTTGCCCACTGCCCAATCCTATTGTGGCTGTGCTAGCATCCAAGTTGAAAGACGAAGTCCACATTATGCTTTCTTCTCATCTTCTGAAGCTGAAGGAAGAAGTCTCTTTTGGAGCTGCAAGCTATACTGCCTAGGTTTGGGGAAGGGTTGGTGCAAGTATTCCTTAGTAGCCTCAGCTGGTGTCTCACTAGGTTGCATGCCCCACGAAGTCCACTGGCTCCAAACTCAGCACACCACTAGGACTGGCCTAGGAGTTGCAGTTCTGTGACCTAGAATGCCTTTCAAGTTTATTTAGAAATCTGGAGCCCTTTATCCCAGAGTGTCGAGATTTGCCAGAACTCAGGTTCTGACTCCTGAGATGTATGATTCCCCTCTGGCCAGTGCTAATCTCAATGTTCCTTCTGTGGGCATCAGTTGAGTTCTGCCTGGTGTTGCTTCCCACTATGACAGGGTTCCATTGCAAAGTCCCACAATCACTGTGCTCCCCTGTCCCCAAGCATACAGATTCTCTGAACCACATGATTGCTGCTGGGGAATGGGGGAGAGTTGGCATCAGTCATTCAAATCTATCTTTTCTACCCTCTTCAGTGCCTTTTTCAGTGATTTGAAGTTAAAACCAGGCACCGTGATCACTCATCTGAGTTTTGATTCTTATGAAGGACTTTTTTGTGTAGATGGATGTTAAATTCAGTGCTCCTGCAGACAGGACAATCAGTGGAAGCTTCTGTTTGGCCATTTTGCTCTGCCCTGTGATCAGCAGTCCTGTCCATATATTTCTGATACCATAAATAGTTTTCCTATTTGTTTATATTATACAGAAAGACCCGACCAAAGCTCACAAGTTGATATGGTTTGGCTGTGTCGGCATCCAAATCTCATCTTTAATTTTGGTTCCTATAGTCCCCATGTGCCATGGGAGGGACCCAGTGGGAGGTAATTTAATCCTGGGGGTAGTTATTCTCATGCCGTTCTCATGATAGTGAGTTCTCATGAGATCTGATGGCTTTATAAGGAGCTTTTTCCCCTTTTGCTTGGCACTTATCCTTGATGCTGCCATGTGAAGAAGGCCATATTTGCTTCCCCTTCTGCCATGATTATAAGTTTGCTGAGGTCTCCCCAGCCATGCTGAACTGTGAGTCAACTAAACCTCTTTCCTTTATAAATTACCCAGTCTTAGTAGGTCTCTATGTTAGCATGAGAACAGACTAATATACAAGTACATTTTATTTTCTTTTGGGGTGAAGCAAGAATAGTCTTATTTCTTTCAAGCTTTAAATCTAATTTTTATGTTTCAAAAATGTATGCATTATTCCATAATTATTTCCTCAAATGGAATTCTCTAGTGGAAGTCATTGCTTCTAGTAGTTTTCACACATCCAGAGAGAAATCTTGAAAATATGGTGTTTAAATTCAGGTCCCAATGTGACTCTTCTTAATGCAAATTGAGTATGAATTTATTAGAAATCATTAGTGGGATAAATGTTCTCCTATTATGTAAATCTGTGTCTTTAATCTGAAATGTAGAAAGCAAATTGCTTTCTAGAATATCTAATCTGCGATTCTGTAATTAGGTGAGCAGGTGGTTAATTACAGGTGCTGTTAGTGACTTGCCCCTCATCACAAGAACACAAATAGCTAATTCTATGTGTCCCAAGTCAGTCATAAGAGCAGTTGTTTTGGCTACACAATTCTTAAATCCACATGTGTTAAGTGCCTAAATACATAAGTAGAACTGAGTATATGCTATTGTTTTATAAATGTAAAAGTTGACCCATCACAAAGGATGCACATTTAAGAAAATTTTTAGTGACATTTTTCATTGATTTTATATACTACTTTACAACAGTCTTTGGTTGAATGTCCAAAAAGCAGATGAAAGAAATTGTATTTATGTATATTTTTATGCTATACTGTAATAGTATGTGAAGTGTCTAAATAAATTGTAAAAGAGATTACTTATATCTCTATGACTAAATTGAGGATCCTGGAACTGCATTGATATACTCAGTTCATTATCTCACTTATTTTCTAATAACTATTTAAGTCATAGTGTTAAGGAAATGATTACAAAACATGTGCAGGTGCTAAGCTTAGAGTCATAACCAATAACATGTAGCTATAGAAGTTAATTTCACATGAAGTGTCCTCCCAGATATTAAAAGGACTATATTTAAAATGTAGGAAACCTATGAAACCCTTCATGCAAAACAATTGGATTTTCAATTTTAAAATCTGTTAAAAGGTAAGAAAAGTTTATAGAGAACGTAGTATTAGGGCAAAGATTAACCCATGGCAGAAAAAAAGAGAACTATAAAGTTGTTCTTAAAAACTCATGAAGCCCCCACACCACCCTTCTTCCTGCTTCTAAACACATACCTTTGAGATCTAGGGAGTTGTATTGTTGTCTCTTTTTCAAGTTTGATAATGTCAATGACTTTTCTTTTAAAGATATATAAGCGAATAGAATAACAAAGGATAAAAGAGATTTGGGGAAAACCTGAGAAGCATTGTAGGGTGATAGGCTAAAACTAAATGGAGAATAATAAGGGGTTGACATTTTGACCTCCAAAATGCTATAAGTCCCTTTCACAGAAATAGGTAGTTCTTTTTCAACAAGATATGACAGCATAGCCTTGGTCCTAAAGAAAAGTTCATCAATCTTAATATTGTGGCCATATACAAATGTGGGAAATTTCAAATGGGATCCATCAGGTAAAGATCATTTACCTCTGAAACCTCTTCCCTCTAAAAAAGTTTCATATTAAAATTTGGTAAGAGCCTAATTACTTTAGAAACATAAGAGTAACCTGTAATCCCAGCACTTTGGGAGGCCGAGGCGGGCGGATCACGAGGTCAGGAGATCGAGACCATGCTGGCTAACACCGTGAAACACCATCTCTACTAAAAATACAAAAAATTAGCCAGACGTGGTGGCATGTGCCTGTAGTCCCAGCTACTAGGGAGGCTGAGGCAGAATGGTGTGAATCCGGGAGGCAGAGCCTGCAGTGAGCCGAGATCGCACCGCCGCACTCCAGCAGGGGCGACAGAGCGAGACTCCGTCTCAAAAAAAAAGAAACATAAGAGTAAAAGTGGAACTTGCATAATTTTAATATATCAAAATGAGTTGTAATGATGCAGTAATGAACCTGACTCTTGAAACCACACTTCAAAACCGGTATTTCGTGACTTTATAGTCAGTTTCTATATGTGCACTTCCTCTGCCCACAATTTCATGCTTATATATTGTCTCCATCACAGAGCAATGTCAGTGTTTTAGGAGGGATCCTAGTTCCCATGTGATGATGAGAGATTTGCTTTGATAATCAATAACTGCAGTAGAAGACATAATTTGCCCTGGCTTTTGACTCTTAAATCTATCTTCACTTTCACTACCAGAATATTTTATCTTTTGGTTGTTTCTCACCTCCTCATTAGATAAAGTGCAGATTTCTCAGCATAATTTATGAAGCCCTCCATGATCCAGCCTCATCTTGCATCATTTTCTCTTTCCCTTCTGTACCTCTGCCTTGTCATTACAGTAGTCAACCATTTGCAATTTTCCCAACACACCACACTGATTTGCACCTTCCTCTTTTTGGTTCCATCTGCCTAGAATAGTTTTCTTCATATACTTCCTCCTTTGCCTGGCAAATTCAGATCACATCTCCAGTCTCCGCCTTCTGTTTTCTGAGAGCACCCTTTACCTCCCACATAGCACGTGGTAATGAGCTTGTGTTAGTGACAGTCCCTCTGCTAAGGTATAGGTCTAATGGTCAAGATTTTCCTCTTCAACTTGATTTCCCCAGTCTTCACACAATGCCTACCCCATAGTAGATGCTGATTGTCTGTTGAGTTGCATAGCATACCTTAGTCTGCGCAATATATTTATTTATCCATTCATCCATCTATGTATTCCTTCATTGATTTATTCATTCAAGCAACAGTTTTTAATTTCACATTGTTTACCGAGGCCCTTGCTACTTGCTAAGATAGCATATTCTTACAAGTGAAGACTGATTAGCTTAAAAGTTTTAAAATTGCTCTGGCTTTGACAGTTTAAAAGTGATAAACTGAACAGAGAATATTGAAAATGCATTTTGCCCACATCTGATTATTTAAGTAGCAATGAAACTCTTAATAGACTTTACAAGTATTCTAAAATTCAAGACTTGATTTATTAAGTTGGATTTGAGAGCTAATTCTCATACAGCTATTAACCTAAGGTGACAAATTGCCTCATATGGAGAGAGATGTCCAATATATCTAATAAGGAGACAGAAAGGAATAAACTGAATATTTCATGCCATGACAATGTTTACCCTTCCCAGCCACATGTCCCCAAATACTATTTCCATTCTCCATTAACTCCAAGACAAGATAAACATCTACATCTACATTTTGGTATAGGCCACCCAAAAGGTTTTGTGTGCTTGTTTTCATCTGACAAACTAGAAAAAACAATCCACAGTGTTTTGTTTGCTTCCAAGAAAAGAAAAGAAACTTTAGGAAAATACAAAATTCAACATTATGCCATCATGTACCACAGGGAATACCTTTTGTTCTTTATCAAGATACTTTGCAAACTGTAGATTATTACAAAGTTTAACCCAATAGTATTTTTAAAGGATTACTGGATGCAGGAATGAATTGAATAGTCATCATAGAATAGGGAATTAAGAGCTGCCATTTATTACCATCAATCCAAATCAGTCAATCTACTGCTGTTATCTAATGTTGGAGCTGTTTCTAAAGCAGATGCTGAGTACAGGTTACCTCTACCATTTGAAAAATTTTTATAGGCCAGTGTATTTCCAAAAAATACACAAAATCAACTGCTTCCTAGAAAAAGAAAATAGTAGTTTGACAAAATGGAGAAATATTTTTTCTTCATTTACAAGCTTCAAAAGAGAGAAATCATGTAATAGTAACCATTTGAGTGCTAACATATTTTTTAAAAGGTGAACCAAAATTAGCCATTTTCACTGATACAGCAATATGACTGTGTCTATGTTTGTTCTTATGTTTCTTATATATATTTAATGAAAGTTTAAAAATAAATACAAAATAATTATAGTTAGAAGACTCATTAATTTAGTTTTACATATGCTCATTAATTTAATTTAAAAATATTTAATTGAGAACCTAGTCTCAATTAATTAAGCCCAAAATATTATAATTGTCTTTTACATAAATGAGAAACTTTTTTTCAATAAAATGTCACTATTCCATATGTTGGCCCTGTAATGGTTAAAAAATGAACATGTTTCCTGCCCTCGAATTAATGAGCAAGATAATGGCAGAAAATGTTAAATTATGTGAAGGAAACAGAGCAAGATAGTATGATAAAGAATGACTGTGTCAGCAGGGAGGCTCAGAGGCCCTGTGTTAGACAGCATGGTTAGGAAAACTGCTGTGAGGAGATAATATTTTAGTTGATATCTGAATGATGAGAAGGAGCCCTGTGAAGAGATGGGACAAGAATGCTTGCAGATGAGGACATAGCAAGACGATGGCCCTGAGGCATGAAACAGCTTGATGTGGCAAAGTATGAGACAAAGATTTACCTGGCTAAGTATATTTGATAAGAAAAGAGAGTTCATCTGGGATCAGATCACATGGGGTCTTTAGGCCATAGTAAGGAGTAGGGATATGTTCAGAAAGCAACGAGAAGTCATATGGACCCATTAGCCAAGAGAACAACATGATGGCTGATTTGTTTGATTTTTTACACAATCCTTGGGTTCCATGTATACAATGGATTGCAAAGAGACAAGAATGAAAACAGGAAGTCCAATGTTGTTAGGAAAATAGAAGGCTGACTTTCAACTTTTGCTAAAGCTACACCAGCTAATTGTCCATTTTATCACTGAATGTTTAAGATGAAAATGACCTTGGAAGTCCTATTTTTCTTTGGTTTACAGATGAAGAAACTAAACCTCAGGGATGTTAGGTAACACAGCTCGCAACTTGATCAAGCTGATTCATAGCAATATTTATTACTATTCCCAGTATGATTAACCTTCCAGTAGGCCTGAGCTTGCAGGTCAGAGAAGACACTATGTTTCCCTAAGCCACTGAAGAAGTGGCACAGCAGAATGGTGAAGACATCCATGCTGGACGCAGACACCCTGATTTTCATACCGTTCATGCCTTACTGGCTGTGCAACTGTGTGCAGATTACTTAACCTCATTGGCCCTCAGTTTCCCCATCTGTACATAGAGATAATAATATCTACTTTATAGGATCAATGTGAGAATTACATGAGTTAAAATTCACAAAGGACTAAGAGCAGTACGAGGTAATTACTGTAAAATAGTTATTTAAAAAATAAAACAATAGGACACTGATGCACGAATATCGCAAGTGTCAGGTGTCAAGAACCTAGGGACATAGGTGTTTGGGGAGCTTCTGTACCTACTGGAGCACTTGTGAGGGCATATTCAGTAGTGGAAAAGATGAAGGTTGTACATTGCTCAAAGAAATTACTTGATGGTGATATTTCCAAGAGCATCTGCTATTTGGCTTCTTAACCAAGAGCCATTTTTCTTCCTTTTCTTTTTTCTTATAGACCTCACTCACAACAAAAGCTTAAATATCACATACATTCTATCCCAGACTTCATTTCTGGGTTTCATCCTGTGATTCTAGAAAAGGCCTATGGGGAACATGTATGTGTGGCAGAGGGGGAGGAGGGGTAAGTTTCTAATAAATGATTAGGTTGGTGCAAATTTAATCACATTTTTTTGTCATTGAAACTATTATCTCTTTAAAAAAAAAAAAAAAAAAGGAATACTCCTGAGACAATTCCCTTTCCCCTCCATGATTTTGGAAATTTTGAAATGAGAAATTAATGGTTAGAATGGTAGCAACCAACTTATGACAATGAAAGAAGTCTAAATGTATTATAGAGTATAATAACAGTATGCAGAATGACTAGAGTTCTGCCATCATTGAGCTGCTGAATTATCCAAGTGCAGAACTACCTACATTAAGAGTTGTTTTTAAGTGCAATTTTAACATAAATTCCTCTTGTCTAGGTTTCTTGGACTGGTATTTTGTTACTTGCAGTAGAATCATCCTCTCTAATCTACTCTCTCCTATCATTCATTTTTCAACAAATATTAATTAGATCTATCTTATGCCAGATCTCCTGCTTAATCTTATGATACACATAAAAGATATATAAACCCTAGAAGCATTTATGATGATTTTCTTACTCATTGTTTACTTCTATGATTTCTCCCTACCATATTGTAAATAATTTAGTTAGAAATTTTTTTTATTTATTTTCCCCCTCACACCTACACACCACCTGCTGAAGTTCTTTGGGTACCAAATAAACTTGATTAATCTTTGTTAAATTGTATTAAATAACATTGGATAATTGCATCTTCCTTCCCCCATCTCTCATAGCTATGACTCCATATAACCTAAGATGATTAAACTTAGATTGAAAAACACATATTGCATTAAGTATTAATTTACTCACCCTCAGCTAAAGTTCAGCCAAAAAAAAAAAAAAAGAAATACAAAATGAGGCTTAAGCAGTCTCAGAATCAATGTAAATGAATGTATTACTCTAATTGAAAGACATTCTGGCTAAGAATTACGCTTCAGTCAAATGAAATATGGCTTTATAAAAATAGAAAATAAAAAATAAACTTTACTTCAAATTTACATTATTGATAAACTTTTATTATTAATACTACACATTACAGGATATTGGGGAGGATGCCCTCATTTCATAAGTCTTTCAACATTATTACTAAAGTAATGTGACAGCTGTCTCTGAACCCTGCTTGAAGATATTATTTTTTTCATTTGCCTCCACTCAGCTGTTTCTCATCTACTTCAAAGTGATCATAAGAGCACTTTCCAGAGGGAGCTGGTCTTCTTGCAACTCCAAAGTGAAGAATACAGTAATGCAGGCTATAATATCATTTGATTATCACAATTTTTCAATCTTATTGAGGATCTGAATAAGTCAGAATCAAACTCCTAGTTCTATATTTTCTTATAGCATTATTCATCTTCTCTTATTTCCTCCAGCATCCAACTCCCCCACCCCGCCACCTCTATACCATGCCTCATGAAATTATTCTCATATTTCATCAGGTGCAGAACACTGAGAAACTGTGGCTTTAGTCTAATGTCTGAAGTTTCTAAATGTCCTTTGGCTTCTTACATTGAGTCTGAAATGTAGACACTCATACAATTACTAGGCCTCAGCTCCCTCTAATATATTTCCTTTCATTGTCCCTGAAATTCTTTTCACACTCCTCCTAATCTACTTTTATGTTTCACCTCCTAAAAAATGTCTTTCATTATTAAGTAGAATTTATGTGATCCAAACTAAAACAAATGGCTTTCTCTTACATTCCATTTGCATTTTAACTGTGGTCATACTCTTATGTATAAACTATAATTTATTTTTAAAATTCTTCATATCTTATTTCTTACCTCAAGTATTAGCAGAATTGATTATATTTTTTAATTATAGATTGATTTTAAAATCAATAAAATATCTATTATCTGCCAGGTACCTGAAATGCAAATATGAATGTAAATGAACTGAACCCTGGCTCAATGAGTTCTTCTAGTTGGAAAGAGAAATAAGCAAGCAGACAAACCAGGTCTAGCTGTTTGTCAGACATATAGTAAATATTTTATAAATGTTTAAAAAGGGAGTGAAAGAGTGAGAAAGCTCTAATGATTATATACATTTGTTCATGGAGTCCCAATGATTTTATCTATATTTGTTTTCTTAATGATCTCATCCAGTCTCATGGTTATAAATATTGTGTATAAACTGATGACTCTCCAATTAATATCTGTAGCATCATCTGCTCCTCTGAATTTCCCTGGATACCTGATTTCCACATGGACATCTCTTGAATAGCATATATGCTTTATAAACTCAGCATTCCAAACCCAAATTCAAGAATCTATAATGCACACATTCTTTCCTATCTCAGTAAAAGATGACTCTATCCTTCCAGTTGATCACAGTCCAAAACGTTTCCTTTCACACTCCATGTCAAATGCTTTAGAAAATACTATCAGCTCTGCCTTCAAGATATATCCAGAATTTAATCCCTTCTTATTACTTTCACTGCTATTATCATGGCCCAAACATTCATGATCAATTGTCTAAACCCTAGATTACTGAAATAGGATTCTAATTGTTCTGACAGGTCTTCCTGATTCAACCCTTGCCATATAGACTATTCATAACATATCAACCAGAGTGATCTGCTGAGGTAGAAATTAAACCATGTCATTTTCTCTGTTCAACATCCTTCCATGTCCTCCCATCCCATGCAGAGAAAAACTTACATTCCTTACAATGGATTACAAGGTCCTTCTTAATATCTCTCCTCTCGCCTTTCATCTCTGCCCTCATGTGCTACCTACCCCTTCACTCACTCAACTCAAGCCACACATGTCTCTTGGATATTCCTCCGATGTGGCAGGCACTCTCTCATCTCAGGACCTTCACACTTGCTCATATCTAATCATGACATTCACTTATCAATGCCACAAACTGCATTCCTAACCTAAATGAGGACTTTTCTCAAATGTTATCTGTCAGTGCTGGCCTCCCTAACCATTGCATTTAATATAATCTTTCCTTTATGTTATTGCTATCATCTTATTATCATCTAGCATAGCTATTCGTATTTTTCAATTATTTCTTTTCAGGTCTTTTCTTTCCCCAGCTAGAATGTAAGCTCCAAAGCAATAATTTTTATCTGTTGGTTTGTTTGCCTTTTCTTCCAGAGCTAAATTTGTAATATCTGTAATGTTTATAGGCATATAATAAGCTTTCAATTAATATTTATTGAATGAATAAATGAATATATATCTCTTCTAGAGAGAGTCAAGAATAGTTTTATATAGGCAGTTACCTCTGAACTTAGTTTCATGAAAGAGACCAAGATACATGAGAAAGCCAAGAGATTTGATTGACAAAACTCAAAGAACTGGAGGCAATGTTCTGGGAGGCATGTGGCCCATTAGCTCAATATGCCAACTCAACACTCAGACTCATGTCAAATCTTAATTTTACCAGTTACTAGTATGGTAACTGATATCAGGCAAGTTAGTTTATCTTTCTAAAACTTATTTTCCTTAGTTGTAAAATGGGAATAGTAATACTACCTATCTCATAGGGCTTTATCAGCAAATTCTCATAAGATAACACATAAAATGGTTATAATAAAGCCTAATACGTAATCTGCACAATTAGTATCTATCATTTCTTTTATAATAATGATTATTACTAAATTAAATAATAAGAATAATTTAACAGCATTGTTTGGGCAGCTCATAAGACAGTCAGTGGCTGCTAAATCTTCCTTGACTGCAACTGCTGAAATTGGTTGGAATGGAGAATTCTTAGGGATGAATAACACTAGATGAGAGAACAAAGATTTATCAAAAAAGAACCATAGAAAGGACCTTATAGGCTTAGCTAATGGTTTTAGACTTCATTCTGTAAAGCAGTGGTTTCTAAACTTCAGCATGCATCAGAATTGCCTAGGAGACTTGTTATAACACTAGTTACTGGGCCTCCCTTCTAAAATTTCTGATTCAGTAGGTCTGTAATGGATCTTAACAAGTTCCAGGTGTATCCATTATCTATGGTTGCCTAGTTAATCATCCTCAAATTTACTGACTTAAAATAATGAACAGTTATTATCTCACAGTTGTTGTGGGTCACAAATCCAGCTGCAAACTGCAATCAATGTGTCAGCTAGGGATATGGTCTCATTTGAAGGTTTGACTGGAGGAGGATTTACTTTCAATCACTCATGACGTTATTGACATGGTTCAGTTACTCTCCAGTTATTGAGCTGAGAGACTCAGTTATTTACTGGCTGTTAGCTGAAGACTTCCTCAGGTCTTCATCAGATAGCTTCTCCATAGAGCAACTCACAACATGGCAGCTGGCATCCCTCAGAGTGAGCAAGCAAGAGAGTCAGAGATAGCCCCCAAAGTAAAACCCACAGAAATTTGGTAGCTTAATCTTGGAAGTCACGTCCTATTATATCTGTCACATTCTATTTGGCAGAAGTAAATCAATAAATCCAGACCACACTCAGTGGGAAGGGGTTCGATAAGATGTGAATACCAGGAATCAGGAACCATTGATGGCCAAGGTGATGGTTCTGGTGCTGGCTTGGGAACTATAGTCTGAGAATCGCATGCTATGAAAAATTTTAACATGGATGGTTCTAACATGGACTGGTACTGAAAATCAAGGTGAGACTAGTTAAGAAGTTCTTGCATAATGACTTTTATGTTTAGATAATTAAATTATTTTATGTTTACAAAATGAATACTCTTTTTAATCAATATTTTAAAGTATACCTTCAATGTTGTATATAAACCTCATCTAAAAATGAAATATTGGAAAGTAACTTTTAAGTTATATGAAAAAGAACTGTGTGGAGCTAAATTCCATTAAGAGTTTCAGTATATTGCCCCTTTGTTTACAATTAAGCATGCATTTAGACAGAGAGAAGCACAGCCTGGAGTAGCAAGAAATATATTTTAGACTTAGCCACTAACTACATTTCATTCTGTAGGTAACTGGTGGTTCTAAATATATAAGTACAAACATTCAAACGCCTCTCTCTCTTTCTCTCTGTCTAAAAGCTTAGACCACCTAGCAAGTTAATAATATGGTCAAGGACACAATAACTTAAAGTTGCCAAGAGAATCAACATACAAAATGATGCAACATTTTATAAAATGAGTGAAAATGATTTTAAGTTAAATGTAGAAGTAAATGATTTTAAAAGTGAGGGAAACTGTATAAAATAGACCCAGACATGCTTTAATGGAATCATTATTTTTTGATTGGGAGTACATAGTGCTTTAATTATATTTTTCAAAAGCTTGTCAGTCCAATTGAGACTCTGTATCAAGAAGCTGTCATCTTAGCAGAAAGGCAGCCTGCTTGACCCCATCACCGTTCCCACACAGACTGTGAGAGTTGATGACATCTAGTTTCAACAGCAGGTTTCATATTCTTTGCCACAGAAGCAGGAAACAGCTTAGCCTTTCCAGCTGTGGGTATTCTGTTACCTTGGCCTGCTTATTTGTCTGAGTCAATTCACTTGCCTCAGCCTGCTCTTACCTCCTGGTTATTGATTTTGGCTGACATTTAGTTCAACATGTTATAAATTCTCTTAATCATCTGAAAGAGAGAGAAGGGAGCAGAGATGCCTTAACTACTACCTATCACATCAGCCCAAGACAGCTTCAGGTCATCCATTCCCCAGACAGAAGCTCAAGTTGAAATGTGTGTTTTTCTTACTACTACTTTAGCCACAGCCACACCAATGGAAATGTTAGTTCAGACATCCAAAAGTGTATAAAATATCTGATTCTTTACTTTAATTGGGCAGCTTTTTTCTACCTCTATTGCAACCAGGTACTCCTCTTCCTATATTACCATGGGACAAATGATTTGCTCTGCAAATTACAAATGGACATAATTTTGAAAAGGTTAAATGCTACTCAAAAAACCTTAAAGTAAAGCCATTCAAATTATGTGAAAAAAAATTAAGGCAGAGAAAAGCTATATTTTCAGTTTGGTCTTGCAAATGCTAATCAATTCAGATAGGAGATCATAGATATAATAAATTGCTTGGAAGTGACCCAAAGCCCAGGTGAAATAGGATGGGCAAGTAAGTGCCAGTCACCAAGATTTTCTAAGGATAGATTAAGAAGCTGGTTGAATTGTAAATACTGTACAACCCTTTCAAGGTAGAATCCCTAGGTTTTGCAGTAACTACATTAAAAGTAATTAAGCAACCTATACTTCATACAGAATTACCTTGCATTCATTCTGTGAGAAAAACCCACTGATTCTTTGTATAATTGATTGTCTTTTTAAAATTTGCATGTTGCATTCAGAGTAGGTCCTGCAGGTATTGCATTATTTGAACTATTTTTCAACCACGACTTTCTTCTAAATTTTATGTTAGTATTTCTAAGTGCCTGATGAGGCATCTTTCAGGTATGAGGCTGCTCCTCCTTAAAAATTCTGTGCCCCTCTTAATTAGCATTTGCAAAATCTTCCCTCTAATGAGATCTTTGAAGGTGAGGTATTGTCTAATTCAGCTTTGTTTCTCCAGCATTTTTTCCCAAGGTGAAAGGAGTCACCCTTTTCTTCCTCTGTTCGCATAACTGCTCTTCTGATCATAACTACTTGTCTACATGTGTATTTGTCATCACAAACTAAGCTAAGGACTGCCTGTGGGTAGGACCTGGCTCCCATTTATCTTTTTTCCCCCTACAGCTAGCACAGCGCTGGCACATGGCAGGCACTGAATATATTTGCTGAATGAAGGGATAGGGGAAAACCAAAAGAAAAATAGGACAAACCAAACAATACTGCTACTTTTTTTTGTCAAGTTAGAAAAAAAAAAGCTTACAAGGGAGATAATGTAATGACTAAAAACATGTAGAATCAGCGGCAAGCAGATGTAATTGCATATCCAGACATTGAAGTGATTTCATGAAGAATTTGAATAAATAAATGTATTACTTTGTAACTTGCAAACTTCAGGTTAGCATAAGATTTATCTCTGAGCAGGGTCTTGTTATTAAAGGTAAGAAGGCAAGCATTAGCACCAGCCTAGAAGTCCATGCAGGTATGTTTACTGTCAGTAGAGATAAGCACCCATAAGAGGCCACCAGGCAAGGGACAATTAAGATATTTATTCTGTTAGATAGGCACTAATTGAGCACTTCTTGTGGGCCAGTTAGAAGACAGTGAGATGAATGAGACAGGGTCCCTGAACTCTGGGAACCTCAATTTAAGGGGGAGGCACAGCAGTTACACAATTATAATTAGATAATTTTCCATTGTCTGTTTTCTCTACTAGTTTCAAAGCTCTTTAAGGGCTGGAGTTTTCTATTCTTGGCAGCTAGCACAGTGCCTGGCACATATTAAACATTTCACAGATCGTAATGGGAAGAACAAATCATTCTATACCAAATGGAGAGTAGACATTATCCTCTTTCTATGCCCCATCCCTCCTCCCTCAGACCTTTATTCTGCCTGGATGCTTCACACAGTCTCCTTACTGCTCACTCCAAATCTCTTCCACCCGGCATTCTTTCACACTGCCACTAGGAGGACCTTTCTAAAACTAAACCTGATCCGGTTTGAAATCCTTAATGTCATCCTCAACAACAGTGGTTTTTCATTTTGACAACACAGATCTTTTTGAAAATCTATTAAAAGGCTTTGAACATTCTCCCCCACTTAAAATGCGTCTACAACACAAGACTTCATGCCCAATTTCTAGATATTTATGGTCAGCTCAATAGAGGTGCAAGAACCCTAAATTAAGAATCTCAGGATAAAATCCAAAATATGTAGGACACAAGATATCTGTCATTTTTGTGTCATCCTTGGGAACTATCTTCTCCCGCAGCAGCCATCCCCCACAACCTCACTTTACACCCCAGCAAAACAATTGTTTGGTTTACTTCCACAAACACACCATGCTCTTTTAGATGCCATGTATCATCCTGGAGTTGATTTTTTCATTTTGCAACCTCAAGCCTTTATCTAATTGGTGAATCTTAATCAGCCTTCAAAAACAAGCTCACATTCTGCCTCCTCCAGGAAGCCTCTCCAACTAACACACCCTAATTAAAGTTATCCCTTATTTTTTGGGTTATTTCTGGTTCCTTTGCATACTCTAGAGTTGCTTATATTACTATTTTTATAGTTTACTCACCTTTCTGTCCTCTAAATTCTAGTAATACTACTAATAATAATGGTTAGTATTTAATGAGATTTTACAAATATATGAGACACTGTTCTAACCATTTTATATGCATAAGGTAATTTAAATTTCACAAATACTCTATGAGGGTATTGTTTTTATCTTTATTTTATAGATGAAGAAACTGAGGCACAAGGAACTAAATTTTAATTCTCTGAGTTAAGAACTTTATCTGAAACATACTTGTTAAAATGAATGGAATTGAAATGCAGTATTATAATAGAAATATTAACAAATTATTGAAACAATACTTATGATAGATACCATTTACTGAGCACTGACTACTCTCACCTGTTGTACTCAGAATTTTACAATGTATTATCACTAATATCCACCACATTTCAGCAAGGCAGGTATTACTTCACACCATTAACAATGAGGGAAGCAGACCTTCTATTTAGTTTTTTGATACCAGGGAAGCTTTCTATGCAATCTCAATACAGAAGAGGGAAGACTACTTGGAAGAGCTGATCTGTGAGTGAGTATGACAAAAACCAGAGTTTCAGCAGGTTCGTAGCTCGAAGAAAGCATGCAATGTGATAGAGGTGTGTCATCTAGGGAAGACCACATGGCCTTTTAGAAGGATCCCCACATGAATAGAACCTTGGTTGGTCACATTGTCTCACTCTGAGCTTTGTACATTTACAAGTTTGAATATTAGTGCTTTCAAGAATCATCAGTCTCTAGAAGATTGATTCAATTTAAATAAATTAACAAGAAACCAATGTATAAAATGTAGAATGATACTTTATAAATTCATAATCTATTCACTGATAGGTACATTCACTCCTTGTTGTCAAAACCATATAAAAAGTTACATCATAATTAAAAGATTGCCAGGAACACACAGAATTGGAGCTGTGGGAGTTAATGAGACTCAATTTTCCAACAAATATTGAGTGCATCGATTTGCCACTCACTGTTGTAGGCACTGAAGAAATCAACAGTGAAAATGAAAAAACAAGGTCCTATTCTCACAAATATTAAATACTAGGGTTGTATCATTAGGTCTGGTAGCTGTATCCTTCCATCTTCATTATAGAAACAACTTAATTATATGCTAATTGTGATTACAAGGCACTCTCTTTTGAGCAGTACAATGGACTCTCAGTCAATGTTTGCTCCCTAGCTTTCTCTTTTCTATCAATGCTCTGTCACTGATCTTTTTTTAATCTGCTGAAGATTTAAAAAAAGTTTGATGATGTTCAAGTTAACAATTAGATTATGCAAACCTTAATCTGATGACATTTTGTTCCTTTAAGAACATTTTGTACATCTTTGTTCTGATGTATGTTTATTTAGAGTTTGACTTTCACAGAGCAGGAAGCCGTACTTCTCTCTTCCCAAGTTCCTGGGCATTTATTGCTCATCCCATGCATCACTTATAGAGAGCAGCTAGGGTAAAAGTACGTATGCTTCTCTATCTGTTTGCAAACTGTATAGATAATTGTGTTTGTAGCCTATAGTATAGAGAGAAATGGTCTAAAAATAAAACTTGAAGTCTAACCAGAAGGATTTTGAGAACCAGTTTAAAGAATATGAACTGTATTCTGTATTATATATGGTAGAAAGTCCTTGAAGGTTTTAGAACAAGACAAGAAGTGACATAATTAGATATGTATATTAGAAGGAACATATTTCAGGGTAAAAACTCAGATATACATGAAAAAAACTGTCTGTTCCTGAAGCTGATCCGAATTTCTATTTCATGCCTCTGTTCCTCTAATTTATACAGTATGCGTAGTCTCAATTGATTTAGAATTTTTCAGTGCTTTGTCCTAGATTTTCTCACCAAACATCTAAATTTAGAGATTCGGGTTTTTCCGGTTTTGTTTTTGTTTTTTTCTCACGCCAATTCTAAATAATGTCTTTCAGGGTAAGAGAATAATACACTTTCCCCAGATATATTTGGGGGTATAAGAGCAGAAAGGCCTTGTGCTACATTCCTGAAAAGAGTCCACAAAAATAACCAGACCCCAGAGTTATCCTGCCCTCCAGCAAGGTGCAGAAGCTGTACCACAGAAATAGCTGGTTAGCCTGTATTAGAGAGGGATAGAAGGCCTAAGCCAACAGCACAGAGCCCTTAGTTGCTAGTGTAGGGGACAAGGGGACTTGCATTGGGGTGGTTCATGTTTTTAGGCAGCCTCGATGAGTTTCCTACAGCAATGGAATTTTTTCCTATGTTGCCAGGAGCAAAGAAATCTCTAAAAGGAAGTTTTATTTACAGTGACCTTGCATTGCAAAATGAGAAACGACGTATGATCTCCTCATACTGGGAGATTATTGAAGTCTCTGGAATTTGGATGCAGAACAGAGACTCTTATTAGAAATTAAGTTTTAGAAAAGAAATTAACACATTGTTCTTACCTAACTATGTAACCTGAAATTCTGAGCTGGTGCATAGTTTAGAATCTAATAAATTATAAGAATCAATGCCTACCAAGGAAAGTTACTTAATCAATAGAAAGGTACAGTATATCACCAAGTAGGCGAGAACAGGGAAAATGCTGGGTTCAATTTCATCAGCTAAACAGTGGTTTGGAGATAATGTGACTGTAGCTACCTGAATAATTAAATATGGAATTAAAAGCAGAATTCTAGCATGGGAAAACAAAATCTATCAAAAAGCAACAAATGAAGTTAATTAACTAGTTAACGTAAGGGCATACTAATTACCTGAATATTTACTAAGTACCCAAGTATGACATTGATGGAGAACTAAAGGTTGCTCTAAAGGAAAAATATTCTCCAATAAACTAATGTTTTCGAAAACTAGTCTCCATGAAACACCCCACATAATTTGCAGTACCATTTATCCCCACCAGTCCAACCAGAGCTTTTTATTAGTCAGTTTCTCACTGATTATGGCTTATGGTGGATATGAGCCATAATTTAAAATTAGTTTAAATTAATTTAAAATTTAATTTTAATGCAAATCAATTGCAAACTAAAATTTCGATTTTTGCAAGATGTGATTTCATAGTTTCTGTAAGAAATGTTGTAGAATTACTCATATCATACCAAATCGTTGACAGAATATCATTTTGTCCTCTTAATTTTTGGTTGGAAAAATCAGCATGTAATTCAGTCTGCAGTTCTAAGAATTGATGTATAGTTACATTACAAACAAAATTTTTTAAATAAATATAAAATATCTCATAAATTTTTTTTACTAACATCTCAATTTAACTTATTTTTATTTTTTTATTCTTGCTTTATAATATTTACCATAAAAATTTGATGTGTTTTAAAGGGATTTACCTTCACTTTCAGTTACTTTTTCCAATAATGTAATGAATATCTGCTGTTCTAAATAAAACAGGTGGAATTTTATGTAAGAAAAAAAGATAGTTCCTCTATAGCCATGCTGCCTGGGAAACAGATACACCTTAAAAAAAGAGTAAATGGGCCGGGCTCAGTGGCTCACACCAATAATCCCAGCACTTTGGGAGGCCGAGGCGGGCGGATCACAAGGTCAGGAGATCGAGACCAGCCTGGCTAACACGGTGAAACCCCGTCTCTACTAAAAATACAAAAAATTAGCCGGGCGTGGTGTCAGGCGACTGTAGTCCCAGCTATTCGCGAGGCTGAGGCAGGAGAATGGCGTGAACCCGGGAGGCGGAGCTAGCAGTGAGCCAAGATCACGCCACTGCACTCCAGCCTGGGTGACAGAGCGAGACTCCGTCTCAAAAAAAAATAAAAAATAAATTTAAAAAAATGAGTAAATGATTGAAGAGAGAGAAACTATATCACATTGACAGATGGATTGGAAAACAAATGCCCACTTGTTATAAATTCTGATTATGCAATTTTACAACTGACTACTGAAAATGTTGTTTATTTGGAAATATGTAGCCCACACCTAGCAAGTATAAAGGTCTTCACAGTATGCATGCTGTGCTCAATATAACTTCGTATTAGAGTTTACTTACCTATTTTTTTGGCCAATTTCTCTTACTTATTTTAAATTTGTCTTACAGTGCTGTAAGCTATTTCAGAACACTATAGTTACAATGAGTAACTAATGTGTTAATGATATAAATTAAATAATATTTAGTGATATAAATTAAAGTTATTATAAATTATAATTAAATTATCATATAATTATCATAATTAAATTATCATATAATTATCATAATTAAATTATATAAGCATAAATTGTGATTAAATTATCATTTAATTATAAACTAAATGATATAATTAAATGATATAAATTAAATAAATACCATAGGTATTGAGAATCTTACGAAAAGTACAGATTGAATCTCTTGAAGATAATAGTTTTGACCTTAAATGAAAACAAGATCTTCTGAGGAAAAACTAAAGAATAATATTCTATAACTATTGGTTCCCAATTTAAGTGCTCAGGAAGATTCAACCATTTCTAATGTTTTAATGCCCATGAACTTTTTTCCTGGCAACTGTGGCCCAATAGAGGATAGTTTATAGCTTGACCTTGAATTAGACTATCATGCATACCTCTATTTAGTCTTAACAGCCTTGAGGTCCTTGGCTAGCTAAGTGCAGAAAAATAGAGTCAGCTAGAAGGCTCTCTGGAGCACTCTTGGAACCTAACAATTCTACCACGAAGTCAGATTGAGAAAACCATTCAGGCTTTAGGAAGCGCTAGTAGTTCTAAGTACAATTAATGAAGGGAAATTGACCCTAAGGAGAAGTTTTGGATAGATTTTCTTTACTCCTGCTCTCAAGGGACCCTTGAATGCTAAAATGTCATGAACACTTTACTAGCATTTTAGACTGAATTGATTTGAGACACTCAGAAGTAATTTTCCAAATTTTTATAATAAGGCCAAGTCTGAGACATTTTTTCCTTGAACCATTTCAGTTCAAGCATATGTTGAAAATAAAGCATTTGATAAAAAGCCTAGATCTAGACTGTCTGAATGATGTGGATTCTCAACAGCATACTCTTTGCTTTCATAGGAAGTACTCTTTTTCTTTATGGCACTCAACTAGTATTTCATCACTTTCAAAGCCTTCTTGGCCCTTGCTATTTCTCCAGCATTCACTCCATTATTTTCAGCCTTTCTTCTAGAATAGGCCTATCTGTCCCTTTTTGTTTTTCACAGCAGCACTATGTATTCTCTCATCCACAGATGCTTTGCTAAACTTCTATCACAGCCAAGGAATTAAGGTAGAATATAAATATACAGAACCACCTTATTTCCCCAGAAAAGAAAGCAGGAGGTCTACAGAAGTGTTAAAACATGTAAACAATTCACTCTGATATATAGAAAAGGTGTTCTCTGCCGTAAAACTGCACAGGTAAAGTCGTATGGTATTGGAGAAGAGGAAGATATGACTTCTCATTGTAAAGGAATCATAGTAAGTCTTTCTTGATGAGATGGCATTGGAGCAAGAGCTCGAAAGGTAGGTAGAGATGGGGAATTCAGATATGGAATTAGAGCTTATTAGTGGCACATAGTTCAATTTTGCTTGAAGGTAGATGAACTCAAGGTAGAGAGTTCGTGTAAGGTGACATAGAAAGTGTTATCAATTAGTGCTGTCTAACTGAAATATAATGTAAGCTACATACATAATTTGCAATCTTCTAGTAGCCATACTAAAAGTAAAAAGAAAAAAGTTATTCTAAATTTAGTAATTGTAACTCTAATAATATATTCATTCTACAAAGATATTTTATTTAACCCAATATATCTAAAATACTAATATTTTCACATGTAATCAGTGTAAAATTTATTAAGAAGATACTTACATTCTCTTTTTCATAATGTCTTTGAATTCCAGTGTATATTTTACACTTACAGCATATCTCAATTTAGACTAGCTATTTTTCAAATGCTCAATAGCCACATATGGCTAATGACTTCCATGCTGGCCAGCATAGTTATTGAATTTATATGGATTTTAGCTGATAAGAACAAGAAAAGAAGAAAATGAAGAAAATTAGGAGATGGTTCTCTTTTTACTCAACATGTATTTGTGATATGATCTGAGTTGAGAAACATGTGACACCAAAAATGGCCTGGCCAACTTCTATGCCCTTGTTTTTGGTAGTTATTCTGATTGCCAATCAGGTATCCATAGCTCCTAACCATAGTCCATTTGCTATGGGGTGAGGTAACTCAAACTTCTAGTTGTATGAAGATGCATGTGATTTATCTTAGTCTCTTCCCTTGGGTATAGTTATTGATTCTGTTATGATCCATGCAATTGGAGGAGACATTTTCTGGGAAGTATAAGAAAGAAATCCCCTCTCTCTTGAGAAAACAACCTGAGGTGACTCAGCCTCATTCTCTGTCTTCCCCTGGATGTGAACAAAGGAATTTTAGGCAGTCATCTTGCAATTACTTAGCATAAAGAATGAATACAGAGTCAAAAAAAAAAGCCCTTTATGACTCCAATAAACTACAGAATCTAACTAACCTTATATCCTGTGGAAGATGTTGCTACCCAATATCAATTTTTTTCTTTCTCAGTAATGCAGCTTGATGTTTGATTCTACATTGCCACACAAAATAAGTACCTCATTTCCCCACCTCCTTTGCAGTAAGGTATGGCCATGTGACTACTTCTAGGCAGTAACATGCAAAGGAATTATTACATATGTCTTCCTGGAAGTATGGTACCTCAGGGCTGGTGCAGTAGCAGATTTCTTGACCATGGTGCAACTTTGCAGTTGGAGGTTGTGTGTTGAGGATAGTGGAGCAGAAAGATTGAAGCCTATGTTCTTAGATCATGGGGGCTATCATATGAGCTTTGACCACCTATCCCCCACATTTCTTTTATATGAGAGGAATAAATGTCTATTTGTCTACAACCACTGCAGACACTGTATACATTGGTCTTTTATATTATAGAAAAAACAAACCTAATTATGCCTACCTCTGGTGGTATAGCAGTGACCAGTACAGACGAGATGCCTGCTATTGGGAGACATCTGTCCTAGTGGGGGGAAAGGGAGATAATAAGGAAATAACAGGCCAGGCGCAGTGGCTCATGCCTGTAATCCCAGCACTTTGGGAGGCCGAGGTGGGTGGATCACGAGGTCAGGAGATCAAGACCATCCTGGCTAACACGGTGAAACCCCGTCTCTACTAAAAATACAAAAAATTAGCCGGGCGTGGTGGCGGCGCCTGTAGTCCCAGCTACTCGGGAGGCTGAGGCAGAAGAATGGCATGAACCCGGGAGGCGGAGCTTGCAGTGAGCCGAGATTGCGCCACTGCACTCCAGCCTGGGTGACAGAGCGAGACTCCGTCTCCAAAAAAAAAAAAAAGAAAGAAAGAAAGAAACAAGAAAAAGAGAGACTTCTTGTTAGAGACAGAAGCAATAACAGGGGCTACTTTGTGCAGTCAGGGGAGGCCTTCTTGAGAAGCAGACATTGGAGACGTGGCCTGAGGACAAGGAGCCTATCACAGGAAGATTTGATCCAGGCACTCTGGGCTGAGGGAGCAGACAGAACAAAATAGCTGAAATGGAAAGAAAGAATGCTGGTATGTCTGGAATACACTGAGTGACAGAGGGTGGTAAATAAAGAAACAGGAGTTATAGGCAGGGCCTGGATCAGTCAGGGCCCTTTAGGCCAGGAGAGTTTTGTGGAGTTTTTGTTTTTGTTTTTGTTTTTGTTTTGAGACGAAGTCTCACTCTGTCGCCCAGGCTAGAGTACAGTGGTGTGATGTCGGCTCACTACAACCTCCGCCTTCTGGGTTCAAGTGATTCTCCTGCCTCAGCCTCCCAGGTAGCTGGGATTATGGGCATGTGCCACCACATCTGGCTAATTTTTGTATTTTTAGTAAAGATGGGGTTTCACCATGTTGGCCAGGCTGGTCTCGAACTCCTGACCTCAGGTGGTCCACCCGCCTCGGCCTCCCAAAGTCCTGGTATTACAGGCGTGAGCCACGGTGCCCAGCCAGGCCGGGCGAGTTATTTGAATTCTTCTCTAGAGAACTTTGAAGCCACTGATTTTTCTTTTTTAAACAGAAGAAAAAGTGGTCTGATTTGTGTATTCATTTTTATTTACTTCTGAATTTATATTTTTGTGGATCACTTAGTGGATAAGACAGGTGTAAGAAAATTATTTGCAGTAGTCTAAATGAGAAAGAATGGTAACTTGGAGTAAGATGAGAGCAATGGAGATGAAGATGGATATGTGCGTTTTTACACAATTAAAGCATTGGGTAAATGGAAAGGATATAATAGTCAACCTTGTAGCATTGATTTTTTTTATCTTATTGTAAGTCATTACTACTCTTTGTCTTTATCCAGCAGAAAGCAGGACCTAGAGGGAATGGAAGAATGATGGATAAATAGTGACAGGTGGATAAAAAAGGTCAGAGAATATGATTGTGTGAGAAAACTCAGGGCACCTAAAAAACAGTCTGAGGATGCTGAGCAAATGAAACAATGATGGGAGTACCCCAAAGGGTTTTATGACTGGGTAGGAAAAGGACAAAGCAGAAAGTAATGGAGAACATGCAAGAATGGGAATTTGTTCACTTCAAAATCTTAACCAAGCTCTTCATGTAGAAAATACTTTAGCTAATAGGATGAAGGTTTGAAGAAAGTGATCTTCCATTACTTGCTGTAAAGTAGTAAAACCCTCATTGTTTTAAAGGAAATTACTCATGTACTTTTATTTTTCTTTTTTTAAGATAATTTTTAAAAAATAATTTCAACTTTTATTTTAGGTTCAGAGGTACTTGTGCAGGTTTGTTACCTAGGGATATTACATGCTGCTGAGGTTTGGGGAATGATTGATCCTGACTCCCAGGTACTAAGCATAGTACTCAATAGTTGGTTTTTCAACACTTGCATCCCTCTCTTCCTCCTCCCTCTAGTAGTCCCCACTGTCTATTATTGCCATTTATGTTCCTGAGTACCCAATGTTTAGCTCCCACTTATGAGTGAAAACCTGCAGTATTTGGTTCCCTGTTCCTGCATGAATTTGCTTGGGATAATGGCCTTCAGCTGCATTCATGTTGCTGCAAAGACCATGATTTCATTTCTTTTTGTGGCAGCATAGTATTCCATGGTGTATGCATATGACATTTTTTATACAATCCATTGTTGATGGGACCTGGGTTGATTCCATGTCTTTGCTATTGTAAATAGTGCTGCAATGCACATATGAGTTCATGTGTCTTTTTGGTAGAACAATGTATTTTCCTTTGGGAATATACCCCACAATGGGATTGCTAGGTCAGATGGTTGTTCTGTTTTAAGTTCCCAGAGAAATCTGAAAACTGCTTTCCACAGTAGCTGAACTAATTTACCTAATTTACATTCCCACCACAGTGTACAAGCATTCTCTTTTCTCCATAGCCTCACCAACATCTGTTGTTTTTTGACTTTTTAATAATAGCTATTCTGACTGGCGTCAGATGGTATCTCATTGTGATTTTGATTTGCAGCTCACTGTTGATAGGTGATGTGGAAAATTTTTCACTTTTTTGACCACTTGTGTGTCATGTCTTCTTTTGAAAAGTGTCTGTTCAACTGTCTTTTGCCCATTTCTTAAAGGACTTATCTGTTTTTTGCTTGTTGAATTAAGATCCTTATAGATTCTCAATGTTAGACCCTTGTCAGATGCATAGTTTGTGAGTACTATTTTTCCATTCTGTAGGTTGTCTGTTTACACTGTTGGTAGTTTCTATTGCTGTGCAGAAGTTCTTTAATTTAATTAGAACTCACTTGTTAGTTTTTGGGTTTTTTTGTTACAATTGTTTTTGAGGACTTTGTCATAAATTCTTTCCCAAGGCTGATGTCCAGAATCAACTCAATATGGGTTAAACATTTAAATGTAAGAGCTCAAACTATAAGACTTCTAGAAGAATTTAGGTCTTACATGTAAGTGTTTAACCCATCTTGAGTCGAATTTTTGTATATGGTGAAAGGTAGTGGTCCAGTTTCATTCTTCTGCATATGGCTAGCCAGCCATCCCAGCACTATTTATTGAATAGGGAGTCCTTTTCTCATTGCTTATTTTTGTCAACTTTGTTGAAAATCAGATGGTTGTAGGTGTGCAGCTTTATTTCTGGGTTCTCTATTTTGTTCCATTGGTGTACGTGTCTGTTTTTTACAAGTGCCATGCTGCTTTCGTTACTGTAGCCTTATAGTACAGTGTGAAGTCAGGTAATGTGATGCCTCTGGCTTTGTTTTTTCCTTAGGATTGTTTTGAGTATTCAGGCTCTTCTTTGGTTTCATATGACTTTTTGAATATTTTTTCTAGTTCTTTGAAAAACTATTTGGTAACTTGATAGGAATAGCATTGAATTTGTAGATTGCTTTAAGCAATACGGCCATTATAATGATATTGACTGCCAATTCATGAGCAAGGAATGTTTTTTTCCATTTGTTTATGTCAGCTATGATTTCTTTCAGCAGTGGTTTGTGGTTTTCCTTGTAGAGATCTTTCACCTCCTTGGTTAGATGTATTCCTAGGTATTTTATTTTGCAGCTATTATAAATGGGATTGCATTCTTGATTTGGTTCTTAACATGGCAATACAAGTTATTGGTGTATAGAAATGCCGTTGATTTTGGTACATTGATTTTGTATCTAGAAACTTTACTGAAGTTGTTTATCAGTTCCCAGAGACTTTTGGCAGTCTTTAGGGTTTCCTAACTCTAAAATTACATCATCAACAAGGAGAGAGTTGACTTCTTCTTTTTCTGTTTGGATGCCTTTTATTTTTTTCTTCTCCCTGATTTATCCAGCAAGGACTTCCAGCACTATGTTGTATAGGAGTGGTGAGAGTGGGCATCCTTATCTTGTTCCATTTCTCAAGAAGGATGTTTCTACATTCTGCACATTCATTATGATGTTAGCTGCAAGTTTATCATGTGTCGCTGTTATTATTTTGAGGTATGTTCCTTTGATGGCTAGTTTCTTCAGAGCTTTGATCATAAAGGGATGTTAGATTTTATCAAGAGCTGTTTCCATGCCTATTGAGATGATAATATGGTTCTTGTTTTTAATTATGTTTATGTGATGAATCTCATGTATTGATTTGCATATGTTAAGCCAACCTTGCATCCCAGGAATGAAGCCTACTTGATCATGATGAATTAACTTTTTGATGTGCTTCTTATTCAGTTTGCTAGTAATTTGAGGATTTTTTTGTGTGTGTGCATGTTCATCAGGGATAGTGGCCTGCTGTGTGGTGTCTTTGCCAGCTTTGGTGTCAGGGTGATGCTGGCTTTGTAGAATGATTTATGGAGGAGTCCTTCCTCCTTGATTTTTTGGAATAATTTTAGTAGAATTGTTGCCAGCTCTTCTTTGAACATTGGTAGAATTCAATGGTGAATCCATCTGGTCTGCAGCTTTTTCATCACGTTAGTAAGTTTGTTATTACTGATTTAATTTCAGAACTCAATACTGATCTGCTTAGGGTTTCAATTTCTTCCCAGTTCAGTCTAGGGACATTGTATGCTTCTAGGAATTTATCTATTTCCTCTAGATGTTCTAGTTTGTGTGCATTCATAATATAGGAATAGGTATTCATAATAGTCTTTCAGGATTTTCTGTATTTCTGTGGGATTGGTTGTATAGTCAATTTTGTCATTTCTGATTGTGCTTATTTGGATATTCTCTCTTTCTTTCTAACTTAGCTAGCAATCTATAGATCTTGTTTATCCTGTCAAAGAACAATTTTTGGTTTTGGTGATTTGTTGTATAGATTTTTGGGTCTCAGTTTTGTTCAGTCCTGCTCTGACTTTTGTTATTTCTTTTCTTCTAGGTTTGGGGTTAGTTTTTTCTTGTTTTTCTAGTTCCTCTGGCTGTGATGTTAGATTACTCATTTGAAATCTTTTTAACTTCTTGAGATAGGTGTTTGGTGCTGTAAACTTTGCTCTTAATACTGCTTTTGCTGCATCCCAGATATTTTGGTATGTTGTGTCTGTTTTTCTTTATTTCAAAGATTTTTTTTGTTTTAGACAGAGTCTTGCTCTGCTGCCCAGGCTACAGTGCAGTGGTGCCATCTCGGCTCAGTGCAAGCTCCGCCTCCCAGGTTCACACCATTCTCCTGCCTCAGCCTCCTGAGTAGCAGGGACTACAGGTGCTGGCCACCATGCCCGGCTAATTTTTGTATTTTTAGTAGAGACAGGGTTTCACCCTGTCAGCCAGGATGGTCTTGATCTCTTGACCTCGTGATCCACCTGCCTCAGCCTCCCAAAGTGCTGGGATTACAGGCGTGAGCCACCACGCCTGGCCTATTTCAAAGATTTTTTGCTTATTTCTGCCTTAAGTTTGTTGTTTACCCAAAAGTCATTCAGGACCAAGTTGTTTAATTTCCATATAATAGTGTGTTTTTGAAATAACTTCTTGGTATTGGTTTTCATTTTTATTCCACCGTGGTTTGACAGTATGATTGATATGATTTCAATTTATTTATTTATTTATTGAGACTCGCCTTATGGCCAAGCATGTGGCCAATCTTGGAGTATGGCCCATGTGCAGATGAGAAAAATTCTCTGGTTCATGGGTGGAGTATTCCATAGATATCTATTAGGTCCAATTGGTCAAGTGTCAGAGTTTAGTCCAGAATTTCTTTGTTAGTTTTCCTCCTCAATGATCTGTCTAATGCTGTCAGTGGGATGTTGAAGTCCCCTGCTGTTATTTTATGGCTGTCTTTTCACAGGTCTAGAAGTACTTGTTTTATGAATCTGGGTGCTCCAATGTGGTATGCATATATACTTGGAATATATGCATCTTTTGTTGAACTGAACCCTTTATCATGATGTAATGCCCTTATTTGTCCTTTTTTATTTGGTTGGTTTAAAGTCTTTTTTATCTGATATAATAATAGTCACCCCTGCTTCTTTGTGTTCAGTTTTGCATGATAGATCTTTCTCCAGCCCTTTACTTTGAGCTTATGAATGACATTACGTTACAGGTGTGATGGGTCTCTTGAAGACAGTAAACAAATGGGTCTTGGTTTTTTTGTTTGTTTGTTTTATTTTTTAATCCAACTTGCCACTCTGTGCCTTTTATGTAGGACAATTAGACTATTTACATTCAAAGTTAATATTGACATGTGAAGTCTCAATCCTATCATGAACTTGTTAGCTGGTTGCTTTGTGGTTTCTGTTGCTTTATAGGGCCTATGAGTTATGTATTTAAATGTATTTTTGTGGTAGCAGGTATCATTCTTTCATTTCCATGTTTAGAACTCCCTTAAGGATTTCTCATAAGTTTGATCTGACAGTAATAAATTCCCTTAGCACTTGCTTGCCTCAAAAAAATTTGTTTCTCCCTTACTTATGAAGCTTAGTTTGGCAAGATATGAAATTCTTAGTTGGAATTTCATTTATTTAAGAATACTGAAAATAGTCCCTCAGTCTCTATTGATTTATAAGGTTTCATCTGAGAAGTCTAGAGCCTAATGAGATTTCCTTTGTAAGTGATCTGACCTTTTCTCTAAGTGCCTTTAAGATTTTTTCTTTATTGTTGATCTTAGAGAGTCTGGGGACTATATCCTTTGTTGATGTCTGTTTTATATGGTATCTCACGGGTGTTCTCTGGATTTTTTGTAACTGGATGTCTACCTCTTAAGCAAGATTAAGGAAATTTTCTTGAATTATTATCTCAAGCATGTATTCCAGGTTGTTTTCTTTTTCTCTGTCTCTCTCGAGAATGCCAGTAATTTGTATGTTTGATCACTTTACATAATCCAATATTTCTCAAAGAAATTCATTTTTTAAAAGAAATTAATTTTTTAAAAAATTATTTTCTCTATTTTTATCTGACTGGGTTAGTTTGAAAGACTGGTCTTCAAGCTCTGAAATTA
This sequence comes from Symphalangus syndactylus, assembly GCF_028878055.3. Classification (NCBI taxonomy): domain Eukaryota; kingdom Metazoa; phylum Chordata; class Mammalia; order Primates; family Hylobatidae; genus Symphalangus; species Symphalangus syndactylus. The sequence goes on along the minus strand of NC_072424.2, from coordinate 53,799,587 downwards.
TTTCTTCTGCTTGGCCCAGTCTATTGATAAAGCTTTCAATTGCATTTTGAAAATGTTTAAGTGAGTTTTTGTATTCTAAAAGCTCTGATTGATTTCTTTTTAAGGTGTGTATCCCTTGTCCATTTCGTAGATTGCTTGAAAAGTTTCTTTATGTTGATTTTTCAACCTTGTCTTGGATCTCATTGAGCTTCCTTACAATCTTTGCTTTGAAATTTTCATCTGTCATTTGAATTTTCATTTTGGTTAGGGACCATTGCTGGAGAGCTCATGTGATCCTTTGGTGGCGTCACTACATTCAGATTTTTCGTGGTGCCAGAATTCTTGAACTTGTTTCTTCTCATCTAGAGATGCTGACACTTTTAGCTTTTGTAATTTTTTTCATGTGGTAGTGCTTTTTTTTCTAGATAATATTATTGTTTGTTTCTTCTTTCCCTTTCATTCCTTCCCTAGGGGGTGTGGCTGTAGAGAATGCTGGGTAAGGTTTTTTGGCTTGGCTTCTGTAGCCCTACCTACTTCTGTCAGCAGGTTTTATATTGGACTGTGCAGTTTGACTTACAAGCCAGTAGGTGACACTTATGGGTAAGAACTGTCTGTGGCCTGTAATGACTAGGCATATACTTGATCCTTGTTACTTGGAGAAGCTCTCTGTTGCCTAAGGCAATGGGCTGATTCATGAAGTGCACTGTGGTCTGAGCTCTCTCCTCAGCTTCCGGGTGCAGGAGCCAGATGGGCAGGGCCAGACTGGGCATGTCCACCTGTAGGTCCCCCAGTGGCAGGCAAAAGCACCAATACTGAGGGAATATCCAGTGGATGGCTATTAAGCATCCAGAGGTGTGGCAAGGCGTGAAGCTGGGAAACCTCCTTGGCCCTGAGTTTTCTGTATGGGAATGGGAGCAGCCTAAACTCCTAATTCAGAAAGCAGCTGCTTCAGATGCCTGGAGATCTGCCTGGGTGTGGCGTAGAGCGGTCCCTTCTACAATAGTATCTCTGCACATGAAGGGTGGGGTGGCTCAGGCTACCAGTTTGGGCAAGCAGGTGCTTTGAATGCCTGGAGATCTGCCTGGGCATGGGGCAGAAAGGGCCTTCTTGCACCACAATCTATACAAAGGAAGTGTGGGGCAGTTTAGGCTGCTGATGCAGGTGAATGGGTAATCAAAATGCCTAGAGAATCTGTCTAGGTGTGGAGTGAAGAGGTCTTCGCTGTACAACAATCTGTGTCTAGGAAGGGTGGGGCAGCTCAGGCTGCTGAACCAGTTGAGTTAGTGCTCTGAATGCCTGGAGATCTGCCTAGGCATGGAGTAGAGAGAGCCCTGCTCCATCATTATCTCAGGAGAGCAGGCTGGGGCAGCCAACAATGACACACACAGACCAGTTCCAGGTTGCCAAGCTGGCCGTAGCTGCAAGTCTCAGTCCAGGAGAAACTGCAATTGTAGCAGCTCTCCTTCTGCCTCAGGCCTGCAATGGGGAGAGCACAATTGTAACACCTACTGCTGAGCTGCTTTCCACAGTTCTGGCTGCGGAGGCCCCTACCCCACTCCAGAGTACGTGCTCCTATTTCTGGCCAAAGACTAAAATGCCTGCATGACCAGCCTGCTGGATCACCACAGAATGGCTGATTTTGTATGCCCCTGGATTAAAAATGGCGTCCTGCTCTTGCTCCTGGTTCTGGGAAAATCCCAGCAGCTTTTCCTGGTGTCTTTCCCTCACAGAGTACCCAAGCCTCTCTGCAAATCAACTCCAGAGCTTGGGAGAAAAGAAAATAATCTCCCTCAGCCTACTGGGTTGCTCAGTTCCCCAGGAGAAAAGTGAGTCATAGAGGGCTCTCTGTCTCACATACTGGGGCTTCACTCACTTTTATCAACTGGACGCCGTCACGGGGGCTGTTTGCCTGCCTCCTCCTCCTGAGATGTGGGGTGTCCTTTATGATTCTCGTGGATTCCAGTTTTCCTTATTAAAATACAGCTCATAGAGTTTCTCTTTATGCACTGTCTTGCTCTTTCTAAGGGCTGAGGCATGCGTGTAATCACTATCTTGGAAAAAAAATGTGTTGATGTTTTAATTATGATCTATATCCATCATATTTACTTTTCCTCATAATATCCTTATTTTTAAAAAAAACCTACATTATTCCAGTCAGACAGGTTGAATTCATAACTCATTTTTTGTTTAAATTTCATTTTTAAAACCTATAAATGCACTATATATGCATTATTAAAACATCTGAGATGGTAAGACATATAGAATTGGAAATATTTATAATTATATTACCTAGAAGCTAAATTATCTTTGAATTTTTTGGAGACTTTTATACATTAATATCATTTTTAAATGGTTTTTGCCTCTTGCATATATATTATCAAATAAACATAAACGTAAACAGCATTTAGTTTCTTCTTTCCACCTTTTGCCTAGAATGTTGTCTTCTTAAGCTTTGCTTCATCAATGACTACTATCTGCAAAAACATTTTAAACTATTTGGAAACTGCTTTTATGTAGCCATAAATATATCCTCCTTTCTTTGAAAGTTCACAGTACTAGATTTGTACTTCTATTTTATTTACCTTATTTCATTTTTTTACTATAATCATTTAGACAACTAGATTTTTAATAATCAACTAGGTTAATAATTTCTTGTGTTTGGGGATAATCTTACTTAGCATTGTTTCCAGTAACACCTAAAGAAGATACTCAATAAATAAGTAAATTGTATGACATTCAGTAGTTCCAGTGAGAGGACCTTTATGACAGTTGTTCATCGCAAAAATTGGCTCACCAGATTTCCCAACCTCAGCACTTTTGACTTGGAAATATGGCCAAAAAATCATTTATCTGGCAACAAAACTGAAAATGGAAGGATGCACAGGCACACAGATGCACCCATGAGACAGGAGAGGATCTTGTGAGACACGTATAAAACTGGGTTATGAGTGATGCAAAAATCACAAGTAAACATAAACTATGGCATAGAGAAAAATTGCAGAGTAGAGTATGAAGAAACCAGTTAGTAATGGAAAGATAATCATAGAGTTACATAAACAAAATCTCACAAATCACCACTAAAGAACTTACTCATGTAACCAAACACCACTTGTTCCCCAAAAACCTATGGAAGTAAAAAAATAAAATAAAATAAAAATAAAACAACAACAACAACAGAAGGCTAGTTAAGATATCCTAAACTAAGATGCTACTTCTGAGGAACCTAGAGCTGCACTGGATTCTGAATCACTGACTTCTGAGTTGTCATTCAGTGATGGTCTTAATTTTTGATTATTTGTTCTGTTCTTCCCACTTGGCCTGAGACTCTTATTTAGGCTGAGAATTATTTTTTCCCGTATTTTTTTTCATCACTGCCATTATTTCTGCATTACTTGAGGCAAGTTGAGTGAGTCCCGTTCCCTTAAAATTGAAAACACCTATCATAGAAATAAATTGGATATAACGATTGGTAAGTTGGTAAATGTTAGCAATAGACTCTCAAAAGGAAAAAGGCCCTAATTTGTAGCATTTGTCAATTTCCATGGTGTAAATATTCCTACCATGGCTGATTTCAGGCTATCATCGTAACATTGCTGAACAATAAGAAACTGGGAAGAGACATATGCACAGTCAATTCTTGTGAGCCTTTATGAACAGACTCCAGTATACCACTGGATGAAATATTAAAACCAAGCATGTCAATCTTGTTTTTTCAACCTTTCCTCATAAAATTGAATAACTACTTTCTGAGTTATTACCTTTAAAATATGGCACTACTGTCATATGGATGTTACCCCTTACCCACATCCTGCTATTCTATGCCAACGAAGCAATTTATAGGAAAGTTTAATTCCTTTTTATATTTTGGAGGATACACATTATTTATTTTTTCTATTTTTTTCTAATATATGCACTCTACTTTTCACCATAGTTTTGGTTAAATTTGAAATTACTTAGTGTATTTTGAATTGTCATATTATAAAAGCTGCTTTACTTCCTTTCAAATTGGAAGCCTTCAAATGAAATGGTAAAACCTATAAGTACTTCAATGACTTAAAATTGCCCTGCACTATACAAAGTGATTTGAAATTTTTGTGGTACTTTCCCTTTTGTTATAAGTGCCTCTCTTTATAAGTCGTGAGGACTGTAAACTTCCAAAGTAGAAATAATTTAAAATTATTGGAGTGCTTCAGGTTTTTAGGAGACCTTCATTCTTTCAAATTGGAATTCCAATTTCTGAAGTGCTCCAGTAACTTTAAATTGCTAAATGCTCTAGACTCAAGATTCTGGTACAGAGCTCCTTACCGAAGTACTTATAAAGCATTAAAAATCCTTGAACTAATTCTCAGAACACATGGCCAGATTATTGATTTCTTTTTTTTTGAATCTGCAGTGAAGAACAAACTTAAATGATATATGTAAAAAATAAAAGTAAATCCATATTTTAACCTTAAATTACAAATTACATCTTTAAATTTTAACTTCTCTAAGATATATAAGTTGATATCAGACTTGCTAAAACCCTACAAGCTTGAAAAGATATGACTGTAAATTAATTTCATTGACATGAACAAACTCATTTTTATGGAAGAAAACACTCCAGTATCATGCTCTGTGTTTCAGGGACATGGACAATGCAAATAAATTAGTGTGTCCTTAATCTTCCTTGTATTATAATTATTATTATGGAAAGTTAACTAATACAGTAGTTTTATTCAAGCTGAAATAAAATAAAGGTCACAAAAACTCAAGTGTGGTAACTTTAGAACATGTTATGATATGTAAACAAATGAGAGGGTAAAAATTTTTTAACTTTCATAACTCAAATAAAAATTAAGGGTGGTGGCCATGACATTTTATGTTTGTCTATCCAAAAAAGAAATGGATACATCAGTTTTATGGCACCCTCATCTCCTCATAGCTCTAGCAAGTCATGATTGAAATCACTGACTCTTTAGAGGCCCATCCATTACAACAAACAACAAAAAGTGTTCCCATCAGCTGGCTTCTAATGTCATTCCCATCATTTGGTACACAGGTGCCATAGGAATCAGACAAATGGGTGTGATAGTTTGCCTTTTCTCATATGACTTGAGAAAACATGCAAGTGTAGTTTTTCTTCCCTCCAACACTAATAAAAGTCAAACCACCAACATAATGGCTGCCAACAACAAAGAAATAAGAAACAAAAAATAACTTAAAAGAAAGAGACCTAGGCAGAATATATCACTAATATGTACATGTACCTTAGTTATACATGAAGTTTTATAATTTTCTGTGACATAAAATTTATCATCCTAAAACATGTATAAAATCCAAAAGCAGAATTATTTTTATTTTTTATTTTATTTTATTATTATTATACTTTAAGTTTTAGGGTACATGTGCACAATGTGCAGGTTTGTTACATATGTATACATGTGCCATGTTGGTTTGCTGCACCCATTAACTCGTCATTTAGCATTAGGTATATCTCCTAATGCTGTCCCTCCCCCCTCCCCCCCCGACAACAATCACCGGAATGTGATGTTCCCCTTCCTGTGTCCACGTGTTCTCATTGTTCAATTCCCACCTATGAGTGAGAACATGCGATGTTTGGTTTTTTGTCCTTGTGATAGTTTACTGAGAATGATGGTTTCCAGTTTCATCCATGTCCCTACAAAGGACGTGAACTCATCCTTTTTTATGGCTGCATAGTATTCCATGGTGTATATGTGCCACATTTTCTTAATCCAGTCTATCGTTGTTGCGCATTTGGCTTGGTTCCAAGTCTTTGCTATTGTGAATAGTGCCACAACAAACATATATGTGCATGTGTCTTTATAGCAGCATGATTTATAGTCCTTTGGGTATATACCCAGTAATGGGATGGCTGGGTCAAATGGTATTTCTAGTTCTAGATCCCTGAGGAATCGCCACACTGACTTCTACAATGGTTGAACTAGTTTACAGTCCCACCAACAGTGTAAAAGTGTTCCTATTTCTCCACATCCTCTCCAGCACCTGTTGTTTCCTGACTTAGCATTATTGCCCTACTGGAGAAATTGGACTTTTTAAAGATATTTTATTTTATTAGTGTTTTCAAAAGAGCAGATGGCACATGGATCTGTATAAAAAATAAAAGATACTTTCATATGAGCCCAAAAGAAAACCTCCTAAGGGAAAGGAAAATAAGGTAAATAAAAATGCTCTGAAAAAATATCCTTGGGGCAGAACAATATCCTTTATGGGGCAGGTTCATTAGTGGAAAATAATGTGCCATAAAACTTACTTGCCGATTACTTGAGCATTCATTTTTTAAATGTCTGATTTGAAGATTTGAATCATTTTCTTCAAATGCAATAGAGTGAAGGAATATTCTCTCTATGACAGTGATTGCTTTAAATTAAGCACAAGAGGCCATCCATGCATTAGACACACATAGAATTAGACTTGTCAAAGAGTTCACATCCTTAATTCATTATATTTTTAATATTACATAAATTCTTCTATAATTTCTAAACTAGGATTAGCCTTCAAATTGCTTCTCTACAAGAAAATATCTTACATTTGTAGGGACAAGGGAAATAAGTATAACTTCAGGTGTTTTGAGTTTAATGAAAATTCAAAAACCTGTACTAGTACTGTACCTATATCCTGCCTCCATCTAACTCTCATATTGAAAAAAATGCAGGTGATTTAGCTGAAACAGAGAAGAGTACGGCATAAAAACTCTTCTTGTAAATTTTCAAAGTCTTATTTACTGATCTATTGATTAACAATTTTGGCCTTCACTTCTTTGGCCATGAGGCTGCTAAGAGGGTATATAAACCCTCCCACATCTTTCATGAAAGAAAAATGACTGTGTAACTGAAACACCAGATTAGAGCAGAGCCAGGAACATTTTCAGCACAGAACAGAACATGGCATATTGGTACAAGTATCAGAGTACTCTTTCTTAGAATTTCTGTTTTCATTTTATCTACCACTGTTCACACTGTATGCCCTCTGAAGAATGAAATGAACATTTTAAAGCACTACGTTCATTCTTATCACTTCTTTTACAAGGAATATACATTGTTCTTATTTCAGCAGGCTCTATTTAGGTCTTGATTCATGTAATTGAAGAAAATAAAATATGTGTATGCACCTTATCTTTCAAAGGCAGGACATACTTGTCATTGACTTTTAAGTTGCAAAGTATACATGATGACTTCTGTATGTTCTGAGAAGCAGTTAGCATATTGTGAATTCCCAAACGTTAAATGACAGCTTCACATAAGAATCTAGTATCTAATGCACTTTGAATTTATATTTCCAATAAAAAAAATCTGTGTATTAAGTCTTTTTTTTAGTAGTATGTGTAAGTCAAGATACCCCAAATGGATCAAAGTCATCAATCTGAGTAAAAGAAAGAAAATCAGAGCTTTAGATTTGAAAACACACAGGGCATGCATGTGTGTGCATTTGTGGGAGCAGTGCTGGTAACCAATTAGCTTTGTTGGAGATTTGTTCTGACATGGAGAATTGAGTAAAGCCTGCTTAGAGGGATAAAAGAAACTGGGTATTCTCCTTTGGGCATTCGAGTAACTTTTCAAATATGCCACCAAATGAAATAGCAAAAGAAAAAAAATTGTCAATTGGCCTGCAACCCTTTACTGAATGAATTAAACTTTCTATGTTATCTTTGTCCTTGGCCACAAATAAGCTAAAAGGCATGGTGCTCCTTATTTTAAGAGTAATAGATCTAAATGCATTTTATTTGTATTTTTCATAGAAGCAACATTAGAAGGCAGCATTGACTTTCTTGCTACTCAGAAATATATAATTCATTGCAAAGATGGAACATATGCTTACTTCTGTAAAACCTACCCTCCCAACCCAGCATCATTTATTCTCTACCAAGTATAGAACGAGAATACAAGTAGTGCAGAAGCAGCAAATCTGTCTTCTGATTATTACACCCCCAGTACCTGAAAAAAGAAAGAAAAAGAAGAAAATAAGAGAAGCTGGCACATAATAAAATCTCAGTCACTATTTTTTAATACACGTTTGAATAAACCTGTGTTAAACAGAATAAACTAAAATCTCCAAGTTATTGTATTAACTTTGAACCAAAAATCTGCTTCCTCAAATCTGTCTTTCAGATGTATACCAGCACCAACCTGAATTTCTGTCTGTAAGAGTATGTAAAACCAGAGGTCAATGCTCAATGTGTGTCTGAATTTGTGTGTATATGTGTGTATGTGTGCATACATTTTTTAAAATACAGAAGTACTATTACCAGTGCTCGGGCCACTAATTCTCTATATACTCATAGCAAGTGTTTTTTTTTTTTTTTTTTTTTGACAAAGCATGCAGCTGAATTGATTCTTCAATGTATAGGTTCAGCTGTTACACAACAATAATTAGAATGGTAAACATAACATTTGAAATGTGACTGTTTTCTTTCTGATTTCCCTTCATTTTTTTCTGAAATTATAAGAAACTCGAAAACAATGCTCACTTTATTATACTACTTATATTGCTTCATGTTTACAATATGTGTATGTTTGTGTACATGGGAGAGAATGAAAGAGTAAGACTAAGAGAATGAAATTATTTTGCCTTTAAAAATGTTTTTAACGAATTAATTTGAATAATAATTTTAAAATGTGAAAAATAACGTATTTCCCTATAATATTGGATCTAAAGTCTTCAGGGCCAGAGATAAGAATTTTGCCAGATATGAGGATTAGGATGATAACAACTGCTATTGTTTGTATGAGACTTTCTGGTGATGCACTAAAATTACAATAGAACATCTGTATAATGATGGTATCTGGCAGTACTACTAGACAATAATCTGTATTACAGGTCTCTGCTAAATGATGTTTTCATCTTCAAAGTGAAATTATGTGACTTCTGTGATGTTTAAATTCAGGCAGAAATGTACCATCAATAATAATTTCATGTAGCAGTATTCATATTGTGGCTTATCATCCCCTTTGAAGTTGTTACCCAGTGGGTTTTGTTTCTTGGAGTTTAGGCAACTTAAAAACAGAATGGAAATCAATTACTTCTGTTTCAACACAAATCAGAGGATGTTTTCTAGGTAGATGCTCTGCATGTAGGGACTTTCAAGAACTCACCCATCTATGAAGCCTCCCCAACTTTTGACAGACCTGGCTCTTGAAAGGAGATTGGAGGCACAGTGGATGTGAAAGGGAAAAGCAGCTAGAGATGCCGTAAAAGCCAGGCATTGGCTGGTCACCAAGTTCTGCTTGCCCAGATAGTTCTAAAATCAGCAAAGATGGAGAAGAACCTGGAGGCTGTCAAGTCCCTTTAATTTGGGGTCATTCTGAAAATAAATCATTCTGTGACTTGTCCAAGTGATGACTAAACAGTTGATGAATATCGATACTAGTTCTTTGCAGAAATCGTGTTGAGATAAGATTTCTTTTGTAAAAGATATCTTAAACTTTTCTTAAATTTCTATTCTCAGATAACTGTTAGGTGATTAATATTGCCTTGTTTTAGATATTATTGGAGAATGGAATAAGGCCCAGATTTGCATAATTAATCATTCCGATAAAACTAAAAGGTCAATTTTTGTTTGTTTTTTGCTTTTACCCTGATAGGAAAAGGACTATTCTCCATAAAATGCCTTTTTTTTCCAGGAGTTATTATCCAAGACATTTCTACTATATCTCCATCCTGGAATTTCTTTTTTTCTTTTTTTTTTTTCTTTTTTTTTTGAAATGGAGTTTCACTCTTTGTTGCCCAGGCTGGAGTGCAATGGTGCTATCTTGGCTCACTGCAACCTCCACCTCCTGGGTTCAAGCGATTCTCCTGCCTCAACCTCCCAAGTAACTAGGATTACAGGCATCCTCCACCACGCCCAGCTAATTTTTGTATTTTTCGTAGAGACAGGGTTTCACCATGTTGGTCAGGCTGGTCGTGAACTCCTGACCTCTGGTGATCCACCCACCTCTGTCTTCCAAAGTGCTGGTATTAAAGGCGTGAGCCACTGCAACTGGCCCTAGAATCTATTTTTAATAGCTTTATGTTTCATGACTTCTCACAACAGATTTTTTTTTGGTATCACTGCATGCTGAAAGCCTTCATATCAAAGATGGGAATCATGGAACTCATTTAAAAATATCTATGTGTCTGGGCTTAATAATTTTTTAAAATGTGTTAAATTATAACAGACACATTTGTTTGGAATGTGCACTCTGGAGAAATCCTTTGTCTCCGTATATCTTTTTTGAATTTAATGTCTTCACATATATCTCTTTGGATGGCACAAATACTGAAATTTAATTATAAATGCCTTTTTATATGTATCTACAGTAAAATGAAGTATCTTCAGTAAAATAAAATACAAATAATATCACAAATGCTCTTTAGTATTTTACAGTGTAAGATAGATTTTTAAACTTAACTAAACAGGAAGTATTTCTACGTTCTTTCTCCACGCAATCACTCTGTGAAATGATAACCAATGAGTTTAACATATTTCTTCTGGAACACTATGTGTACTTTCCAAACACTTAGAAATGAAAACAAAACCGAAGTTCCACAATCTGCGGATAACATATGAATGTCGGAAACTCTTAAATTAAGTTAGTTAATAACAGCATATTTTCTGTGGTGGAGTCACAATATGAACTTGAATGTTCATCAGTATTTGTTCCAGTATTTCTAGGTCAATTCCGTTGGGAACTATTCACCTAAGGCTCATTATCAGTTCAACTATATTTTGATGTTTGCATTTATACCAGCACTTTCAGTGCTGAAAATTTCTACTTTTGTCCACATTGATGCTGTTTCATATTAAAGATTTTGAATCAGTGATGAAAGATTTCTGGATTTACTATTGACCCGGCATGAGAAGATGGGTAAACATTTTTTATTATTGTTTGTTAAAAATGTTTTGAAATTATTAATGCGACTATGATTGGAGTCATACACATTAACATTCACTTTTATTTCTGTGGAAACGAATTCTGTCTGGTAAAAATGCCATCTAGTTCAATATGATTCTCCTTAGGGAGTCTCTCAGAATTATAAATAGGCACATCTATTATAATGTAAGCCAATTTCTGCTAAAATGAGTCAGCAGTTGACCTTAGATTGCTAATCAATAAAATTTTGTCTCTTTGCTTTGTGAAGTACACAGAGAATATTGAATTTTATTTACTAATATCATCTAACCTTGTTTAAGAATAGAAAGGTCCTTTGCAGAATGTAACCATAGTAATGTTGTATACCATTATGCCCAGCATAACATTGTGGTCAATGATGGACTGCATATACCATGGTGGGCTCGTAATATTATAATAGAGCTGAAAAATCCCAATCTCTTAGTTACACTGTAGCCATCATAACATCCTAGTGCAAGGCAGTATGTGTTTATAGGGATGCTGGTGGAAACAGGCATACTGTGTTGCCTTTCATCTAAAGTAGAGCACATACAATTATGTACAGTACATAATATTTCATAATGATAATAAATGAGTATGCTACTGGCTTATGTATTTACTATACTATACTGTTTATCATTATTTCAGAGAGTACTCTTACTATTTAAAAAAAGTTAACTATAAAGTAGCCTCGGGAAGTCGCTTCCAGAGATATCCAGAAGAGGATATTGTATAGGAGATGCCAGCTCTAAGCGTGTTTTTGTCCTTAAAGACCTTCTAGTGAGACAAGCTGTGGAGGTGGAAGACAGTGATATTGATGATCCTGGCCCTGTGTGGGCTTAGGGTAATGTTTGTGTTTCTAATCTTAGTTTTTAACAACAAAAAAAAAAAATTAAAAAATAAATACACATAGAAAAGCTTATAGAATAGAGATATAAAGGAAGAAAATATTTCTGTGCAGCTATGTGTCTAAGTTATGTCTCAATATGAGTCAAAAAGTTAAAAAATATTAAAAAGTTTATAAAGAAAAAAGGTACAGTATATGTGTATAACTATGTAACAAACTAAGGTTAATTTATTATTGAAGAAAGAAAAATATTTTTTATAAATTTAGTGTAACCTAAGTCTACAGTGTTTATATAAAATCTACAATAGTATAGAATAGTGTTCTAGGCCTTCACATTCAATCACCACTAATTCACTGACTCACCCAGAAGAGCATCTTCCAGTCCTGCAAGCTCCCTTCATGGTGATTGCTCAATATATGTGTACTGTTTTTATCTTTCATACCATATTTTTATTATTTTTTCTATGTTTAGATACACAAATACTTACAATTATGTTACAATTGCCTACATCAGTCAGTAAAGTAACATACTGCACAAGTCTATAGCCTGAGGAATAAGCTGTACCGTATAGGTGTGTAGTAGGCTGTGTACCACCTAGGTTTGTGTTAGTACACTCTGTGAGGTTTGTGTTACAAAATTGCCTAATGATATAATTCTCAGAATGTATCTTTATCATTACATTAAGTGACACATGACTGTATTTGTATGGTGTTGAGTTTACAAAATGCTTTCGTATACTAAATCCTATCTGATCTTCTCAAGTGTTACTGCCTGTTGGAGGTAAAATACCAGCTTCCAAATGTTATGATTCTCATTTGAGATTACACACGTAGTTATAATAAATCTAAGACTAGAACTCATCACTTTGCACTCCTAGTTCAATGTTTTTTCCATAACAGCTTACCACTTCCACTTGTAATCAATATCAACAACTTCAAATGCAAATAATGTGAGCCTTTTTAAATACAAAAGGATTTATTTCTAGTTGAAATTATATATTTTCATGGATTTTAGATAAAATATTTATCGTGGCAAACACACCGGTACAGTAGTTTCACTGGTTCTTTAATTAGTGTTAATATTAAGAAAATAAAATTATTCACTTCTGACATAGTGAAGTCAAGTGGTTCAAATATATTACTTTTACATGATTCATAATTATAATTGTATTATTTATACCTATGGTTGCATAATAAATATGTCTTAAGTTATCTGAAATAATCATTTTGTGCTTATTATAGAATATAAATCTAATGGAGAAAGCTTTGGGGATTACAAAGTTCAGAAAGAGAAGTGCATTTGAAATACATCTTAATCCACTCAACAGATATTTGTTGAGTGCATACTATATGCCTGTCAGTTTTCTATGTGCTGAAAATACAGCTGTATATAAGCGAGACAGAGCCTTGACTGAGACAGAGAAATTTAGATTAAGTAGAGGGAGTGGGGGAGACCATGAAACAAGTAAAAAGTAATCACAATATATCAAGATGATTAGATAGTACAAGATTTGAGTGTTGGAAAGCAGGGTGCACTTCTGAAACAACCGTTAACTGACTGTTTATGTAATTCTAGAGTAGGCAATTAAAAACTAGACTGAGGGGACTGAAGGAAGGACAACTTGGAAGGCAAGGTCCTGGTGATCTGATAATTTTTACCCTTTTTTTTTTTTTTTTTTTTTGGAAAATGGAAATACTAAGAATTTTTATTTTTTCTAGATCCTCAAAGAGAAAAAATAACATAGTAGTAGTTTTTTTTTTAAAGAGTGGGAAATATCACGTGTTGTTGGTGGGAGGGGGCACCCTTGAACTTGGGGTAGTGGGAAATCTTGCCAGATTCAGCAAAATAGGAAATGCACCATCCTAGAAGAGGCAATCACTCTTTCAATTACCCACCCAGAGGAACCCAGGTTCCTTTTCTCTGTCACATCCTCCACCATGCCTCATGTTTCATTGAGTAGCTACTATTTTGAGTTCTGTGGCAACAGTCAGTGAGAGGTGTCAAGATGCATTACACGTCATTATGAGATTTTAGAAAACAATTCTTCAGTGAATGTTCTGCTGTATTTGAAAGCGAAAAATTGTAAAAGATTCATATGTCTTCATTTAGAAATTCCTCCAAAGAGGGTGCAAAATAAGCTATTAGTGTTTATTAACATAAAAACACGTACATTTCAAAAACTTGCAAAATTTTTACCCTTAATCTTTACCTGTGAATATCTGTGTATTAGTCAGGTTTCTCTAGAGGGATGGAACTAATAGGATGGAAGTATATATAAAGAGGAGTTGATTAAGGAGTATTGGCTCATACGGTCACAAGGTGAGGTCCCTCAATAGGCTGTCTGCAAGCCAAGGAGCAAGGCAGCCAATTGGAGATCCAAAACCTCAAAGGTAAGAAAGCCAACAGTGCAGCCTTCTGTCTGTGGTCAAAGGTCTGAGAGTCCCAAAGCTGAAGAACTTGGAGTCCGATGTTAGAGGACAGGAAGCGGATGCACGGGAGAAGATGGAGGCTGGGAGACTAAACCAGTCTAGTCTTTCCCCATTCTTCTGCCTGCTTTTATTCTGGCCACACTGACAGCTGATTAGATGTTGTCCAGCCAGATTGAGGGCGGGTCTGCCTCTCCCAGTCCACTGGCTCAAATGTTAATCTCCTGTGGTAACACCCTCACAGACACGCCCAGGAGCAATATTTTGCATCCTTTAATCCAATCAAGTTGACACTCAATATTAACCATCACATTTTGTATGTGAGCTTTTTTCTTATCTATAATAATATAAAATGGTAAAATGGTTCTAAACTTTGAGTCTTGTAATAGTTTTTAATTCTTATTTCAAAGTAGACCAAACGGTTATCAGTTTTTGTGTGTATAGTATTGATTTCTTCTTGTGAGATCTTGCTTATCTGTTAAGCATTCTAAAACTTATCTATGTTTTTATTCATTAAACTTATATTTTTGAGGGTCTGCTAAATTCTGCATTAAAGTAAGTGGTGGAAGAAATACAACAGTGAACAAGACAAACATATTTCCAGCCTACTTAGAGCTTTTATCTGCATATATTTATCACTATTTTTCACTGCTGACTACATTTTGCTACAAATTCAGTTAGTGTGAGGGGAAACATAAACTTGGCCAAGTTATTATTTTCCTAGGAGTTTTATATATAGGAGAAATCAAGTTGGTGGTCGTTCTTCTTACTTTTCAATATCACGAGTCCTAAACTGTCAAGTTACCTTTATCTATATTCCTCTTTGATTTTAAATCAAGGCTTGAGATACTTGTATAGAGGATCCTCTGCCAGTTTTTCATCAGGACTGCCTGCTCCTATCTTTATCCTTCATCCTTTCCTCTTTTACAGTCAATTTCCCTCTCCAGGTGTAGTCATGTCTTCCTCTGACTCAACATTCCATCTTCTGCCAGTTCCTGTCTACTTCTTAGAGAGTAGACAGGTGTGATATGAAGCAATGTGATGGCTAGATTGCAGGTACTTGTCAGCAAGAAAATAATAACTAAAACAAAAACTGTTCTGTGATTGTTTTTGAGCCTGTTCTCATTTGTTGTCTTGATGACAAAGAATTTTATTCAGGGAAATAATATCTGTTAGTGGGTGTGGATGTGCTTCGGCATCTGTACTTTTATCCAGGCCTTTCTTGTTACCTCAATCTCATAGAAAATGAGGAAGGCAGCGGCACAAGCTAAAGACATCAAGATTCTGAGAACTAAGAGAAGTAGACAATTTCACCTGTCCTGACACTGTAACACCGTATTAAATAACACATTGAAGAGGTAGCATCATGTGGTAAAAAGAACACTGAGTTAGTAATTAGAACACCTGGGTTCTATCACTAGCTATATAACCTTTGGAAAACAACTTAACCCTTTGAATCTCATTTTTTTTTTTTTTTTTTTTTTTTTTACCTAGAATGTAAAATAATAACATGCTTTAAGCCTATCATAGGATTTTTTCTGTAAACTAGGGGCAAGAAATATTATGTGAACTATAAGACACAGCACAAATTAAGATGACATTATTTCAGGAATTGAACCATGAAAACCCAGGTCAAATCTGGTAGAAAAACAAAATAAAGTCAGGGCAAAAAAGTGAAGCTCTAGTTTATTCTGTTCTTTGGCTTTAATGTTTTCCAGCTACCATTTTATCTATCATCTGTCTTCTTCATCTACTATATTCATTTTTCTTTTCATAAAGTTTTCCTCTCCCTTTCTCATCCTTCTCATCTTTCTCTCTAAATCCTTAAACTAGTGAGTTCCATTTCAGAATTTTCCGCTCTTATTTCTCTATTTACCTCTGGTGTGGCCATACATTTCTAAAACAAAATAAATTTAAATTAATTTTAATTTTTAAAAATATGTCATATGATAGATGCTGAAGGAAACCTTACCCAAAATGAAAAAGCACTATAATATAGCATCTCAGATAGACTGGAACTGAGAGTGTGTGGGGTTTCACTTAACTGTCCCGTGTACAGCGGGTAGTACAGTGTTCTTTTCCCCTCAGGGACTTGTACATATTGGGTAATAGTGATACTGGCCAGGTTTATACAATTGCTGAGACAGCCTTCATCTTTGGAACTGGATGCTGTGGTTAGATGCTCTTCAGATTTTCCAGAAAATCAACAAAATTTCTTAATACCTCGTTGGTTCCTTCTTGATAAGAGCAGCTTAAGATAAAAAGGTAAATTAGTAGTGAGTTCCTTTCTCTGTTGCCAAAATCAGTTTTGATTGTGTGAGAATGGACTTGAAAGTAAGATGTATTGGCCTTTAGACCTGGTTTCACCATTTATATTATGAGTCATGTGATGGTTATCAAATCACTTTAACCTCTAGTAAGGTTAACCTCTTAATCTTACTTAATGAGGAATTTTGATGCTCAAAACATATATAAACAAATGTATTATTCTTAGAGCTATAGAGCTTAATGTTTAAGAGTGGAGCCTCCAGGGCTACTCTGCCTAGGTTTGAAACCAACTGTAAACTTATTGGCTGTGTGACCTTAGGTGCTTAGCATCTCTTGCCACAGTACCGCTAAAAGTAGTAAGAGTCCAGGATTATGAGACTTTCATGTGCTATTTCATGTAAAGTGCTGAGAACAGTGCCTGGTATATAGCATGCATTCAATAAATGTCAGCTACTAATATTTTTTTATTTATCATATGGACATATGGCTAGAGATGGGTGTGTGTTTGTAAAGAAGTTTGAGTCAGCAGATACTTTGGTCTTGCTATTTGTGTGCAGTGGTAAAAGTGGAGAAGACACCCAAATATCCTAAGAATTCAAGGACAAGTTACTTCACTTATCCACTTGTCATTGAATCCATGTTGGAAATATCAGATGTGAACTCTTTCAATATTCAGAGTTTCATTAATGGAAATATTTCAAAATTGTACCAGTTGCAGATACTACTCTTAGAAGTTTAAGACACTGCATGATCTGGGCTCAGGGGCTCATGCCTATAATCTCAGCACTTTGGGAGGCCAAGGTGAGAGGATCACTTAAGCCCAGGAGTTCGAGACCAGGCCTGGCAACATAGTGGACCCCATTTCTACAAAAAATAAAAATAAATAATCAAAAATAAATTCACTGTAGTCCCAGATACTTGGGAGGCTGAGGTGGGAGGATCGCTTGGGCCCAGGAGTTGGAGGCTGCGGTAATCATCATTGCACACTGCACATTAGCCTCAATGACAGAGTGAGATCCTGTCTCAAAAAAAAAAAAAAAAAAAGACACTGGAGTAATCTTCCTAGAGTATTGAAGCAATTGAAATCCCTGATTTTTACCCTTATTCTGTGGCTTTTCTTCTTACAATTTCTTTTTGAATCCTGTGAACAAGGACAGGTTTTCATTTATTGCTTTTACATTTGGAGAAACCAATACACAAAGTTTTTGTTTTGTTTTTTTTTTTTTTAATACACAAGGCCAGACTGAACAAAGTCCTGGTGGAATCATAGTCTCTACCTCTCTGTCTCTCCGGCCTATGCCACGTTTCTCAATATCGGTTTAAATCAATTCCTTTTTTTATACTACACAAAAGCATAAATATGCCATAACAAGGCCTTATTTATCTTTTCAGAGTTTGGAGTTTAGGAAACAATTATTGATTTCAAAGAAAAAATGAATAGTCTACTGATAAAAGTTGTATACTGCCCAAATAATCTCAAATTACTTCTGAAAAGAAGTTTGCATTCATCTTATGGTGTTTATAATGTAATGCATGGGTACATAAAGTCATATATTTTTATATAACAAAAATTTCCTTTCTTGCCAATTTCATATGAATTAGCATCCTAATGAGAGTTTTCCATGTCATGATAGATCTGTCATGTTGGTCTTCATAAAATGTTAAACAGGCTGGCCTTTCTGTATTAGCTGGCTTGGGCTACCATAAAAAAGTACCACGGTTTGCATGGCTTAAACAACAGAAATTTAATTTTTTCACACTTCTGCAGGCTGTGAGTTGAACATCCAGGTGTCAGAAGGTTTTGTTTCATCTGAGTCTTCTCTTTTGCTATCAGATGGCTGCCTTCTTACTTTATCTTTACATGGCCTTTTCTCTGCAAATGCATCCCAAATGTCTATCCTTTTTCCTATAAGGACCCCAGCCCATATTGGATTAGGGTCACACCCAAGTTGTAACTTAACTTTTAATTCTAACTGCCTCATTTTAACTTAATCACCTCTATTAAAAACCTTACCTCCAAAATACAGCTACATTTTAAGGTTTTAGAGGTTGGGACTTCAATATATGAATTTTAGGAGAGCATGATTCAGTCTGTAACACTTACATAATGAGAGAGCAGAGCAAGTAAGGTCTCTATTGTTCATTCGTTTTGCTTTTATTTAAAGAGGTAATTCCTTGATTTATCACAAAGGGTGATTTGTCATCTAATGAAGGCAGTATGATGTAGTAGAAGGAGCACAGGCATTAGGGTCAGACATATCAGAATTTGAGTGCATTACTGCAGGCAAGTTATTTTACCTCTCAGAGACCTAATATGTCATCTTCAAAATGGAGATAATACCATCCTGCTCATTTGATCTGAGAATTAGAAGTAATTGC
Source organism: Symphalangus syndactylus (assembly GCF_028878055.3). Classification (NCBI taxonomy): domain Eukaryota; kingdom Metazoa; phylum Chordata; class Mammalia; order Primates; family Hylobatidae; genus Symphalangus; species Symphalangus syndactylus. The sequence continues at coordinate 53,780,801 of NC_072424.2, read as the reverse complement.
ACTTTGCCCTTTGCCAACTATATCAATATGTATATGTGTGGGTGTCTATGTCTCTTATCATTATATTATTCATATTAATATCACAGTTTCCCTCGAGGGCAAGACAAAAGGTTTTTTAAAAATCTGCTAGTATATTTTAGTCTAAAGTGAACTTTTACTGGTCAACTTACTAGTCCCTGCTTTCGTATTTAATAGTGTTTTTATCACTAGTTTATTTACCATTTTCTCAAGAACAAAAATATTTTAACTTTTAATTTTTACAAATGTATGTATTTTATATATGGTAAGTGTTTATAATGTTGCATATGCATGTGCATTATAGTAACAGATTTATGTTGGGGCCTAAATATTTAAAGCAAAGTGTGCTTCATGATTACTATTCTGAAGACTTTTTTTTTTTACATTGTTGAATTTTTAAGTTACCTACTTAATTGAAAAACTCTGATAAAATATTCACTCATTTTTGGACTTCAAAATAAGAAAATGGATACAAACACATATATCCATGAGCATAGTAATTCATGGAAAGGACATAAATATCGTATTTTAGATGTTTACAATTTACATTGCCACTGATTTCCACTCACCTGTTTTAAATGTGAGACTCCTGGATCCCTTCTGTCATCTATTTCTTGTTCCACAACTGAGACTTAGATAATGTTTGGAGTCAGATGTAAGTTAAACCTTCATATTATAAATATTATCAAGTGTAGGTACTTTACTGAGGTAGGTATAATATCAAGCAAAGGTAAGAGGTTAAGCAATGTAAAGGCTGGAAGAAAAGACAAAGAAGGATTCATGAAGTATTTTGCAAAATATTTAATTTTATGTGCATGGAGCTTTTCCTCCCTTTGTGCCTATCCACTTAATTCTATTCCTTAATTCCCCCCTCTTACTTAATTCAAGACTTACCTCCTTTGATTTCCTAATACCTTTATTCCTCTCTGATCGTTCCTTTATCTTTTCATACTATTTGATTCCTTTGTATTTATATGAATAATTTCAAGTTAATCAGGGTAAGAATAGTATTTTCCACTTCTTGTGTTTTGAACCTCTTAATAGTGATATATACTGTAGGTATTTGGCTTATTAATTCATTACCATCTGATATAATAAAAATTATTCATTTGTTTTTGTCAGTCTTCCATACTAAAATATAAGTCCTGTGAGAGCAGGACTTTGTTGGTCTTATTCATAATTGTGTCACAGAATCTAGAGTAGTGCCTAAGAAAAACTAGGCACTCAGGACAAGCACCTGAAATGAGCCAGATGCTGTGCAGGGTGATGGTAATAAAGGGATGAATGAGACTGATAAAGCCTTCCCCCTCATGATTTTATATTATAGTGTAGAAAAATAGGAATATAAATGCTATGCTATTAGTTTGGATAACTGGTTTGAAGAAAAAGCAGGATGAAAAGATGGAGAGTGGGATGATGAGGTGACGTTTTGGATAAGGTGATGGGGAAGGCCTCTGAGAAGTGATATTTGAGCAGATACCTGAATAAAGGGAGTATCTGAGAATTGGAGAGGTCAAGTCATTGTGACAAAGGTAGCAGCAACTGCAAAGGCTGTGAGACAGGAATAAATTCAGAATGTTCAACAGAAAGAAAGCAAATAAAGGAATACAAGGAAACAATTGGAAGAGACAAATCTGGAGTGATTAACGGGCCAAATCATGTAGGGCCATATAGTCATCTGGAGAGGTTAGATTTTATTTTGACTGTACTAGGAATCCACTGAATTAATTAATAAATGAATAAGTGCATCAATGATGCCTAAATATGGTGTGGTTCCAGTACATATACTCAGAGAAATTAATTGATTAATTGCTATAATATCATTTTCTACATCCTAATCACACCATCTATCAAAATCCAAAAGAAATCTGACCACTTAATATGAATCAAGCTCAAGTGCCAGGCTCATTGGAGCAAATGATGAGACATGCAGAGCAACTGAGCGTGTGACTAAACGCGGGTCCATTACCTGGTTCTGTCAAAGCAGGCAAGGACACCAGTGGAGGTGAAGCAGAAATACACCAACTGATGATGGGCTTTGGAACAGCTATGGGTGTGGCAGTAAATATCTCTAGAGTGGATAAACTTACTCTGAAAACTTTATTTCCCTCACTTTACTTTTTCATTGCTCAGCACATCTCTGTTAACACTTCCTTGGGGGCTACATTACTATTCTGGAGGAAAAGCTTTTCAATAGACCAACTGCATTCCAAGTATTTTAGCTGAGAAGGAGTACTTACTGAGGTTAACCATGCAGACTCTAGAAGCAGACTGTTTCTGAAGTCAGCTGGGTGACCTTGGGCAAGTTAAATTATCATTGCCAGTTTCCACATTGATAGACAGGGATAGTAATAATAATCTGCATAATACTATTATGAAAATTAAATAAGATAACTCATTTAAAGCACTAGAGTTCCTGGTGTATGATCATTGTTCAAGAAACATAAGCTTTTCTTATTATAACTAAGAAAAAATATAATTTTCTTGACATTCAGCTTTATTATGATTACTTCTACAAGTTTCTAAAAGTTAAGTTGGGATTAGCCACTTTCTGAGAAAGTAAAGTATCATTCTATTCTCACTTTAGTGGTTCAGGACAAAGTTTTATTGCAGTAGAAGCCATAAATGTATCCAGAAACAGTAACGCATAGCTTGGAGGTAATGTGGAATTATAGGAAGATCTTGAGGTTTGAACCCAGAAGCTCAGCTACCTGCTTTATGGATGAGCATTTAGAGATTATTTGAGCTCTCTGTTCTTCATGACCTTGGATTCAAACTGAGAGTAATAATAGTGACCTTCTTGTAAGGTTTTTCTAGAATTAAAAGTGATTATGTACATAAATATCCCTTGAAACCTTCATAGCCTTGTTCAAATGTTAGTTATTTGTTATTAAAGTTTTTGAGCCATTCAATGTTGATCAAAAAAAAAAGGTTTAAGATGAAAAGGCACATCGTTCTGGAATTTGCTTTCTGAAGTAGAAGTAAAATATTATTTCTCTATTAAGATTGCTAGAGCTTGATGTCATTGGTTTTCTGGTTTATGTATGTTGTTGTTATTTTTTTACCAGAAAAAAGTTTTAATTAAAAAAAAAAAAACAGAGAAAACTCTATTGGGTCTGACATTCTCATTTTCAAGATGTTGTTTTCTAACATGAAGTTTCAAGAAAATGAGAGAGAAAAGCTGAAGGGTTACAGGGTTACCTGCATTTCACAAAGCAACCATTTTGGTAGGGATAACTTGAAAAAAAATTCTAGATACCATATTCTTGACATTAGTTTGGCAAGCATATAGCACAGATGTGGCAGAGAGAACATGAAGGCTAAATTTATAACATTAATCTGTTACACAAATAAAATTAAACTCACATTGACAGATAAAGTTAGTAAAGGGAGATCTGTGTCTTAGAAAGGAGCAAAGGCCTGAGAACATAAACTCTCATGACACCTGAGACAAAATGGTGAATGTCAAAGTCTGGGACACCAACTGGGCATTCTCTACATTGCAATTTTTATTTGACTGAAGGCTCTGACAGAAGATAGAATGTTTCTGTTCAAACTGAGAATCTAAGCATCTGTAGAAAAGCAAATGGCCCTTATACCCTGATGGAAGCAGCTGTGAAGCCTCTACAAGCCTTCTCAGCTGCATCTCCCTGGAGTCTCACATGCCTTTCACAAGTGACATTCCATGACTGTGCCACAGACCAAAACAAACCAGAAATCTACAAGCAAGAAGCTTTTGGAAAACTGGAGGAAGCCAACTCCTACATCCCCAAAGTGGAACTTTTAAAAGCAAGGAGAAATAATAGAAAAGGCAAAGAAGTTTTTTTTTTAAGCTGACACTGCTAGAACCATTATCTATGCCATGTCAGAAGAGGCATTTAGAGTCCATCTTTCTATCATTATTAATTTATGAAAGAAGTGCAAAAAATAAATTTATTTAATAAGCAACATAAGATGACAGAAATGCTTCACAGAGCCTATGACTTCATAGCTTAAACATAGAAATCACATTCTCATTGTATCTTTCCACCTGAGAACTTGCCCATAAATCATCCTTTACTTTCCCTAGTTCTTTAGATGCTTCTGTTTAGATTTTTCTCACTCTGAAGAAACAAGTAACAAAACACTATGATTATTTCTCTTTATCTTAAAATACTTCCCTTGTTACTCTTGAGCTAACACCTCATTTTTTGAAACACTTTATTGAAAAGTCTTTTCCACAAGATGGTCTACACTTGCTGCCTCCCCTGTCTCCCCACCTTGCCTGGATGTGACTTCCTCCTCTGGCTCCTTAAGGTTTCTAGTTCCCAGGACCTTGTCTTGGCTGTTTCTTCCTGAACTTCTTCCTGTTACACATGGACCTTTTGACTACCTATCTTTCTTAAAATTCTGTATTGGTTATTTCCAACTTTTTTTATCTCTCCCTATTCTTATTTTCTCTCCATCCTTCTAATTTTCTCTGCTTTCTTTGATTGTTTTGTTTCCTAACTCCTAAAAGTGCATATGTTCTAGAGTTCTTGGTTTTGCTTCATTCTCTTCTATATACTTACATTTTATTGATTCAAAATATCAAAAGCATATACTTTTATCTTCCTTATATGCCTGTGCTCTTACCGTCAGCACTGTCAGCATCACCGCTTTCTTGTCCGTTCAGGATGATAACCACATGGGTCTCAATGTCATTGGGTCCATCCTAAATTTTGTCTATCCTTCCATGAAATTTCTTTTATAACGGAATTTTCATTTTGATTCTACTTCTTCCCTGAATGGACTATTTCAGCTACCTCCAGGATATTCCTACCCCTCTCTAATCCGACTTGTCATTTCATCAAACTTAACATATCTTCTGTTGTCTACCCTTCCATTTAAAATGATACACATAAGTTTTCCAGAAATATGGCATCACCATTACTACTCAGACATCTTATCCAGGAAAAACTGAGCTCTTCTCTATAGCCCCTTGTATTGTAAATGGTGTTCAAATTGTGCCATAGGACACCATTCCTACATGCCAACTTTCCTGCCAGTGTGATTTGCAGTCCTTCCTCAATGTTCTACAGAACCAGAAGTTGAAGTCACACTTATCTTGAAGATATATTGTTTTTGCTCATTCACAAATGTTTAATGAGGCTATGTTTTGGTCACAAATACTCTAATGTTGATAGGCAAATTGTCTCATAAAAATGATGGTTTAGGTTTCCATTTGGCTTTTCAATATCAAGGACAATTCTGAGATTGAACTAATATTTAATTGAGAAGTTGTCTATGGTATCTAGGAAGGGTTACTAAAACCTCTATACTTTTCTGTATGCTGAAGTGAATCCTGACTGTCTTTTCTCTTATATTTAGGGCATTAACATTTAACCAGTTGCATTATTCCATTTATTATAAATTCTACATTCCAATCTGTACTACCCACTCCACTTGAAAGAGAGAGAGACAGAGAGAGAGAGAGAGAGAGTCTTCTTCTGCTTGTCTCAAAATTGTCCTATAAGCCACAACTTGCACCTGCAATATTAATAGACTTTTCACAGGTAGACTCGAATGTATTTTTCCATATACCTAAATAACACAGTCAAGTGTCCTAGTTGAGATTTCAAGTAATATTTAGAACTAAGTTAGTCTCCCACAGATATTTGAGGGTTGACTATGTAGGTAGCTGAATTTTTATGAACACCATTTCTTATAACTACTGAATAAAGAAAAGCTGGGTATAAGAACAGAGGGCATTTGAGAAATCAGATACTTTATTGGCAGCTACCAGAAATAAGTACCTACTGGCTTCAACCTCCCTGGTTGAAAAAGTGATAAATTCCACAGAAGCCTGAGGAGTTGCCAGAAGAAAGGCTTTCTGGCAGAGAAAGCAGGATGTGATCAAATGCTTTAGCAGAACATTGGAGTTACGTGACCTTCAACAGTAATACCCAAGTAATAAATTAGTCTCCCCAGCTGCTAGTTCATAATCATAACAGCAAATATTATGTGAAAATTAAAACCATGGCAGATAGTAATCATGGTAACATAACATAGTGATCACAGCCATTAAAGGATAGAGTACTGAGGTCTGAGAGAAACTCAGTTAAGAATACAGATATTTGATTTGAAAAAACAAACAAAAAAGCTACTTTTGAAATTAGCACAGCATAATGCAGAGAGATTGTGAAAACAGTTTTAAATCATACCTTAATCCTGGAAAGTACAATGGCATTGCCTGGTACATCAGATCATTACTATAGTTTTATTATCATTATTATTGAGTAAGCTTTTAGCAACTACACCTTGTTATAACCCATTCATCAGCAAAACAGGCATTGCCAGGATTGAGTGGTGACCTTGGTTTTAGGGGCAAATAATAACAGAGCCTTTTATCTTGTTCTTCTTTCCTTTATTCCTTCTTTTTATTGGTCTCTCCATTGTTTTATTTTTTTCTCTTACCCGTATTTAATTATACTAAGGCTTCAGACATGCTATGAATTATTGGAGTTGGTAAGACGTCATATCATGGTTTCTTAAAAGCTCTCAATATTGCCTCATCATCCACAAGACAAAGGCCAGTCTTGAAAACGTGACCCTCAAGATTCTTTAATAATTGGTCCCTGCCCTTTTCTCCAGCCACAATACTTTCTGCTTCCTGCCTCACACATTATTCTCTGTAACATCTACTTACTCTCATGTATCGTTACATCTTTCTACTAAACTAACAAATACTCATAATCCACACAAATTGAGCCTCATTTGCCAAAGACCAGGAAATTCTTTTGAATCTCATGGTTTAATTGATTTCAATTGGCCACTAAAATTTTGTCTATGAGTAAGTCTAGTGATCCTTCCGCTCTTATGTACAGAAGCCAGGAGGTCTGCTGCTAGATTTGTATATACTTGTGTCTTATTTCACTTCAAATTTTTCATTTGAGAGTGTTCTCAGTCATCCTTAAGATAATTAACAGCTCTGATAAGAGAAACAAAGCTAGCATTTTTTTTAGTAATCCCAAAGCTGTGCCATGAACACATTTAGTTTTTAATAACTGGTATTTACTAACTGACTGGCTGACCAGTGATGCACTAAGAATAAGCACTAACCTTTCTTCTGGATACATTAACTTAAAGTTTCAAAGCCTCTCTGAGACTTGGCATGGCTTTCAAGCCTAAATGTTTTGTGTAAAATATGAAAGGCCCAAAGCCCTCAAAATGTTTTCCTCTTTCCATGAAGCAAAGTGTTTCCTTTGGACATTTTTTTTTTATTGATACTTAAATCACATTTATTTTTTTCCTGTAACACTAATGAAAACGATTATGTTCCCAAACATTAAAAAGCCCAGAGTATTTAAAGACCTGAGTAAACATACAACATTGAACCATATATGTGCCAATATGGTAATTGAATGTCTTGAGTTGTTTCTTGCTTTTGAGTTTGGTATTCTAAGGATAGTGATTAAGAGCCAGTCTCAAAAATCACTGATTTGGCTGAGTGGTTAAGGCATTGGACTTAAGATCCAATGGGGTACTGCCTGCGTTGGTTTAAACCTCACTACTGGTATGTTTAGTTTTCATCCCTCCACTCTTTCCAGTACCATCGTTTGAAAAATACATGAAGAGCTGGGTTCATAAAATTAATTTGCCCTGCTCAGTTGCTTTGTTCATATTCTTATTTTTTCAAAACATTTTATCTAGAAATTAAAAGAATCATCTCCTATTGCCACCATTAATTGTTAGGTTCTTTTTTTCTTTCTTTCAGCAAGTCTTTTAATCTCTCTGACCCTGTTGCCAAGACTGTAAAATTATGCAACTGTTGTAAATTGTTGCCAATTTATTTTACAACCCCAATATGAATGGACAATGTTAAGCGGCATTTAAAAGTAGATAGTAGGTTGTATGTAATTTATAAGATTTTCAATTTCTGAAAATCATACTGTGCCTTTTAACACATTCCTAATGTAACCTTCAGCAAAATGTAGTGTAATAAAGGCTGGATTCCTTTTACATTAAGTTAAAATTTTTCCTGTAATATGCTCATACACTTTTTCTGTTAAAAGTAAATGCTAAATAATTTGTAAAATGTTTAGCATATTGCAAACCCAGCCAGGAATAAGCTTCATTAAAACAGAATTGTGTAGCTGAAATTGAATATTGCTTAACACTCCTACTATCAAAATATTGACTTAAAAAGCTAATGTCCATTCAATATAAGGACATTTTATTTAACTCAATTTGCCTGGGGTCCTCATTGCCGCAGCATTTTTCTCCCCTCTAAGAAGATGTCAGGAGAGTTTCAAAGCTACACTAAAGAAAGAGAATCATCATGCTCAATTATACTGGCCCTATGAATTGAAGGCTGAGACTGCCACCGATATTATCTTTTCTGTAGAATAAAAGACCTTTTTTTTCATTTTTAGCTGAGAAGATAACCTCATGGTTAAAACAAACAAACAACAAACAAATCAGAAAAAGTACGTTACCCAGTTTCTTAGTCAATTTTCTATACCTATATGAGAATACCACAGACTGGGTAATTTATAAACAAAACATGTTTATTTGCCTCATGGTTCTGGAGGCTGGGAAATTCAAGAAAATGGCACTGGCCTCTGGTATGGGTGATCCCATGGTGAAATGTGGGAGGCAGAAGCTATTGTGCAAGAGAGGGCAAACTCTTGGACCAAACATATATTTTTATCAGGATATGTTTTACTCCTATGGTAACTAACTCACTTCCACAATAACAGCATTAATCTCTTCATGAGGGCAGAACCCTCATGACTGAATCATGTAACTTTTTTACATTATTTTTAAGAGATCAGGTCTCACCTTGTCACCCAGGCTGGAGTACAGTGGTGTCATCATAGCTCATTGCTGCCTAAAATTTCTGAGCTGCAAGGATCCTCCTGCCTCAGCCTCTTGAGTACCTGGGACTACAGGCATGAATCACCATACCAAGCTAATTTTTTTTTTAATTGTGTTAGTCAGGGTTCTCTAGATGGACAGAACTAATTAAAATATATATATATAGAGAATAATATATATAATAATTGAATATATATATGTATATATATATAGGGGAGTTTATTAAGTATTAACTCACCCTATCACAAGGTCCCACAATAGGTCATCTGCAGGCTGAGGAGCAAGGAGAGCCACTTTGAGTTCCAAAATTGAAGAACTTGGAGTCTGATGTTTGAGGGCAGGAAGCATCCAGCATGGGAGAAAGATGTAGGCTGGGAAGCTAGTCCAGTCTCTCTTTTCTCATTTTTCTGCCTGCTTATATTCTAGCTGCACTGGCAACTGATTAGATTGTGCCCACCCAGATTAAGGTTGGGCCTCCCTTTCCCCACTCATTGACTCAAATGTTAATCTCCTTTGGCAACCCCCTCACAGACACATCCAGGATCAATACTTTGTATTCTTCAGTTCAGTCAAATTGACACTCAGTATTAACCATCACAAGTCCACCCCTTGTCAACTTGAACCCACACACATCTCCTGAGATTATATATAATCTTCAGATAAAGAGAATAATAAGGTCATAATTATGTCTAACATAATACAACTATCCTTTGTACAACCAGAAACGCACCAAACCCCAACCCAAATAGTATTACCTGACATTAACAATACTTAAATGATGATGTGAAGTCAATAAATCTTATGTCACATGATAAAAGAGAAAAGAAATTAAATGAAGAGATTTTCTTAGTACAAGTGTATACATGCACAAACATGTTATTAATAAAAGAAGGAGAAAATACTCATGACAGTTACAGTCCTTGTTTCTGCAGCTGGTCATGTGGTCATAGCTGGCATTGATGACTATCTTCTACTACACATTCTGTATTCCCTTTGCCTTCAGCAAGCACCTCAGCAGGTCGTGATTATTTTTCCTGGTGGAGTGACCCAGACTTTCTTTCTTGAAGAGTCTGGGTCATTTGTAGTCCTGGATTGGGCTTCTGTAGTTTTCTATTGACCTTAATCACAGGGCATGTGAATACTAAGAGACACCCTAAAGGATCTCCTGTATTCCATGCATACTCTTCCTGACCTCCACTGTGGAGTAGTAGACTGATTTCATCTTGATAGTCTAGGTCATTCACACCAGCCAACACTGTAACTCCCTTCTAAGCCTGTTGACTTAAAGGTAGGAGGAGCCCAAAGTCTTAACTTCCAGTCTAATGGAATTGTTGTTGTGTCTCCTGGGGGCAGTGTTCCTCCCTCTGGAACTAAGACCTCTAGGCCAGCAGAATGTAATGTCACAGGAACGGGAAACAAAAAAATTTGCTAGTGGATCACTAGGGGTGATGGTGAGTGGTGCCACCTCCACTTCCACCCCTTGATTCTGGACCCCACTCAAAACTGGCAGCCTTTTGGGTCACTTGATAAATGTGCCAGAGTAACAAACCCAAATGAGGAATGTGTTGCCTTCAAAATCCAAATAGGCCCACTAGGCATTGTGCCTCTTTCTTGGTTACAGGAGGGGCCAAATGCAGCAACTTATCCTTCACCTTAGAAGGAATATCTCAACAGACCCCACACCACTGGATCCCTAGAAATTTTACTGAGGTAGAAGATGCCTGAATTTTAGTGAATCCTGTCTATGAGAGAAACAGTGCCATATATCGGATGCTGATTCAGAGCATACATGGCCTTCTGGAGAACTTTTCCCCAGCCCTGCAAAGTATTGTCACATTTTTAGCATTGTAATTGTGGACTTCAAAAGGCCATTCCTTTTTTCTATCTATCCAGCTGCTTCAGGATGATGGGGAACATGGTAAGATCAGTGAATTCCATGAGCGTGAGCCGGTTGCCTCACTTTTTTAGCCATAAAGTGAGTTCCTTGGTCAGAGGCAATGCTGTGTGGTATACCATGACAGTGGATAAGGGATTCTGTGAGTCCACAGATGGTGGTCTTGGCAGAAGCACTGCATGCAGAATAGGCAAACCCAGTGAGGACAAATCTCTGCCCTTTCCATGATGGAAGAGGTCCAATATAATCAACCTGGCACCAGGTAGCTGGCTGATCACCCCAAGGAATGATGCCATATCGAGGGCTCAGTGTTGGTCTCTGCCACTGGCAAATTGGGCACTCAGCAGTGGTCATAGCCAGGTCAGCGTTGGTAAGTGTTGACCATGTTGCTGAGCCCATGCGTAACCTCCATTCCTGCCACCATGGCCACATTGTTCATGGGCTCATTGGGCAATGACAGGGGTGGCTGGGGAAAGATGCTGAGTGATGTCCACAGAACGGGTCATCCTATCCACTTGATTATCAAAATCCTCCTCTGCTGAGGTCACCCTGTGGTGAGCACTCACTTAAGATATTGATATCTTCACAGTTTTTGACCACTCAGGGAAGTCCATCAACATACCTCTTCCCCAAATTTCTTTGTCACCAGTGTTCCAATCATGCTTCTTCCAAGTCCCTGACCATTCAGCCAAACCATTGGCTACAGCCCATGAATCAGTATATAATTACACATCTGGCCATTTCCCCTTCCATGCAAAGTGTATAACCAGGTGCACTGCATGAAGTTCTGCCCACTGGGAAGATTTCCCTTCACTGCTATCCTTCAGGGATGTCCTAGAAAGGGGCTGTCATGCTGCAGCTGTCCACTTTCGTGTGGTGCCTGCATATCGTGCAGAACCATCTGTGAAGCAGGCCCTAGTCTTCTCTTCCTCTGTCAACTGATCATAGGGAACTCCCCATGAGGCCATCAGTGCAGGCTGGGGGAGAGAAGGCAGGGTGGCAGGAGTGGAGACCATGGCCATTTGAGAAACTTCTTCATGTAACTTACTTGTGCCTTCAGGACCTGCTGAAGCCCAATCACATATATACCACTTCCATTTGATGATGGAATGCTGCTATACATGACCCATTTTATGGCTCCATGGGTTAGAAAGCACCCAGTTCATGATAAGCAGTTCACTTCACAGGGTAACATGATGACCCATGGTCAAACATTCAGTTTCCACCAAAGCACAGTAACAGGCCAAGAGCTGTCTCTCAAAAGGAGATAGTTATCTGCAGAAGACGGCAGGGCCTTGCTCCAAAATCCTAGAGGCCTCCACTGTGATTCACCTATTGGGGCCTGCCAAAGGCTCCAAACAGCATCCCTATCTGCCACTGACATCTCAAGCACCACTGGATCTGCTAGCTCATATGGACCAAGTGGCAGAGGAGTTTGCACAGCAGCCTGGACCTGTTGCAGAGCCTTCTCCTATTCTGGACCCCACTCAAAACTGGCAGCCTTTCAGGTCACTTGATAAATGTGCCAGAGTAACACACCCAAACGAGGAATATGTTGCCTCCAAAATCCAAATAGGCCCACTAGGCATTGTGCCTCTTTCTTAGTTGTAGGAGGGGCCAAATGCAGCAACTTATCCTTCACCTTAGAAGGAATATCTCAACAGACCCCACACCACTAGGCCCCTAGAAATTTTACTGAGGTAGAAGTTCCCTGAATTTTAGTCATATTTATTTCCCATCCTCTGGCACCCAAATGTTTCACCAATAAGTCCAGTGTGTTTGCTACTTCTTGCTCACTGGATCCAATCAGCATAATGTCATCAGTGTAATGGACCAGTGTGATATCTTGTGGAAGCGAAAAGCAATTGCGGTCTCTCGGAATAAGATTATGACACAAAGCTGGAGAGTTGACACACCCCTGAGGTAGGACAGTAAAGATGTATTGCTGGCCTTGCCAGCTGAAGGCAAATTGCTTCTGGTGGGCCTTATGGACAGAAATGGAGAAATAAGGCATTTGCCAAGTCAATGGCTACATACCAGGTACCAGATGTTCTTTGGTTCTCCACATATGGTCAAAGCTATGATGTATAGAGTCACTAAACTTCTTGTCTCTCACGAGCGATGAATCAGGATAAATCAAATGCATTTATTTTGCATAACTCTCTAACAGTTCATGCCAAGGACTATCAGTGTTCTCCATACTATTAGAAGAAGAGCCCTTAGCATTTTGAGGTCTAATCATAGCAGCTAACTCCAGAAACCCCAAAACCAATGAAAGAACTCCATCCTTAATATTCTCCTCCTCTAGAACCACTCCTGCTACCAAAATCTGTATTAGTCAGCGTTCTCTAGAGGGACAGAACTAATTGAATATATGTATATATAGATACACACACATACATTCATATATATCATATATATATATAAAGGGGAGTTTATTAAATATGAACTCACATGATCACAAGGTCCCACAATAGGTCGTCTGCAGACTGAGGAGCAAGGAGAGCCAGTTTGAGTTCCAAAACTGAAGAACTTGGAGTCTGATGTTCAAGGGCAGGAAGCATCTAGCATGGGAGAAAGATGTAGGCCTGGAGGCTAGGCCAGTCTCTCTTTTCACATTTTTCTGCCTGCTTCATATTCTAGCTGTCATGGCAACTGATTAGATTGTGCCCACTCAGATTAATGGTGGGTTTGTCTTTCCCCGCCTACTGACTCAAATGTTAATCTCCTTTGGCAACGCCCTCACAGACACATCCAGGATCAATACTTTGTATTCTTCAATTCAATCAAGTTGATACTCAATAATAACCATCATATATATTTTAATTTTTTGTAGAGATGGGGTCGTACTGGGTTGCCCAGCGTGGTCTAAAACTCCTAGGCTCAAGTGATCCTCCTGCCTTGCTTTCCCAAAGTGTTGGGAATGCAGACATAAGCCATCACACCCAGCCAGTGACTTAATCATTTCTTAAAGGTCCCATCTCTCAACACTGTTACAATGGCAAATAAATTTCAGCATGCGTTTTGGAGGGGACATTCAAACCATAGCACCCAGCCTCCCTGCCATTTTAATCTGCCTAGTCAATGAAATATAAGCAGAATGGCCAGGCGCAGTGGCTCACGCCTGTAATCCCAGCACTTTGGGAGGCCGAGGTGGGCGGATCACGAGGTCAGGAGATCAAGACCATCCTGGCTAACACGGTGAAACCCCGTCTCTACCAAAAATACAAAAAAAAAAATTAGCTGGGCGTGGTGGCGGGCACCTGTAGTCCCAGCTACTCGGGAGGCTGAGGCAGGAGAATGGCGTGAACCCAGGAGGCGGGGCTTGCAGTGAGCCGAGATTGCGCCACTGCACTCCCGCCTGGGCGACAGAGCGAGACTCCATCTCAAAAAAAAAAAAAAAGAAAAAAAGAAATATAAGCAGAAGTTGTGTACATGACTTTCAGGACATATTCTTAAGGAAAGGGAGAAAGTTCTCTTTCTTTTATTTTTCACTGCTTGCTGGAATGAAGGTGGGCAATCTATAGCTGGGTCAGTCATCTTGGGGCCTGAATTGGAGGTCATGCATGATAGAGCCAATAAAAGAAAGGGAATCTATACCCCTGATGCAGTGGAATATCATACAAGCTGTGGGCCATCTTTCTTCAGATTGTAGATGAAAGACAATATGATTTGGGCTTTTCTGCCAAACCTAATCCTATGTATCTTTAATGTGTTTGTGTGCGTGTGTGTGCATCTAGTGCCAAGTAACATCTAAAAAAGTTACCCGTATTATAATATTTAATATGTGGCAAGAACACTATCAGGTAGAAAAATATCATAAAAAATGTAACAACTGAGCTTAAAGAGGCCAACTCAAACAAGTAGAAGCCCTGGACCTTCCCTGTCACTATTTCCTTATCTTCCTCTCGTTTATATTATATAAGATATTTATTAGTTTATATTATCATCTGCTTCTCACTCAAGTGTATGGCCAGAGACTTTTACAGCTATATTCCCAGGACCTAAAACTTGGCTTGGAATATTATTTGTTGAACATATGAATAGACGACTCCATACCCATCTCCAAACCACAAAACTATACTGCTATCCACTGCTTCATCTTTCATAACCAATTCTATATGGATTACAACTGTGTGCATTACAATCAATTCTGTATGGATTGCAACCACATGTATTTTACATAGTCTAGCATTTTTTATTATAAAATAAATGTTTAGATATTACATAATTCAGAGAAATGTATAAAGAGAGATAAGCTCAAGTTTATACTTTATTTGATTTAGTAGACTTACTTTTATTCTCAAATTTATAAGAAGTTTAATATTTTCTGACTTCCATAAATTCTGATGCAAGAACATAATTAATTTTCAGTATTAGCATAATGAATTTGTAGGAAATCAAATAAGGTTACTGTAACCTCACTTTGAACAGTACAGCATTCGAAAAAACATCAAAACTCATTTTTGTTGCTTATTTGACTGTGAAACGTGTTTTGTGATGGCCTTTTCTAATATTGCCCTCTAATTAGCTTTCCTGAATTTGTGAAAACATAAATCACACAGAACTACATTTTAAAAAATTAAAGTGGATACACAAGTTCATTTAGCCTGAAATAGGAGAAACAGAAGACTGTTTAAGAGTATTTCAGACCACACTATTGAGTTCCCATTTTATGTGGAGCGCTGAATGTTTTTAAAGATGACCCAATAAAAGAGCTAATTTACACAATTTTCAAAAAGATTTTAAGGTTAAAGATGATTATTCATTGTATCTTTTCCATAAAAGTGTTATTTTAAAAGAAAAAAAATAAAGGATCCCCAGTAGAAACTGAAACATGACCTTTTCTTTTATTCCTCCAGACATTCATCAAATTGCACTACTTGATTGTCCTGTTCCTTCCTTGATTTGGTAGGCAGAATATTTGAAATATTTAATTGGCCAGTTATTCCTATTTAAAATCCCATTGCAGACAATGAAACTACTGGTTTAGTAAGAAAACTTAATGTGTTAGAAAAGAGGAATGGGTAGTGTTTGATTAAGGGTCTTTGCATGTAACCTTTATCAGCAAGTCAGAACCAGCTTTTTATCTTCCTTATTGTAGAACTTTCTCGATCTGTGGGCCTGTGATACCTCTTTTCGGCAGTAGAAAGGTGATAGGAGGTAGCAGACATTATTTTAGTTTAAAGTGTATAAAGAGGAGTGATAGGAAAAAATATTATCTTTTGTAAAGAAGCTGATGCATAGCTTGACAAGTGTTCCTGTAATATGATCCCATAATGTTTCGGTTTAGCCCACAAATCTAATGAGATACATTAGTGCAGCTATAGATGAAGTATTCATTTTATAAAGACATCACTTTATTTTGTGAAGACTCTGAATACTTAGCACAAAATTAAAGTGCATGCACATGAACAAATTCAAGTATTTGTTCATACCTCACTCTCCCCACTTGGCTTCAGAAATCTTTCAAATGAATGTCATTTTCTTCCCTATAAATTCTAGGAATGAGAACATTCAACAAATAGGAGAATTAGTTTGCACTTCACTCTCACATTATATTTACATTACGGGTAACCTACCTATTTCCCTGGTTTCAAAGGTGCTTTGTTCCAAAAATCACAAATGTAAACAGAAAACTGGTATGTGCATTGCTTCAGTAAACCATGACTGGCAATCATGAAATAACTTTTGCATGATTCAGGATTATTCCTGTATTTTAATTTTAGAAATTAATATTTGCTATACCTTGGCTTTTGGGTAAGGAAATTCTCATGGAGAACATTCTGTGGCTATATAGTATAGTCCCATGGATTTCCTGACATTTTAAAAACTATTTTTCCATATTTATCACAGGCTTTATTTAGACTCCATCTCTAGCAAAAGTACAGACAGTACAACATGCATTTTACTTGATACACTCCTGGCTCCTTCCTCCTACTTCTATTTTTTCATATCTATTTTTGTTTAATATTATTTTTATCTTTTATTGTACATGTTCAAATGCCACCTTAAATCGTTCTGTAACTGGAAGGGTAAATCTAGATTAGATAGATGGATCAATAAATTGATAGAGAGAGTGTGATACAGCATTTGCTATTTTACTGGATTCCAAGTTTGTACCTCCTTTGCTCAACGAACATTCATTTACCACCCAATATGTTCAAAGTTATATATTGTGATTCCAAATAGAATAATATGGTCTCTGATGTTAAGGACCTAAAAATTGAGTAGGGGAGAAAGTGACCTCAATAACTAACCACTATACAATATGCTATTTATAAATGACATATAAAAATAGCTATCAGAACACAAGCAGCGCTGGGCATCCCTGGGTGTAAAATATTACGGAAAGTTTTATAGAGAAGAGGGTATTTGACCTGAACTGGGGAAGAATATCCCATGCAGGGGTAGAGGAGAGGAACGAACAGCATTAGCAAAGGCACACGGTGATTGACAGGAATATGCAAGAGGAATTTGAAAACTCTTTAGTTCCCTTTTTCTTACAATTGTCAGTTGGAAGTGGTGTCAGCTGGGTGTGGTGTTGCCCTGAGGCATCAGCTTAGTAATACATGACTATATGAGGTACCTGATATGGGTTTTCAGCAGCCCTTGAGTATTGTAGTCAGTGCTGCTTGACCCACTATAGAGTTAAAGCATCCTCTGTCTCTGCTGATTCAGATTTATTTTATTTTCCTAGTAGGCAAAACGCACTGCAAAAAATTTGGAGGACAGGTACTATATTCAAGAGCTATGTTTTATTAATGGAAGAAATTTCTGGCAAAGATCAACCAAGAAAGTGATTAAAACAACAACCAGACTGGTGATTTTAGCTGTAAAGACTTGATCCCCCAAATCTACTTAGGTTTAAAATTAAGGTGAGCAGAGTCCTGTTGGACTGTGGATAAATGACTTTGAAGCATGCTGCATATCAGGAGGGAATAAGAAGCTTTCTAGCCCTAAAAGAAATCCCCCACAATTGCCCATGTCTCAGTTTCTATCAGGTTGGTGCAAACGTAATTGCGGTTTTTACCATTAAAAGTAATGGCAAAAACCACAATTACGTTTGCACCAACCAAATTTTAATAAGAAAATACATCTTTCTAAAATATACTTTTTAAGTTACAGATTTAAAAAGTAGGGAAACCTGGGATCAGAGCAAACATCATCGAATGAGGAACAAGACCTACGCATAGCCTGTACTTCCTGATACAATACTCCAAGAAAGGCAAAACATCACTCCTGTGATACCCCTGTCAAAAATGTGTAACCTCTGTCTCTCCGTCTACTCTTGCGAAAACACATGCAGACCTGAATTAGGGACATTCCACAAAATAAGTGGTAAATACTCTTCAAAATTGTAAAAGTCATGAAAGACAAAGACGGAGAACTGTCCCAGATTGGACATTGAGGAGATAACATGGCAATGCAGTACAGAACCCTGCAGTAGATGCAGTGTCACAAAAAGGACGTTAGAGATACTATTGGATTTTGATGGCTTAAAGATTAGTTAATAGTATGTGCTAATTTTAACTTTATAACATTAATTATACTAAGGTTATGTCAAATTAACATAGAAGAAGAGCTGAGTGAAGGGGATATCTGTGTACTATTTTTACATTTTATGTCTAAAATTATTTCAAAATAAAATGTTAAAAAGAAAAATATATGTTCTAGTTCCCATTTTCTTTTTTTTCTTAGTTGTAGCTTTAAAAAAGAAAGAAAAGATGACAAAATGAACAGAAACGTGTGTGTGTGTGTGGGTGTGTGTGTAGATAGATATAGATAGATATATCTCTATAGATAATTCAGTCCTTTTATGAAATATCCATTGCTTTCAAAAGTGAAGTGTTTCCAGGAAAATAATAACTAAACTCAACCTTTTTTGCTTGAATAAAGAATTATAAGACCTATAAGAGATCTAATGTAGCCTATCCCACAATTCTCATTAGAAACATTTCAAAGACTTCAGGGGCAGGTTAAAAAAAAAAAAAAATCATCCAAAGCCTATTAGTTGTGGCTTTGTCCATTCTCTCACAATAATATTCTTACAGCTGACTTAAAGATCTCCTCCCTTAGTTAAAACCAAATTTCTCTTGCTTGTTAGAGGAGGAGAAGGGTGGGTGGTTGTCTTCCACACAACAAAATAAATTTCTTAGGTCCTAATAAATCCTCAAACTGGATGTTGCTAACTCCTTTAATTCTTTTCCACAGCTGACATAGATAGTTAATATAAATTCAAATCTCCTATCTACCTTGACTACTTTCTAGGACACAAAGATGGCTTTTTGTCTTCCATTGGGATAGGAGATTATAATCTAAATAAGTGTGTATCCTACACAGCATATTTTTTGGCTGCTACTAAATACCGACTTTGTTTTAAATATTATAATGGTTTTGGTGGCAGAGTATCATTTTCACCTTCCCAAAATCCTAGTAATTGCCTGACAATAGGTAGGCACTTTATTTATTAAGTGGATGGGTGGATGAAAAGCCCTAGGCTAAAGAATTTGCTTGATTGAAAGACCCTAATAAGTCTAAACAGAACTACTTTCCATCTCTAAAGACTATTGCTTGGGGTCACTTGCATTTGAATACCTAGAATTAGTGAGAAAATTTACCTAAGACTGATTTAGGATCAAGGTTTCTATCAAAAAGCTAAGTAATGTAATTTGGAGGGCTTTTAACACCTTGTTAAGGGAAAAGTTACCTACAGGGCCTGGTTGGGGTTATCAGAGGGTACTCCTGTTGCCATGGACCCAGGAGAAAGGAACTTCAAATGTAAGTAAGGCTGAACTAAACACTGAGCAACACCCACAGGTAAAACTAGGAGTGTGAAAAGGTCCCGAACCGGCGCGGTGGCTCACGCTTGTAATCCCAGCACTTTGGGAGGCCGAGGCGGGCAGATCACGAGGTCAGGAGATCGAGACCATGGTGAAACCCCGTCTCTACTAAAAATACAAAAAAAAAATTAGCCGGGCGTGGTGGCGGGCGCCTGTAGTCCCAGCTACTCGGAGAGGCTGAGGCAGGAGAATGGCGTGAACCCAGGAGGCGGAGCTTGCAGTGAGCCGAGATTGCGCCACTGCACTCCAGCCTGGGTGACAGAGCAAGACTCCGTCTCAAAAAAAAAAAAAAAAAAAAAAAAAAGAAAAGGTCCCGAACCACAGAATCCACTGTGAGCGACTTGAGGAGGGAGAGAACACTGGGCTATCTCCAGAGCAAAGCCATTCCAAGAACACAGAAAATGAAGCCCCATGGGTTCAGTTCCAGAGAAACAGAAAAATAGCCTAGAGAGCTCTGGAAAGTCCCCAAGGCTGAAAGAAGGCTTGGACAGAATAACTAGAAAGAGGCTGACCATTGGTTGTAGAGTGACAGTGATTAGCTTTCAGGGACATGGGGTCCCAGTGGTGGTGGTGTTTATTTTAAATGGTGGTCTTCAGTGGAATGATGAAATAATCTGTCGATCTGGGTAAAGAGAGGAACTGTATGCCTTCAGGTTTGGAGATGAAGAGAGCACAGAACTGCCCACACAACTCCCACTCCTGAATGCTGTCCAACCTGCAACCTGTCTTGTCCAGAAACCAGGAAGGGGCTTATTGAGGAAAAAGGGAAAAGACACTTAGGAGGCATGATTCTTATTCTTGAAGCAATAGGGGTATATAAATCATCATGTTTCCTTTCAGCCACTCTGGAGCAAGTCCAGCTGAATGAATGTGAGAAAAGGGACCTTCAGTTTCTTTGAGTACTGAGTGGGTGGTGCAGATGCCTCACCCAAAAGTCTTAAATAAAGGTGACTCTGGAGACAAGAAAGTGTGGTCCTTGTTAATAGTCGGTCATTTGGAGGCTGAGCTGAGGTCCTAGCAGTAATCACCAAGAAGCAGAGTTCTTATCAGTACTTATACTGAAGGAAAGGTCTGAGATACTGCCCTTTTTACCCCAAGTCTCTAAGATAAATCTGTATAATGCTTGCAAATAAAACTTGTATGGGAGAAAAAAAATATTTTTATGATGTGATAGGCAACATAGAATAAAACTGGCAAAACCTGGCCTTGAGCTTTTCTGCCCATTATTTCTGAGTGTTGCAGTCATAAATTATCTATAGTTCAGTAACATGTCTGGTAAGGAAGGCTGCGTGATACAGCAAGAATGCAGTGCTCTGTTCAAGGTGGCCTGGCTGCAAGGAAAGTAAGCAGGGTGTCGCCCAGCCCCATGGGCTGCAGCACATCTCAACTCTGGTTGGGCAGGGACTTAGATTTACCTGAAAGATGCCGTGGGAGATTAATAATTTGATGTAAGCATGTTCTCTACTTTGTGCTATAGGATGATTAAAAACCCTGATTTGCTTCTCTTCACAGCCCCTTTGGCAGTCAGATTGAAGAGCCTTCTGTCCTTGAGTACTCCCTGACGTAGATCTGAGAGTGAGATGTGAACTGGACAGAATTAACAGTAATGTCACTATAGCATTTTCCCCCAGCTTTTTAGATAGACAGGTATTCAGTTTTTAAAAAAACGAAATGAGTATGATATAGGTGATGAGGAGCTCCCCTCACTCTTAAATAAGGATGCAAGGCTCTCATATCTGGGAAGTCTTGAGATATACTTTTTTTTTGCATATAACATTAACATCTTCTGGTGAACATGTAAAAGCCTTATCTCCAGCTGACAAAAAAAAAAAAAAAAAATCAAAACGTTTCAAGCCTGCCTTACATTGCAAAAAAAGAAAAAAAAAAGAAGTCATTCTTATATTAATATGAAACCTTTCCTCCAAAGTGGTCTATAAGTATGTAAAGTTGAATATGTTGAAGCTATTAATGTCAGGACTGATTCTGGTACCAAAAGGAGCTACTCACATTTTAAATAATAGTCCAATCTTAGACTCCATTAGTAAAATTTTTCCATCTATCATGTCCCACTCACATCATAATTTTGTATAAATTGTAGCCCTTGGCAGATTTTGTTCAGTGTGGATATATAAACAGGAATCACTTCAGCCTGTACTTTGACACTTTGGGAAGAGGGAGAAGAAAAGAGAAGGTGCATAATTGCGAACAATAGTATTTTCTATATTGTCGTGTAAGATATGAAAGAAAATCTAATTACTAGGGACACTAATAGGATAAGTTACTTTAAGGACATCTGCATTAACAGCCTAAGAGAAATCATACCTAACTACTGTAGTATACCCAGCGGACTGAAAAAGCAAGTTCTTCTTGTCCTGTTCTTTGTGCTTGACTTTCTATAGAGAATCTGTTTGTTTTTATAGGAGGCTTTGTTCTGCAAGTCTGGTAGCAAAATGAGCCTAATTAGGTAAAGATACCTTAGGAAGAGAATGAAAGTTGTAGTCAGTAGACAAAATTGGAGCCAATGAGAATTTATGGGGTCATACACAATGGATTTTCTGTACAACAACTGAGTTCTTAAATATTTTCTCAAAACTGCATTTATTTCATGGAATATCATCACTTTCACTTGGACCTGCCATAAATATCTGTCAGTATTTCTCTCCTGTGTAAAAAGGTACAGAAGCCACTTTAGTAATATAAAACTACTGCTCCACAATGTAGTTACTGCACTTCCCTTCCCACGGCTGTTCTTTAAATCTGAGTCTGTCCCTTGGAGTGGCCACAGTTAAACTCTAGGACATTTAAAATATATAGAATAGCTTAAGTTAGTGAAATTTGAACATAGGTAGTTTGTTCCTTTGTCTTGAAGTTGCAAAGATGAAAATTGTGCTGTTATAAAGTAAATTTTTTGTGCTACCCTGAGAATAAACAATCTTTGTACCAGTCTTTCTCAATGTTTCTTCACTAGGAAAAGTTTGGAATTCCTAGGGTTTTCTGTGTATCCTAGATAGTTGGCTACAGAAATTGGTTGTTTATATCCTGGAACATTGTACTGATGCCTGATTCTTTTTGAAGAACTTGGAGTCCTCTTCTCCAGATGAACTTTGTATCAGTAACAGTCACCATATGACAACCATTCTTCATAAAACCAATCAACTAAATATGCTAGACATTTCTATGCTTTAACTTAAAAATACGCATGTATATATATACATATATATATACGTGTGTGTGTATATAGGTATATGTGTGTGTATGTGTGTGTACATATATACATGTGTATATATTCTTGGCTGTGGGTAAGAGAAAAACAGAACTGAAGGACACAAGGAACACAACTAGAGTTTTCAACTTTGCTAAATCTTTGCTAAAAGATTATGTAACTCACAGGTAAATGTGCATGGTGTCCTTGGTGTTATGACTCAATCAGTAAGCAAAATTTAAAGTAGTGGTTGAACTAGTTCAATATCTATGTGGATTATTAATGCTCACATCTTAGAGAAAACTTGAGCTATGCATTCTTATCACCAAGAAATCAGTGTCAAAATTCCCTTACATTCTACATCCTTTACCTTAAATGATAATATAAACTATATTGTGCTATATGTGTAATGTACATTACAGTAATGGGTCTGCAGTAGTCAGAAATGAGTTATAAAGACAGGAGAAGCAGCCTGGGTTTTATGTTAGTGATGCTATATTAATTATGACAGAGAAGGCTTTTCCATTATAAGCCTCATTTTTAAGATGCTTGAAGCTTTCCCACAGGAATTTTTCTCATGACAGTTTTTTTTTCTTCTTTTGCCTAGTAATGAAAATAAGGATATTGGTTTTTAATGTTTTTGGCAGATTTTATCTGAGAATAAAAGTTTTTTTCTGTCCATTAGACCATTTGCTTAGGTACTTTGCTTACGGAAATCTCAAAACAAATAGCTTTTTAATGACCTTTTCAAACTTGTCTCCAGTGAAGACGTTTAGTACTTTTGTTGTGTTAGGCAAAGTTTGATTTGCAAATAATTAAATTACAAGCATTATCCAATACTTCTTCTGCAAATTGTTGTGTCTCCAAATAGCAGTTAGCTACTGTACCTTGCATATAAGGAGAACTTACAATTACTTGGTCAGTTACTAAAAATTAGCCCCTCCTGGATTATGACTGTTATGCATACAGTTTCTGTGCATACCAAAAAAGAAACCAGAGCTGAAAGTAGTCGTTGTACTCTGACGTGGTACATTAGAATATAAGTGAACTTTCCTAACAAAGGGGAGAGCAGTAGCAGGCTGAAACTGTGGCCTGTATGATCTATTGTTATTTAAAATCTCACTAAGATAGAATCACCTCATTCTCTGAGCTCAACAGATTGAGATCCACTCAGGAGACACGCAGGTGAGATCCAAAACAGGAAAGGCCTTCACTGTCATTAAAATGTTAATTACGCCATTGAGGGTTCAGCGCTGCCCTTCAAGAAATTTCAAACCACTTCCCTTATTAACATATTAAGAAGTAATAGTTCAAAGGAGTAACAGCATGATAGGAAGATAGAGTATATATTTACTTAAATACATGGCAATGCATATTTCTCAAGCTTTTTGAGAAATAGAATGATGCATTCTTCCCCTTTATCACTAAATCACTATCCACACCCCTACAATTTCTGATTGGGTTATAGGTTTCAGATTTCTTAATTGGGGTTGTCTCTACACCACACTTGAGCAAAGGGACTACGTTTATCTTCTAATCTATGCAATCCCGGTGTGTAGTACTGTCCCTAGCACAAAAGAGGCACTATACAAATTTTTAAATGTATGAGGTTAAAGCAAAATTTCCTATTCTTTAAATTATGATAGTATTTTAGGGTGTCTAAATCAGCATCATAAAAGCCTTAATTTTATCTACCCATACATTCATAAAAGAATATTGCCTTTTCAGATCTTTTATTGGAATTTAAATATCAACTTGCACTGTATTTAGGAAATGCCATACTACGAAATTCATTTAAAGACACTCCTTCCTCTTTGTTATCCTTTCTGCATGTGCTATTATTGAGGAAGTAAGCATAGACTTCTATTGCTTTTCCACTGCTACTCTCTCTTGTAGTTGTCATGTAGCTAAAACAGTGAGTAGTCTGGCAAATGACTGGCTGGTCAAGTGGGTGATACAGGATGTTCTGGAACCTTAGGACAGTGCTTCCTCTGTGAACGCTTGTCAACTGAAGCAGCTACTCTTCCCTCATTTACCTAACGTCTTATTGTTTTATAGGCAGTGTGTAATTCATGGCCTCTTACAAAAGAGGTTCATCTTCATATTTCCCCAAAGCCAGAAGTTTATAGAAATTACCAGTTTTGTGGAATTTCGTATATGGTTCTTTTTGACTATACTTCTCAGGGCACTTATTTTAAATACTCATAATTTCGAAAGAAGGTGTTCTGAGTAGAAGGTTTCCATTGATAATTTCTTGGCAATGGTAGTGTTTAGAAGATAGGAAGATTATATTCTTTGCATTTCATGCCAGATTATATGAATTCTTCTCTTTGGTAGCATATAATTTTTCTGTTCATATTTTACTGGCCACCCATGACTTAAAAAACAATATGTGGTTTAGCTGATCCCAAAAGATTTGGTTATCCAGAGTTCCATTTAAACTTCTTAAAATCTTAACAGTAAGAAAAAAAGAAATTCATGGTGAAAATCAATTCATTAAATTTCTTTATTTCTTCATGGAATACATTAATTATTTTATTTCTCTTAAATTTGAGTCTTCCAAATCTGGAAGACTCCAAATCAGGTATTCTCCTCTCAAACCTGGAAATATTATGGTGCCAACATAAGAGGGATAATCCTTGATGGATAATCTTGTTCATGTCACTTAACCCGTCTGACATGGCTTTCTTGTCAAAAATAATTGTACAGGTGATCATCGTGATAATATGTTGCATTTATATAGAACTTTCAATTTGTAGAGAAAATATTTTTATCCCTACTAATAATGTCTTGCCCATACAACCACTAAATAAATAATTGTCCGGGATATTCATTATCTTGACTTTTATCAACACGATATTCCTATAAAGTGGATAGAGCATGCAACTGGCTAATTTTATAAATGAGCACACTGGATCCCAGGTTAGGCTGGTGATGTCCTGTTGACAGTACTCTGGTTGTGTAGAAGCCAAGTTTCTTATTATCACATCTGGAATTTAAAAGTAAAATTCAATTTAAAGATTATGTGCAGGACAAAGATATTTATTTCATAGATCAGATAGATCATGTAAAAAGGTGGAAAAATGGCAAGTTTTTGAAACTGATCACAAGTAAATCTAAAGTAATTTCAATTAGAGGAAAAAAAATTGAAAATAAAATATTATCTAATATTTACTGAAGCCATTATTTCAAATTTTGATTTGGTGAATGTGCTTATTTCTATTACTGAGTAGGTACAAAACATTTTCAGCTGGCTTTTATTGAATGAGCTTTTTCACTTTGAACACTGCAATGCTGAAATACTGATTTTTAAAAAAGAATTCAATAGTTCCAAATGAGTGATATTGGGATTGTTGCAGAATTAATATTAGTTTAGTATATATATGATTATGAACCACTTGGTTTAAGGTGAACAGATTATTTTCCTATTTTACATTGTAACTTAATCCAGTTTTTCTTATTTCTTTATTTCATTTAAAAGTGCTTGCATATAGTGATATTTCATGCAGCCACTCCACCCATCTATATTTTCTCTCTACTACTAATATTTAAGTTCCCAACTTGCACATAGTACACTAAGGAAGTTAAAAAAGAAACATTCCTCTAATACTGAGGACTCCCATTTTCAAAATTATAAGAATATCATTTCACTCAAATAGTTGTTTATATAAATGTCCAGTGAATCCTTATTTTTGCATTTTGTATGTAGGCAATGATGAATCATAATTTTGAAGTATGATTAACTCAAGAGTTAAAATTTCTGTTTTTTGAAACTAAAGACTCTGATATCAAAATCACATATTCCTGGCCCCATCCCAGAACTAATGAATTTTTAGTGAATTTTTAGCAGAATTTTTAGTGAATTAAGCTTAACCCTTAATTGATATCTCAGTTTGATGTCTCAACAGTTACTTTTAAGCACTATCCCTCCATTTTGGGGTAGCCTTGCAGGCATGTGCTCAGATTTTTAACTTAGAAAGCAAGCTAACCCATGATCCCATGCCAAAAGCATGACTCAGTCAGGTATAGCTAAGCCACACCATAATTATAATTTCAAAAGTAATGAAAGGAAAAAAAGGTGTAAAATACAAATAGTTGCCTGTGTTAGTTTGGTATTATTTTACATAATTTTTTTGAATCTCTCTCTGTCTCTCTCTCTTTTTTTTTTTTTTTTTTTGGCAGAGTCTCACTTTGTCACTCAGGGGCTGGTATGCAGTGGCATGACCTCAGCTCATTGCACCCTCGACCTCCCGGATTCAAGCGATCTTCCTACATTAACCTCAAAAGTAGTTGGAAGTACAGTCAGGCACCACCATGCTCAGCTAATTTTTGTATTTTTAGTAGAGTCAGGATTTCACCATGTTGCCCAGGCTGGTCTCGAACTACTTGCCTCAAGTAATCTGTCCACCGCAGCCTCCCAAAGTGTTAGGATTACAGGTGTGAGCCATTGCACTTGGCCTTTTTTTTTGAATCTCAAAAGAATTTTTTTTTTTAAGATTGCAAAAGTGATATAGTTACACTGGAAAAATGGAAAAGTATAAAAATATAACAGAGCAAACAATAATACCTATACTTTGCCACCCTGAGATAATTACTCTTAATTATTTTTTCAATATATATTTCATGTTTTTTCATGTGTATTTTTCTAAATATATCATATTTGAGATTAATCATTTTTAAAAGGTTTGTGAAGTAAAAGCCATTAGAGTCAGGAAGTGAGCTAGTTGATATTAAATTGGTGAGATCTTGGATGCACTATGTTATAAATTTTACAATGGTCTGGTCAAATCTCTGGAGTGGCTTCTTGTCCCGCTCACTTGAAAACTAGTGTGGAAGGTAACATATGTTTAAATGTGCTCTATTTTAGTTAAATAATTCTGCTTTTTCAAGGTTGTGCATCTCAACTGTTGCAAATTATATTAGGCGAAAAATTGGTTCCT
Organism: Symphalangus syndactylus; assembly: GCF_028878055.3. NCBI lineage: Eukaryota > Metazoa > Chordata > Mammalia > Primates > Hylobatidae > Symphalangus > Symphalangus syndactylus. The sequence goes on along the minus strand of NC_072424.2, from coordinate 53,753,066 downwards.
AGCCCAGATAAACAGTTTTCTTGAGGAAAAAATATACGAACAGAATGAATTATTTTATGGCTTTTAGATTAACAAATGATCAATGTTCAAGGCATTTTAAAGTCTTTTGAAAAGAAATGAGAGAAAAAATAATTTAGGATCTCCCCCTACCTACACCCAAGAACAACCTTGGAAATCTTTCTTAATCTAGTTACATACAGAACTAAAATGTATTTTGTTTTATTAAATGCATCACATATAATTAATCCATGAACTAATGTATATAGCAATACTCTTCTTCAGTTTTATTCAAATTTCCATTTCTATTCCCTCAAATTGTCTCTTTTTTAAAATGTCTGCCGTTTTTTAATGGCTGAAGCAAATGTTTTGAAATTTTCTGAGAAAAAATACTTAAAATGACATAAATTAAACTTTATTCTTGGATTTTCTTCCATCTCATTGAGAGCAATAATGCTTTTCCAATTGCAATTTCAATAGAAGATACTTTCTGTCTCTCCTTCCTTTTAATATTAACACTCTCATCATTATTCCGAATCAAATTGTAAGATTATTTTCTCATCATCACTACATCCTGTCATGATCTCTGTCTCCTGGACTGTTTTGATCTGCATTGTAACCTGTTGGGAGATTGATCCCCACCTCAAAGTAACAGCATACTTGGCAAAAATATAATTTTTTGTGCTATCTGACTTGCATTCAGTCTTTTGACTTTCGTTGATAAACTCTTTGATACCACAAGTTTTCTTTTTTTAACTTCTAGCAATCTAATTTATATCTGACCCCTCTGCTAAAACTATTCTTCCTAAGGCTCTTAATGGCTCAATGGCCTCCTCCATGCCCACCATGACCATCTCAAGCTTCATATTTTTATTTTCTTATTTGACCTTTGATCAATCACTTTTTAGTGAAATTCTCTCCACTTATTTTCTGTGAGATATTAATTCCTAGTTTTCTTTCACCATTTCTGAGTACTCTTCCTGTATGTTCCTAACTTCGGCTGTGCTCTCTCACTGTGTCTAGTCCTCACTGAGAGAACAGGGTAAGGGGAATCTGCTTTGGGGTCGTACTTGAGCTCAATTCCTGGCACAACCCTTTACTGGGTGGATGTCCTTAGGAAAGTCACAACCTCTGGGCTCCATTTATTTATTTTAAACATAAAATAACACCACCAAAGATAGGCAGTCCAGGGCTTGCATGGCTATATTACAGAAATTGAGATATCCAGGCAACTTTTGACTCTAGGCTGTTTCATCCATAAGGTCTTCATGATCCTGGATGGATCCAGGAGCTTAATTTATCTCCATTTTCCCGTAGAGGGAATAACAATAATATTTACTTTGGTATTTAGTGTAAGAAATTTTTTAAAGTGTGTTATTCACCACAACACCTAACACTGACTGGACCCTGAATAAATGTTAGCTATTTTCACTAGTGTGATGACGATTTGCCGTTGACTAATTAATGATGGCAGGTAGCACATTTTAACATCTAATTATTAATAAATCATGCTGTAAAGATACTTGTACGTATTTATAACCCAGTAGATTGGCTTCCTTAATGTTATTTCTTACCATACTCCTTTCTACTCTCACTATTTCCAATTTAAAACAACAACAACAAGAATATGTTACTGGCAATAAAACTGGTGCTACCATTCTTGTAAATAATGTCCATGACCTCGAATGACATATTCTTGGTTTTAATGTGTATTTTATGACACAACAGCAGTGACACTACACCTGTGAGATAATTTCCAGTGAAGCTCTCGAGCTCTGAAAAGTGGCCAAGTAGAAATCTAATATGTCCACACAATAACCTAGCACAGCACCTGCTTCATATTTAATGATGAATAAATATTTGTTGAATAAATGAATGAATGAATGATGTAGGAAACTCCAACTATATCAAATCAAAATCTTTAACAGTTATTCATTCAACCAATATTTATTAAGCACCTACTATGTGTCAAGCAGTGTGTTAGAATCAGGTAATACCAAAGTGAACATAACAATATACCTGTCCTCATGATATGTACATTCTAGTGAGCAAAGATGGGCAAAAATCAAATGGGAAAGTATATAATACATCAGCTGTGGTAAGTGCAATGGGCAACAACAGATCAGAGTAAGGGCAAAGGGCACTTGGAAAGTGCTTGTATTGTGTATCAGCTATTTTATAACAAGTCACCTCAAATTTTAGTGGCTTAAGACAACAACCATTATTATTTGATTTAAATGTTATGGCATAGCTATTAGGTTGAGCTCAGCCAGTTAGTTTCATCTGGTATAATTAAAGAGGCTGCCATCTGTAAGTTTAACTTGGGGCTGTATAATCGCATATGACCTCACTAACATGTCTAGTGGCTGCTGCCAGTCCCTCATCCTCAGTAGGGTTAGCCTGAGCTACCTCACATAATAGCAGCACTTCAAGATGATAAGAGTGGACACCGTTAAGACCTCTTGAGGCTTAGGCTAACAAGTCACACCATTTCCACTGCCTTCTTTTGATCAATTCAAGTCACCGTACATATATCCAGATTCAGAGGAGGAGGTAATAGACTCCATCTCTTGATGGGAAGCGTTAAACATAATTTGTAGCCATTTTTTACCTACTACAGATGGGAAGTTACTGATGGATAGTCAGTGATAACATCTCTGATAGGATGACATAAAAGCAGAAGCCTACATAATGTGAGGGAACAGGTAATGTGAATATTTTTGAAGAGTGCATTGTGGGCCAAGGGAATAGCTAGCATAAAATGCCAAGAAAGGCCAATAAGGAGCTCAGAGCAGTTGGAAGTGGTGGGCAAATATACGTGTGTTAGGAGATGAATGTGGGAAGCCAATGAGAGACCAGATAGTATAGACCATTATACTTGTAGACCATTATAAGGACCATTATAAGTAGACCTTTGTCTTTTACTCTGAGATCAGAAAAACCATTGATAGTTTTCAGAGGAGTGACATGATTTTTAGTGGAGTTTACATATTTGTCGACAGGATCTCTCTGGATTTTTATTGAAGTTAAACTTGAGGGTAAATGGCAAGAAATGCAATGAAGAGATTATCCCAGGCAAGAGATGATGGTGGCTTGAAATAGAAGGGTTGGACTGACAACATTTTCTGGAATAATTTGTAGAACTAATTAGGCAGAAAACATATTATTAGATTGTGTATAGTCATCTCTCAGCTTCTCTAAGAAACTAACTACATTTTCTTCATGTGTCTTCTACTTCATCTGGTATTTGAAAAGCACCCACTAAATACATATTGACTGGTTAGTAAAGATTCAAGCCTCACTGTTGAATTGAACATAATCACCACAGATGCTGAAATCCTACAGAGTTCATCATTAAATGATGTTTGAAAACTGTAGCAAGTAGAAGACCCCATTAAGAGCTATGGATACTCTTTCAGATTACATGTCTGCTATATGCTAAAGGACTGCAAATGAATTACAACAAAAATAGTCTGTCTAGATCAAACTCAGTATTAAAAGTTATCCATTAAAAGGTAGAAGATCATTACATGGGCTGGGTGCGGTGGCTCACACCTGTAATCCCAACACTTTGGGAGGCCAAGGCGGGTGGATCATCTGAGGTCAGGAGTTTGATACCAGGCTGGACAACATGGTGAAACCCTGTCTCTACTAAAAATACAAAAAATGAGCCAGGTGCAGTTGCAAGTGCCTGTAATCCCAGCTACTCGGGAGGCTGAGGCGGGAGAATTGCTTGAACCCAGGAGGTGGAGGTTGCAGTGAGTCGAGATCGCACCACTGCATTCCAGCCTGGACAACAGAGCAAGACTCCATCTCAAAGAAAAAAGAAAAAAATCATTACATGAACTGAACATTTATTATTAAGACTAGTAAGTGAGAAACAGTGTCAGGGATTCAAAGTCGATATAATGTAGTTCTCAAAAGCACTAGTATTCTCGTATGGCATGTAGAGTGTTAATTTTATAAATGAAAGAAAGCAAAGTGAAAGTATCAACTAATATTATGGTGTTGAATAGAAAGCATTAACAGGTATAGAGGAGCATGGGGGAAGATCTAAGTTTAGAGAATTCCTGGAACTAGCTAATTTTTAGATAACAAATTAGAACCTTGGTGTTATGGTATGAAGGAACTGCTGTTAACTCCAGGCCCAGCACCGTGGATGACAACTGTCCTTTCTGGTGATGGGAAAGTACCTGCTTCTAAATCTTATCCAAGTGAATGAAGTGCATATATATGTTTTATGTTGGTATTACTCTTTTTATCATAAAATATGTGTTTACAATATTAGATCTTTAAATCTTCTTATAATTTCATAGGACATGTTCAGTACATTCTGTTTTAAAACAGATTACAATAAAAGTTTAGCATTAAAATTCACCTGGAAATGAAAAGCCCAGCTTTGCTTCTCACTCTGTGACTTAAAACAAATTTCTAAATTCACTACACTTCACTTTCTTTAAACTATAAAACTAAGTGTTTGGAAAAGATCAGTGGTTCTCAACCCTGACTGCACACTAAAATCATCTGAAGGGCATTTTAAAAAGTAATATCCCAAGTCCTATCATAGAGTTTAATTTTCAGTGCTCTTCAGGTAATTTTAATGTACATTAAGTGTTGAAAATCAATGGGCTAGATGATCACTAAGGTTACTTCTAGTGAAACTTTCTAATTTTATGATTCATCATATTTTGACATAGTAACAGCTGCTGGAAAAACAATGTTCTCAATATTTGCAATGTCTTTTAAAGTAGAAATTAACATTGAAGAGTGTTCTTGCTCAAAATTGAGAACATTTTCACATCTAAACTCCTTCTATATTATGAGAATAATTTATAAAAACCCTTCTATATTATGAGAATAATTTATACCAAAAGCCATCTATACGTCATCATTTGGGTAAGGCATATGCACCAAAAGTAATACAGATTTACCTAAATTTTAGAAATTAACTATTATTATGATTTGGAAAGCAATTACTTTCTGTCAGTACACATACAATGTGAGGGTAGTGTAGTTAGAAATTCTGTGTAAATTAAAAAAAATGCTGCTATAGCTATTCTGATTTTGAATAAATGTACTCCTAATATCCCAAGAGTTAATAAAATTCCTAAAGTGTATAACTTATTCATAATAAATAATTTACATACTGATTTATTATGAAGAGAATAAACAGTTTTATAGAGGATTGAAGTGGAATATCTAGTTTTATTGGTGTTTGGAAAGATCAAAAGTATGATTTCTTGAAACAGTTTTGAAATGTGTCACTATGAATTTTTGCTATCAGTCTTTTTACTAAATAGCTTTTCATTGGAGTAAGCTGATAACTTTTCCCTTTAATTTTAAATGCCAGAAAATATAAACACATGTTTTAAAACTTCATGAAACCAAAAACTCAACCAAATACTCAGATCCAAAAAGAAACCATGTAGACTCCTAGGAAACTGGGGAACGGCATCAAGTAAATATTAAGCTAGAAAGTAATAGACTTTGTGTCCTGTATTTTCACATCATTCTGTGTTTTTGGATATGTACTTTTGAATACTTGGGACAAGAAGGCTCCTTCTGTTAGCCAGGCTAATATGGAGAAGAAGAAGAGGTACAGATGACAGCTAACAGCTAACATGGGTGAATGTAGGTGTAGCAAACAAAGAATAGGTTGTATGGAATTTCTGCAAACATAGTTACATTTGAAAACCATTTGGGAAAAAAATGACTTAATGCTCAGATAGGACACTATGAAAAGTAAATATGTTATTTTCAGTATGATGTACATGGCTGCATCATCATTCTGTGTTTGCTTCTGGTATCATCAGTTATTCTTATATCTTTAATTTTCATGTATATTTCACTTTTTGTTTACCCTATTGAAAACAAACTAGACTCCATAATTAAGAATAATGCACAGATATACATTGATTATAGCATGCAAAATTGTGATATTGGAAGAATAATGTGACTGCTGGAATACTTCACATGTTCAGAAATCTTGCTCTGTGTAGAATGGAGAAGTTGTTTTGCTTCATATTTGCTCTGCCACATATCAATTTGCTTTACAAGGCCTCCCTGAAATCAATCAGACATGTGTACCATGCTTTCAAAGAATTTTTTACAGTAGGAATAAGCTATGAAAAGTTTGAAAATACAGACAACACATACTATAGAGTTTGTAATAGTAGTTATATGTATGCTAGTGAGTTAACTCATGAGTTAACTCATGAGTTTTATGTGATTTAAAAATACCAAGAGCTTTAATGAAACAATATAAATTTTATCATCAGAATGATATCACACATCTTACTTATCTCTTGGGAGTGATGAAATGCAGAACTTGGTGGTTACCCATCCCCCTCCTCACCTCTCAAGGTTTTCTCTCCTACTTACCTGCTCCAGATTCTGCTCTTCTTGTAGCAGATGCAGTATTGTGTTTTATATATCTTCTTTTAAATTTGGTAAAGCGCATTAAACTGTACTCACTCACTCAGATGCTATTGTACGTTAGTTTAATCAGATAAAGTCAATGAAGGGAATATAGTTCTAAAGAATGATGAGGACAGAGGTGATGTAGCCTAGAGAAAGTGTGCATGAAAAGGGCCCCAGTGAGAGTAGAAGCATTTCATGCTTGGAATGAGTGAAGGACTAAAACATGAACATCAGCGTTACTTACTTCGCAGTTTTGCCTGGGGCTGGGCCAGGTCAGCAATGCAATCATTGTACAAAGTAAAGTAAATGGACTCACATTTCTAAACATGTCATATAAAATTTACATGATCTTCAGAATCTAGCAACATGATATTGAATATAGACCTCATATGTAACAGTCAAAGTTTGGTGATGCTAACATCATCTTGAGTAATGAAGTCTGATTACATGGATATAAGTATATAACTTCGTCTCATAAGAGATTTTATTTACAGAAAGATTTTTCTTAAGATATTGAATTGATTTATTGGGCATAGCTGCATAATTGAAAAGTGTAAGTACTGGACTCCACTTGAAAGCATAGATACTGCATTAAAGTAAAGCTGCCATCCAGTATGAATAATGCAGATGTTATGTTTTAAAACATGTCAGATTTTCTTAAGTGTATCTTTCTTCTTTAAATTTTGATCAGCTGAGATAAATGCTTTTCATTTGGCCTTAACTGATTGTCACAAGAAGATAAGAGACAGAGAGCTAATGAAGTAAATTGATGTCCTTCTACAGTTAGGGAGAATTGGAGTCTAATACCATTGCAGTTGATAATATAACTGCTTTTTTAAAAAATTGGCATGGTTGCATGACATTATGAGAAAGAAAAGAGACCTAACACATTCAAAAATGGCTAGTACTTAGAAGTATTGGGGTAAAGTTAGGTAGAATTTTTATCTAACTCTCTTTGAATACAGTGCATTTTCTTCTTCAAGAAAGTTGTAATTTAGAGTATATTAAGTCATAAATATTAATGATATCAAATCATGAATATTAAAAATATATTGCTGGTAGATACCAAAAAAGGATAGTGTGAATTATATTCTGTAGCTCAACTTGGGAGTTCAACTGTTACAGAGAAACCTGTCTCATTGAAATCTCTCTGAAATTGCATGCATATTTAACCCAATAGCTTCAGGCATTTAGAGATGGAGGAAGCAAAATCAAAAGCACCATATCAAAATTAACATCAAGCCATGTGTTTTTCTCTTAGAGTTTTGAAGTAATTTTTAACACAGATAGTAACTTGGTTTGAAATTTAAACACACACACGTACAGGTTTGCTAACTGGAGAATTTCCATGCCTGTAGGAGGGGAGGTGACAATTGGTGCATTCAGTACAGAACACGTGTAATGATAATAAAGTTGATTGGTTGAGCTCCATAGCATTTTTTTTTCTTTTTCTCTCTTCCTGTAGTGTAGTTCAGCTGAGGGTGGAAGGGTTCTCCTCCATCCCCCCCCACCACGAACAAGACGTAGGTTGATACCATTTTTATTGTTCTGCTGGGGTGGGAAATAAACCATATGCTTTAGCATTTTAAATGGCTACACCAAAGAGAAAATTGAACCAGGCTCTCTTCCCCACTCCTACTGGACTTTGGGGTGGGGTTATTCCTCTAAATGTTCTAGTGGACTTGGGGTTAGCTTAATGCTTCTGCCCCAGGGCAAAGAAGCAGTTGAGGGAAAGAAATGTCAAGGACGTCAGAGGCGAGCTGGACTGAGTGAAGTGTGGAGTAGGAAGCTTATGTCTGAAACCCACCCCTCCCCTGGATACCAGGCAAAGGCAATGAGAGTCGGAACCAGCTGATGCCGCTGCTGCTGCTTCCCGTTTCCAGGGTGAAATTTTCACAGCAGCTATTCTAAAAGGAGGAAAAATCCCTAACCAGCAGCAGAGAAGATCCTATCACCCAATCCAAGCTATGTAATCTTTTAGTCAGGCTTTTCAAAGAAACCCGCATTTTAAAAGCCAGCATTTATGGTCCAAAATATGGGACGGGAATCAGAGCTGGTAGAAAAATATGAAAAGCCTCTTTACACCCTGAGTATCTGAAACAATCCGATGAGCATAGGAAGTGGCTGCCAACGCTCTGGCGGCTGCTCGTGCTGCCGCCGCTGCCGCTGCTGTTCCTCGCATAGGGCTGGACAGAGCTAGTCCCGGTTTCAGCACCTCCGGCGCTGGACAGCTCTCTGCACGCCGCACCGCCGCCTGCTTGCTTTTTCCCACTCTCGCTTTGCATTACTGGAGATGCATCTAAATTACATCCTGTTCAACGACAAGTAGATTTTTTTTTTCCTGTACAGGAATTACAGTAGACGAGTCTCTCAAACTGCATTTTCTTCTTTACGGATTTGGCTATCAGGCGTATTTATCCCGATTTCCTCCCCCCTCACTCCCCTTTGCAGGAACGAGTCTTTGGGAACGTGGTCCACCCAGGGATGTAAAACTGTGCTTACCGATGCATCCCATACGAAATGCTTATGTGATCGTCTCTCTACCTTCGCCATTTTGGCTCAGCAACCTAGAGAAATAGTAAGTAACAAAGGGAAAACACGGCTTTAATGCAAAGGCAGGGACATTGTGGCTAGTGTTTCTCCAGGGAACTGCATTTTAAATGGGGAAATGGAAAATGTTGCAGGGTGGCAAAATTGGGTTCGTCTCCTCCTTAGCTTGGTGGAATGAATTCTAGTTGGTATTCTATAACTAAATTCTACTCAATTTTATGTCTTCTAACTTGAAATTTCTGCAGTGTAGTTTCAAGGATGAAGTCCAATCATATTACTAATATGCTGCAAACTTTCAAATAAAAATAATTGTCAACTTAACCTTTATTTTAAAGCTGGAAAGATGTTCTGGGAATTTGTGAAGGTATTGTTAGTAGTAGAATGAAGACCCCAGACACTATAGTGAAACACATTGCATATCTGCATTGAATATTTTCAGTACAGGTTTTCTGGAAGTGTCCTTGGATGTAAATATAAATAAATAAATAAATAAATAAATATGTTAATCAAATGAAGTTTTTATGAAAGCATGGCTGTCAGGAACTGTAAAATTATTCCTGAATAGTATATAGTTTTTCAAAAATAGTTTCTGAAAGAGACAGCTGTACATAACTGTCTGAAAGAAAAATAATATTCTCATCAATTGTATTTTGAGGAAATATAACTCAGAATGAATGCTGAACAACCATTATTCAGGTAAATGTGATATTCTGCCTACATTTGGCCTAAATAAGCATCACTCTTCTTACTAATTTTGATGACAAAAAACTAATATAATTTGATGTGCATATTTGAGGTTTTAGAACACACTTAAAGTGTATTCCTTCAAACTCCCAGTGTTAACAATATGAAAACCAACAAATTTAATTAATTAATGTCATGTAAGTGTCCAAGGAAAGAAACCTTCCAGATCAGTGAATGCATGTAATCTTTATATATGTTTTAAAAGATAGAAAGCTTATTTTTCAAGGTCATGCATTTAGGGACTGATACTGGCATTGTCATAATTATCTCCACATATTTTATTCATTGAAAAAAATCACAAAATATACTTGAAGGTTTTAAATTTGAAGTTTGATTTTATTCTATATCCTCAGAAGCCAAGCAAGTACAATTAAATGTGAGAATACTTGACTTAGAATAAAGTTGTCAAAAAGTCAGAAAGTTTGAAAAATCTTCAGTATCTATATACCAGATATAGGTAACATAATGAGTTGTAAATAGTAGCATCTAGATAAATTTTACCAAGAATCATATTGTGAAATGACTAACCTGCAGTTAGTTAAAGAAAAATGAGTGATGCTTCAAATTTTAGCTACAGAAAATTTAACACGTGAATGTTGACCAAGTTGTAGTTTTAGGTCTTGATTTTTGAAAGTTATAAGGATGTAATATTCCATAATCCACCATTTAAAACTCTAATGACTTTATTACTTCACAGTGGGAGAGAGGGGGAAGCTGGAATTAGTATTTTTAGAGGTTGAGAATGAGAGAACAGAGTGGATTCATGGGTAACTATCTGGTAACTATAACAACAATATAGGCTATTTTTGAGTGATAGGTTAGCTTTGCTGAGTCTAGAAGTTATTTTAATTTATTAAAAACCAATTTGTTTCTTTTTTGTTTTGTTTAATTCACAGATCATGGAATCCTCTGGCACACCTTCAGTTACCCTAATAGTAGGCAGTGGTCTTTCTTGCTTGGCCTTGATTACCCTAGCAGTTGTCTATGCAGCGTTATGGAGGTAAGTAATCAATTGATAGACTTGAAATGCAATGCTTAGTTGTTCATAGTTAAATCAAGGAATGTGATAATTATTATATGTCTCCTGTCTTCTTAATTTACTGAAAGCAGTATTTTTACAACAGAGTTATAATTGATGTGATTGAGCTATAATAAATAAATCGTGTTTACCTAATTTTCCTATATATTTGCCTGAGTTGAGAAAATAAACAGTACACACATAAACTTTTACTCTCATTTCAAATGTTAGTAGCCTTCAACAAGTTGCTTACCCCAAGCATAGTACTCTTACACCACAAGTTCAATCTATATGTGATTTCAATTTATCCCAATTGCTATGGAGGCTGTGAGTCTAACTGGTACAGTCAAATTAATTTATCTGTTATAAAAATATGATCTCAAGTTCTTAAGTTTCAAACACATGCTTTCAGTATGTCCCAGACAACTAGTGAACTCTTCTATGATATTAAAGCACTAACATAATACCAATATATTTCAGAAAACGCCTGTTGGTTGAATGTGTCCAAGAAGTCAGACTTTGACAAATTGATTAAAAGAAGTCATAAAAATACATAAACAAGGGGAAGTTATTGAAAAATTTTGTTCTACAATAGTTTAAATCACATCTACTGATATATGAAAGCCTAGTATTTTTAAAGACTTGTTTTTGATTGTGTTACTAAGAATTAGACCTGTGAAGTTTATTGTCTACTCACATATTGATAAAATACATAGCCATATGGCCAAATTACTGGATTTTTCTAGTGGATTTTTAAATTTTTAAATGTTAAACATTTTTAATATCTATTTTTATTATTGAGAAATAATCTAAATATTTTTATCTATATTAGTATATAGAAAATTACCTAATATTTTCAGAATGTTTGTAATATTAGAATTGCAAAAGTAGATGTTTCTGCCTCAGAAATCTTAATCTTTATTCACTTAAGATGAAAAACGTTCAGTTGAAAAATGAATTACAATTTTATTTAAAAAGACCACTTCGTTCTTTTAAGAAAATGTTTTGTTCTTCATTATAATTTTTACTCTTTTGAGAGCAAGAATTGTCACAGATATTTAAATTGTCAAAGTTATGAAGAGTTTTTATGCTTCATACAAAAGTAAAAATTATGTATCTCTTGACTCATTAGCACTGGTACATGATAGAAATCCTTCCTTCCAGTGAAGGAATTATCTAGTAGCGAAACACTGACAAAGTGGGACAATCTGATAAAATATGTCCAGCTCTAGGAAATGAAAGAAATGCTTAGTTTAAGTATGACATTGTAGGCAGCAGAATCTTGGGTTCAGGGCTCACTCAAGCAGACATTGTCTCAGTAATGCAAAAGCAAGAAGGATAAACATTGAAAAGTAGACAACTTCTTCTACCACAATTGTTTAAATAACAGTTGTTCAAAAACGAGGCAGCATTTAAAGACTAGGAATTTGGTAATCACAATAGTAACATAATTCGTGCTCACTGAAGCATTTAGAACTAAATTCCTTTTATCAGCATTTAGGGTTCAGGCACCAATTCCACCTTCTCTTTATCCCTTAATACATATCACTAACACTAGCATGTACATTGTCAGGATAGGTGAAGTGTACATTTAATCAAGGAAACATACAATTAATTAGTCCATAATAAAGTTTTCTTTAATGCAGAAAGTTCAAGAAAGTCACTACTACAATAATTTTCTAAGAATTACCAAAACAATTCAAAGGATTTATTAACACTTGAGATGAACTTGAGAATTACAGAAGAGAGTACCAAGAAACAACACAAATCTAAATCCCTAAAAGTTAGTAGTCATCAACTCATTCTCTACAAATAGAATTGAAATAGTATTAATAGTTTGAAAGAAGTGACAAGACTCCATGAATTATTAAGTGAATCTTGATAACATGATGAATTAAATGCAGTTTATAAGCGCCTACAGAAACACCAATAGAAACTTTGAGAACTGAAATTTAAAACCCCACACAATTGTGAAGTATTATCCTTGCTTACTAGAAGGATGCCATTACACATGTAGGGTATATATTGTGTACTGTATAATATTACTGTATGCTAATAAGCATGTTAGGTTCCTACCACCTTTTATTCTAACTAAAAAGTTTAGAAATTTTGATTTCTAATGAGTTGTGATGTGTACAAGCATCTCAAGTATTTTATACATAAAAGGCTGTTTTGAAGTTTGTTGGTGTTGCATGTAGTTCATCAGAAATGTTCACCAAAAATTTAATACATTAGGTTATACTCTCTTCACCTATAGATAAGTTTGGCAGAGTTACATTTTTACAAGAAAAAATAATGAAGCATGTCCTTGTCATCACTGTATTAACATAAAGCATTCTTAAATTTTGTGTAAAAAATCTAACATGGTAAAGAAATTTGTGAAAATTGAGACATTTCATAGCAATTATGAAGGCAACAATAGGGCTCAGTTTTGATAAAAATAGAAACATATGGGCTGGACGCGGTGGCTCACGCCTGTAATCCCAGCACTTTGGGAGGCCCGAGGTGGGCGGATCATGAGGTCAGGAGATCGAGACCATCTTGGCTAACACATTGAAACCCCGTCTCTACTAAAAATACAAAAAATTAGCCGGGCGAGGTGGCGGGCGTCTGTAGTCCCAGCTACTCAGGAGGCTGAGGCAGGAGAATGGCGTGAACCCCGGGGGCGGAGCCTGCAGTGAGCCGAGATCGCGCCACTGCACTCCAGCCTGGGCGACAGCGAGACCCCGTCTCAAAAAAAAAAAAAAAAAAAAGAAACATATAAAAACTTCAGACTAGTCAATTCTGTATATTTCATTATCATATTTTTGTCTATTTACAGAACAAAAAGTTTCACTAAAACCCTTTTCATAATGTCATCTGTGTGTTTGTGCTTCCATGGAAGCCATTAACATCAAAGGGTTAATTTTATGAAGCCCCTTAACTTTTTATATTATATTCCTCACCCACAAAAAAGAGACAACTGAATAGTTGACGATGTCTTCAGCATCTCGGTGTGTGGTTTATTGTTTGCTACTGATGATACAGGAACAAGGTTCAGCAACCCTGAGGCCATTTTGTGTTAAGATTTGATCTAAGTTAGTCCCATTTGAGTTTGTTTTGTGACCAAAGGGAATTTCTTTTTATATTACAAAAACTCCTTTGTGTATTTTATTGTTATTCTTACTTTTGTATTCTTTTTGGAAATGTGTGATAAAATGTGGGGGTTCTACCTTGATGGTCCTCAAAGACAGGGAGAGAGAGAGAGAGAGACAGACAGAGAGAGAAGTTTGATAGATTTTTACCTCCCAGAGTGCCTCCAGATCATTGGCACTCCTGTCTAATGCTGCATAGAAAAGGTCATGCCTGCTGTGGAATGTGATTCCATGTTATAATACAAATTGAACAGGCCTAAACACACAGCAAATACAACAGTGTCTTTTTGATACCGTCACTCAGTGATTTACCACAGAATACAGTGAAGCAAAATAGCTGTTACTCTTTCAGGGTAAACAGCTGGTAGAACACTTGATTCTGAGCAGTTTTCTCTATGGCTTACATTCTTGGTGCACTTAACAACTATATAACAGACTGTATATAAACACTTCTTCATAAGGGTAAAATATGGCAGATGTCAAGTGATTTTCCAGCCTAATAGTGAATTATCATTTGTGGATTGGATTTATTTTTAGAAATAAAGATTCATTTTTTTGAACAGTTATTCAGGAAAAATATAAAGAGTAACAGCCTAATTACATTCAAATGCTTGAGTGGATAAAAGTGTTCACAGTTTCATGAAAGTAATGGTATCCTTCTAGTAAATAACAATAATACTTCACAATTTGTGTGAGTTTTTTCTTTTTGGTTCTCAAAGTTTATATTGGTTGATTCATATGATAATGCTAAACATACATACACACGTACACACATGTATATAAAGGTATTATACTAATTGATATATTTCCAAGAAGCTTTATATGTTTAGTTAAAAAAAAGTGTATCATGACAACAGATGGGCAACTTACGCTCTATCAGAAATGCCATATTGTCCCACCAATGTCTAAGAAAAAAAAATTCTAAAGGACTCTTGCACATGCCATACCACTATAAAATTGGGTCTCTAAAAGTAATGTTTTATTTTAGAAACTATTTTTATATTTTTTATTTTTGTAAATATTCCTGTGCTACAGTACTTATTTTTCCAGATGAATGCCATCAATTTGCACAATACAGAATTCTTCAGCTTTCTGTTGGATTTTAAAGTTGGGCAACTTTTCTGTCTCTGGCTAGGTACATACGCTCTGAGAGATCCATAATACTAATTAACTTCTGCCTGTCTATCATCTCATCCAATATCCTCATACTGGTTGGACAGACTCAGACACATAATAAGGTATGACTGGTAATTATTCTGATTCTTTTTGTGTGTTTATATTTTGGCATATAGTTGATTATTGATAATCTAAACATTCATTGTAAAATGGAGAACTTCTGACAAAATTATATTTTAAAGCAAAATTTTTTTATTGGTTTCTGAATAAAAACATTGTCTATTCCAGTTCAGAATGTATACCCTTGGCTTAATTCCCTGTGGGTTGAGAGGTTGTTCCTAAGAGTAAAAATGTATGTTTATTAAACATTGTATCAAAGCTCTATGAGTTCAAAGCCTTGGGACATCAAAAGCACGTATTTTGATTCATTCGTCTAATTGTAATAAGATCTAATTGTAATAGGATAGAAGGCTTTTGTCTTGGTCTAATTTATTAACATATTGATTCCTAAAAGGTAACTATAAATTGCTTACAAGTGTAACATCTCTCTTGAAAATCCACCTGAAAAATATCCATAGGCAATAATTGAAGAGAGTGTTAGATGAAAGCTACTTTAGATTTTATGCCTTTCAAAATTTTTGGTTAACCTAAAGGTATTTTGTCACTTAGCAGAATGTAAAAGTATATTTTCTGTTTATATGAATGAACCAATTTGTGAGTTGAATGACCATGTTTTTTTCCCCAGAAATGATTGTCTTTACTATTCTGAAATGTATTTTAAGAAACCCATAATAGCAATTTGAAGTTAACTTACCCCTGCCTCAAAAGGATTCTGTTAAACACCACTTTGATAACTTATTTGTCTATGGATCACATGCCTTCAGGCCTGTTATTTTTCAGCTTTTTAATTTTCAAATACTAAAGTGAATAATTAAAAATTTTCCCATGAGCCATCATTTTAAAATAATCATGTACACTTCGATAGGTTCTTTTCATGTATTATATATTCATAGGACATGTATTAATGTCAAGGATAATGGATACTCTGTTTATTTTGCTAACCTACATTCCTAAGACTGGTGATTCCCACCAAAAAGAGCCCAATTCTAGGTCTGGGTAGGACCTAGGAAGCTGCTTTAAGTGATTCTGATGAATGTTTCTTCTTGGCCCACATTGCCCTAGGCCAGGGGAAGGGCTCAAGGGGTAAGCCCTAATCCTGAAGGAAAAACAAAAAGGACAACCCCATCAAGGGCCCTGTAGAAATAAAAATTACTTTCATGTCTTTGAGTGTTTAATTTTCCTCCATTTATTTCCTGTATCTTTTCTTCTTAAAGAAAGAATCTGAAAGAAAGTAAAGACTATTAAAATATAGTTCAGGTCCATGTTATAAACATTTAATACAAATTTTAAAAGGAAGTACAAAGTAAAGAAAAGAGAGAGAGAGAATGACTAAAGGTGAGAGGGATGCCAATCAGAATTGGAAGACAAGAAGGTACAAAATGACCAACAGAATAAAAAATGAGGGTAAACGTGGATGTAAGTGAAAAGAAAAAGGGAAACAAAAAGGCAATGATAGGAAGGAAGTAGAGATAAAGGGGATGAGATGGGACTGTAAACCTTAAGGAATTATTAAATTACTCATGTCATTCTTTCCTTTCTGCTTGTTCACTTGGGCTGGGCCTCAGATCTCTTAGAAATGTTCATACACTGGTTAATACCTATTCCCAATTTTTTAACTACTTGCCCTTCAACCTCCACCCAGAAAAAGAGAGCTTTCCTCTGAAATGGGAATTATTTAGTGGGATCAGGAACCAGAAAAAGTCAAGCTAGAGCCAGCTAGAGCTCAGAGTTTAAGTTTTTTTCACCAAACATTCTTCCTTTTCTGTCATTTTTTACTCTCCGAACACTCTTGAGTTATACCTCCCCTCAGACTATGGAAAACTGCATGATCCACAGTACAAAGTGTGCTTTTAAAACTGTTTCATGCTGTTTGGCAAAGTTTTTATAAGTTCTGAGCCAAATGGTACTATAGACATTTCTGCAAGGTGTACTTCACATCGTAGTGGTGATGGTCTAAATCACTGATGTACAATAGAAATGCAATGCAAGACACAAATACAAGCCACATATGTAATTTAAATTATATTAGTAGCCACATTAAAAAATAAAAAAACCTATGAAATTAATTTTAATGTATAATATTTACCTCAGAAAATCGACAATATTACCATTTTAAGACATAATATAAAATATTAATACAATATTTTACAAACTTTTTTAAGTCTTAAGAATCTGGAGTATATTTTATACTTATGATACAT
This sequence comes from Symphalangus syndactylus, assembly GCF_028878055.3. Taxonomy (NCBI): domain Eukaryota; kingdom Metazoa; phylum Chordata; class Mammalia; order Primates; family Hylobatidae; genus Symphalangus; species Symphalangus syndactylus. The sequence goes on along the minus strand of NC_072424.2, from coordinate 53,735,766 downwards.
CTTAAATTGAACTAGCTACATTTCGAATGTCCAATGGCTACATGCAGCTAGTGTCTACAACGTTGTGCAGGTCTAAATGCCAGCTGTATTCAGAAACTAAAATTATCTCAAAAAACTACATTCTGTCTGCCCAGTTTGACCTTCACAGGTTTTCAATGTCCTCTTTTTTTTTGGTAATAATGTCTTTTAAAATCTGCAAATATGAATATCAAAGACAAGATAAATTTGGTTTACTTTTCATTTCTTATTTTGAGGAAGGGCTGGTATTGACTTACTACCAAAATAAGAGTTTGATGTAGTTTCTCCCCAAGTAATTAACTATAGAAAGCTTCTATGTAGTTTTGCAACCAAAGTGGTTTTGTATCAGATTGACTAATGCTAATTTTTGCTACTATAGTTATTGATGCATTTGGGGAGGAGTGGGTGGTAAGTGGTAGTATTGATGACGAAAATAAGAGATTATTAGTTTGTTCTTATGCTATATTAATTTTGCTTTACTAGCTCTTAGTAGATGTTCCTACAAGCCTAGGACAATTCACATTAGAGTGATTAGAAGAGAAAAATACAAAACACTGGAATTTTATTCTTAGTCACTCAAAACAACATCACATTTTCTAGGGGAAATAATCTTGCGTTTTATTAGTTGAATTAGATTGACTCTGTTTGTATTTATATATGAGAATTTGATATGTGAAAGGCTACATCTGTTTGACTGTATTTGGGATTAATGGTGTCTCAAAAAAATAGAAAAGTACAAAGTATGTTGTCTATATAAACTTATGATGTGCATAAACTACAAATAACTATTTTTTGAAAATATAAAATATTGTTCGATAACAAAAGTATTTTATTTTGGTTTTGTGTAGGATCCATTTGCTTCTGTGGGCATTTTTTTAATTAATCAGATTTGTATCTTTGACTTCCCTGATAAGTTTTAATTGATGCTTTAGTATTCCCATCTTAGAAAGTATAAACATCTGAGAGAGCTTTTTGATGAAGAAATTATTTGATACTGCTTCAGTGAGTTGTCATGGCTAGTTTGTATGAAAGCTGGTATCTGATGTCGATGTACAGAATAGTTTTGAAGTGTCATATGAGGGCCTTTCTCTGAATTGCTTATTGAAATGTAATTGACCTGATTATCTTGCTACTGAGTATCTCTGCTTCTCTTTGAATTGAAATGTAAACAAGCTGAAATAATCCATTGCATAAAATAAATGCATTCAAATTTTTTAACTGTATATTCAATTGCTGGCAACAAAGTAAGGAAACAAGTGCATTTTGTTATATCTTTTCTTAAAACGCAGTTGTAAAATTTAATTATAACCCACTTCATTATATTTTGAGTTTTCTCATAAAGTGATATTTCCCTTTATCTCTTTGTGCATTTAAACTTTCAACCAGGATGTCTTTGTATTGCTAAAATGTTATTTATTTGTAAAGCATTTCCTTTACATCTTTAAGTATGCATTTGTTTTTTTTTTGTTGTTGTTGTTGTTGTTGAGCTGAGTAGACTATTTTTGGTACTACTGTTTTGCAGAAAGCAAAGATTATTTTGAAAACATAAATTTAGAGAATAGTTTTTCTTAATGACAAAAGCATGTATTGCTTTTGCTTCAAAGGACTTTAAGGATTTAAATAATTTATCATATTGAAGATTTCATAGCACTCTTTTTAACTGATAGAAGACAAATTTGGCAAAACTCTTGGTTTTTTGGTTAGATAAGGATAACCACCCAAGAAGTTCAAAGTGCTGGGAGATAGCTTCTCTCTCTCACAACCTCACTACCAGGTTATAAAAAAAAGCAAGTCTAAGTCCAAATTTTATCACACATTTAGATATTTATTAGATAATCCCTTATTAGCAAATCAGGAACAAAACCTATTCAGTAAGCTCAATGAGGGCCCAGGTCTTTGACCTTTTAGATACTTTCACCCACCCTGTATGTAACATTCAGTAAGGTGGACATGGCAACATTCTAGGAGCAGGATTCCGTGCCCTTTAGTCAGTGTCATTCAGTCAGAAATCCTCCTAATCCAATGTCTGGACACCAAATGATTATGGATAAAACCGTGGGCCCCATCGCTAAAAGATATGGGATATAGGCCACAATGGAATCTTATGTACAGTTCATTTAAGAGTAAGGAGTGTTTAACTGTTTTAGCTAATACACATGTCTTCAATGCCTTTACTTTCACCGAAGGGAATCCGTTAATACATTAATTATAGTGATTAACCAGACACTAGTTCACCAATAAAGACTAATCTTTTATATTTAATTTGATAATGAGTAAAGTGTTGATTGTGGCTAGATACACCTCAGTAAGAAGGACCTATAGTTGCCCTATATGAGCCTTCCAGATATAAAGCCAACTGACCAACTAGTCTGGGCATTCTTGGACTCCTCCTAGAATTACACGTTAAACTAACTGGCACATATGTAGTATCACACTGAAAATACCAAAATATTATAAAATAAATTGCAGATATTATAACAAGCATACAGAGGTTAATATTTTGAGAACTACTAGTCAATTGTGAGAGAACAAAGAGATATTAACTTGAGTCTTAATTGACCTAGGAGTAAAGCAAAAGTTCTCATTGATAGATAAAGGGAAGTTTCTAAATTATTTGGGGTGGTCAAACTTTTTCTCAGCAGTATTTAGGAGGAAATTATCTCATGGTTCTTTATGTATGGAGCATTGTATTACATAATGGACTGTGTCTTTTAATTCAGACTTGCAAAAGGTAAAAAAAATTCTCTGTCTTGAAGCACTTTTAAAAGTCCCGTTCTCTATTATGTTTTCTTCTACTTCATCTTGTAGTTATTTACCTTTTATAAAGATGTTATATTTTTGTTCTGTAGTTTGAATAGAAAGAATTAGTAAACATGGGCCAAACTAGTAGGTTATAGTCACTCTAATGGAAGATTTTTTTGTTTTGTCAGAATTATGTTTTTTAAAAAGTAAAACCTCGAATTTGAATACCTTAACTTGGGTCAAGCACTCTCTAATTTAACTATTTGTCCCATGACTTTCTTTTGCCAATAGTCCCAGCTTCTGCACACATTTATCTACATGCCTGACCTCTAAATATCTATGTGTTTCCGACTTCTGAGAAAAAATATTGAACATGTATTTACAGCTATCCATTCAGTTCTGCCTGATACCCTTTGAAGCAGATTGCCCCCTGCCCCAGAGATTCAGTGTTCTACATGCTTCTTTGGGAGATATGAGTCTCAGATGGGGATGGTTAAGAGAACGCATTGTAAGCCAGGTAGATTTAAATATCCTAAATCTGCCAGTTCTCCTAGTTGTGTGATCTTAAGCATGACACCCTGCATCTCTAGACCTAAGCTTGTTGTCAAAGTTACATGAATTAGTACATATGAAGCACTTAACCCAGAGGCTGGTATCAGCACTTAACCCAGAGAGTGGTGCTGTTTAAGTGTAAGTACCACTTAAACAGTAGCTGTAATTATGGCAAAGATAATTATGACACCCAGATATACATCTGATTCTGTCCTTATCTTCATACCTTCATATTTCCTCATGTCCAGTTTCCTGCTCACCACTAAATTCACCATTTCTGTTTCCACCCCAGTCTTTTGCATTCAGAGGCAAAATTGAATGCCTTTTCTGTAGTCTCCAACCCAATTACATAAGCTAGAACTCTGGAAGTTATCCTTGATGTCTCCTTCTTGCTCATGGAGTAAATCTAATAAATCATCCACCTATGACAGTTTAACCCTCAAATATTTCTCAGATCTAGTTTCTTGTCTCTATCAGGTATTGATCATACTGCTTACAGTATTATCAGCCCCATTCTCTATCCTGTAGCCCGTGTGATGGAACAAAAATTCAAATCTGACCACTTGATTTCTCTATGTAACATTTATTGTTGTCTCATTTCTTACAGAAGTAATTTTCAAATTGTGCTCAGACACAAGCATTGAAACGTATTTTGTTTATCTGTGGAGATTTTTTTATCACTGCTTTTCTTGTAACAATATATTAGAACTCAGGAATAAATCGTACAAGAGAAAAACTTCTGGAGCTTGTAAAATCTGAGAAAAAGCAGATCTTAAAAATGACCCATGCTGACCTCTCCACACTGTTTCTATTTTACTGACTTTTGTTATACCAGCAACACCAGACTTCTAATAGTTCATCAAAATTCATCTATTTTTTTTTGTTCCATGCTATACTTCATCCTGGGGCACTGTTCCTCCACCCCAACCCCACCTGTCTTCCTGTCTTTATTTGTCTCAAGCTCATTCTCTGACGCTCTGATCAGTTTTCCCATTAGAGAAAACCCTCCTTATGCACACCCGCTCTGGGTTCCAGGATTTCCAGTGCATACCTATTCTCTTGTATTATATTACCTGTTTCTAATCAGACTATACACTTCTTAGGGCAGGACTAAGTCATACTCATTATTAAAGCTCTTGCAAGCATATAGTCTATGTATAGTAAGTAAATAATAAGTATTATTAAATGGATGAAATAAATTTGAATCTATTTGTGCTTATATCTATGAACCTAATAGCTGTTGTTAGTCTTACAAAAAGTAGAGTCCCCCACTCTAGACAGGATCTCAGCTAATAGTGATAGATTATTTTTCTAGGGCCTGTTTTAGCTCTAAGTGATTGATGGCATGCTTTAAATGTGATCTGGCCCCTGGATTTTAGTTAAGGAGATGCTGAAAACTAGCAAATGTTAATCTTTTTTCTTCATAAGAATACAATGATCATAGCCTTAAAAACAAATGTGCGTAGTTATAATTCTTCTCATTGGAGACATATCCTGCCAGTAGTGTCCCAAGTGTAAGTCTATTATGTCTCAAATGAATGTGTGATTTTAATGGTCGAGGCCAACACCTATTTAGATTCATTAAAATCTAATTTGTTGACTTGCTATGACGTTTTTAAAATGATTTGAATGTAATAAGCTTATGTGTAATTCACTTGTTCCCGTTTTGAAGTATCTTACTAACTTAGAGTTATTCTGGATTCCTGAAAACCTTCATCAAACCAAGGAGCATAATGGTTGGCTAGCTTCTTGATTCCCCCAGGCTCCCAGCAATAAAAGATGATTTCCCAAAACAGATTCCCAACGAAGTGAGAGACAGTGAGATAGCAGAGGCTCTGTTGTCCTACTGTAACCTCCTAGTCCCTTGATCATTCATTTCCAGATTTGTGTGGTGAAAGCCAGAGACCACATTATTGTAAATAGAGCAAAGATCAATATGAAGGATGGGCTCAGGGCAAGCAAAGAAGATGAAAGTGGAATTATTTGACAATAGAATTACTGAAATGATTGAGATGTCAAGAGCCAAATGACCTTGAGGGACAAGGAAGCAGTTTGGACGTTCAGTGAGTATTCTTTTTTTTTTTTTTTTTTTTTTTTTGAGACGGAGTCTTGCTCTTTCGCCCAGGCTGGAGTGCAGTGGCGCAATCTCGGCTCACTGCAAGCTCCGCGTCCCGGGTTCACGCCATTCTCCTGCCTCAGCCTCTCCGAGTAGCTGGGACTACAGGCGCCCGCCACCACGCCCGGCTAATTTTTTGTATTTTTTAGTAGAGACGGGGTTTCACCGTGGTCTCGATCTCCTGACCTCGTGATCCGCCCGCCTCGGCCTCCCAAAGTGCTGGGATTACAAGCGTGAGCCACCGCGCCCGGCCTCAGTGAGTATTCTTAGCTTCAACTTCAAAGCCGATCAAAACTCCTGAAGAGTGAGCACTCACTCAACAGGGAAGATGCAGAACACGAGTCTCAGCCTAGTGTGCAGGTGATTGCTTTGAGAATGTCAGGCCTACTCTCATTAATTTTTGTTCATTTATGCTGAGGGAATTGTACAAAAGCCAGACAATGCAAAGAAACTCCATGACTTGATCAATTCTACTCTCCGTCCCCACCACCCCTGCATTAGACTTGGCCTTCATGATTTCTCACTTTGACCACTGTAACATTCTTCTAGCTTTCCTCTGCAACTAAAGCCTTTCCATGAGCCCATACTCTATAGCACTGTGAGAAATATCTTAAATTTAAAGAAAAAACAAATACCTGATTGCATAATTCCCCTGCTGCAAACTGTATGATGGGTCTGTAGGGCTTATGAGATTAACTCCATGTTCTGCATATCACCTGCATTCAGGGATGCCTGAAGTACCTAAGTTGACTTTGTGGGAAATAAAAAGGGCACTCTTTCAGGGCAGATGCAGATGAGTTATAAAATCATTCTCTCCCTCCAGACTAATATAGCCTCTAGCAAGCCTTCTGGCTTGGCAACAAGAGCTAGATTTCAGCATTCCCTTTCTGTTCCCTCCTAGGGACCGTCTCTGTGTGCATTCCAGCTTTCTTATGGCTATGGAGTTCCTCTTGTTTCTCTGCTTTTGCACTTGCTTTTTACTCTGTCTGATAAACTCCTACCACACTTCAGAGTGGACTTATGCAAACCATTTTAGCTCCTACAACACTCCTTTCTGCTTTCATAGCATGTGATACATACCTCTATTGTTAGCACCAATCACCTTATTCTATACGTGATCAATTCCTGATCAACCCTGCCCACTGTATTGTGATTCTCAAGAGTAGTGTGTCTCTCTTTTTACTGGATTTAAAAACCATTAATTCTAGTACTTGTTTTATACATGGCATGAAATTAATAAATGTTGAATGAATGAATGAACTTATGGCTATGCCTATTGAATGAGGGATAATATAATAGGAGTATAGCCACTTCATTTTTGGGGGCCCCATTTGGAATAATTGTAATGGAGGTCAATTATTTTTTATTATTGTTGTATTGTTGTCATTTTATGATGATATAAGGGAGTTGAAGAAAATACTAAAGACTTACAGAATGTTTTTGAGACCTTCCTTTGATGAGAGATGGTTGAGTTAAATCAGATCTTATCTTTATGCAGAGATATCCAAAAGAGAATTTGAGAAATTGAGTGTCCTTCCAAGAGTCTCGCAGAAAGGTTGAAGAATATCTGCTTTTCTCCCCTGAAATCAAACCAGTGGAGAGATTACAAATTTCTCCCTATGTATTATTTTTCATGTTTCCCCTTCTCAGGACATAATACGAACTGGTCAGAAGTTTGGCTCATGTCAATAGAGGAACCATGTTGGAGTATAGCTGATAATGTTTATAAGAATTCTTAATACAGTGTAAAATACTGAAGTACTAGATGAAGATCACAGAAAGTGAATTACTTTAATTTACAGATATTCTCACAAAAAAATGAAAAGCCCTTGAGATAAGATTACAATAGAATTTTCAATGGCCCGTGATATGAACTTTGAGACTATGCCTCTCAGGGTGAATATGAGGTGAAGAGAGTAGAATTTAAGTTACCACTAAAGATCTTTTGACCAAAGTAAAATTTGTCTCAGTACGACATCGGAATGGTGTGAAGAGTGTAGGACAGAACTCCTTTGACAAATGCTCCATAATGTAATTCAGAGGTTGGCAAACTTTTGTTGTAAAGGGCCATATAGTAAATACTTTCAACTTTGTAGGACATATGCTGTCTGTTGAATCTATTCAGTCCTGCTGTTGTTGCTAGAAAACAGTTATAGAAATAAAGCAATGGGTGTGACTGGATTTGGCCTGAGACCTAGCCTTAGGCAATTTTGAGCTTTCTAGAAGTATCTTGTGTGCATACCAACAGAAGAACTACAATGTAAGGTGAGGCCAGCCTATTTCTGGGCTGATGCTTTATGTAAAAATAACCTCCAGTTCTGACGTGTCTACCCAAGGGTTAGCCTGTGTAGCCTGCAGAACTGGAACAGAGGACCTTGGCAGTTTCTGAAAAGGCTTCTGCCAAGATGAAAAGGAGTGCAAAACCCTTTGAATTTCTTCTTCTTCTTTTTCTTTTTTTTTTTTGAAATGGAGTTTTGCTTTGTTACCCAGGCTGGAGTGCAGTGGCGCGATCTCGGCTCACTGAAACCTCCGCCTCCCAGGTTCAAGCAATTCTCCTGCCTTAGCCTCCTGAGTAGCTGGGATTACAGGTGTGCATCACCATGCCCAGCTAATTATTGTGTTTTTAGTAGAGATGGAGTTTCACCATGTTGGTCAGGCTGGTCTTGAACTCCTGACCTCGTGTTCTGCCTGCCTTGGCGTCCCAAAGTGCCAGGATTACAGGCATGAGCCACCGCGCCCGGCTGAATTTCTTCTTTGGAGCACTCTGGAACTAATCACAGAATGCCTTCACTTATGATGCCAATTGGTTACCAGTGTATAAAATTATGGAAAAAACCATGAATCAAATCCCTCACAACCCAGCTGGACATTTTATAAATGGAAGAAGTTAAAAGTAGCTAACAAATACCCAGTGCATGAGACAACAAAGCTGGCTGGCTTTGTAGAAGAAAACTTCTTAATGTACAGCAGTATTTATTAAAGCCCTTATTAGAGAAACTCTTTCATCTGACAGTCTTGGGCAGAGAAGTAACATCTGAAACAGAAAATAGAGATGGCAGAGTCAAGCTAATTCCCAACTAAATTCATGCATAGGCAGAGTTGTCTTTTTACCTCTCTACCTCTATCCTATCTCACCCTACCCTGAAATTTGGATTGTTATTATGTATATCAAATCATAAGCATTGCTATGGCAAATCTTGGAACTAAAGACCAAACACTAATGCCTATAATGAAAAAAAAATAAGCAGATTAAAGTCCATTTTTTACTTCTTTTGTGATAGCTAGTCAGTTAATTTTAAATCTTAAGCCTTGAAGAAAGAACCAGGCATATGACTGAGATGAGTCTGGGTCTTGACTATGAAATTTAAGATGTATGAAATTCAAAGTAAGTAAATTAAAATATTTATAGTTATCTTAGGCTGCTAGTGAATTGAATCAAAGATTAAGACTTCAATTGTAATGTGAAGAAGAAATGACTAGCTTTAACAGTAAACATATAAGCAGAAGAATTTTAATTCGTTAATATTTGTGATGAGGGCCTGTGTAAGTGTTCTTTGTTAAACTACAATACACATAGTTTTCGTATATCTCTATAGATGTGTCTTTGGTAGATGGTACATCAGTATATACGTGCAATTAGGACTACAGAAGGTTTTGAATGAATCTTATTTGTGTCTGTTTTATTGCCAAATAAATTCTATCTGTATTTTAAGGTGATTTTTCCTAATGAATAGAAAGATGTGTATTGCTTTTACAAAATACAAATTAGTTCTGCTTTTCTTATTTACTTATTTTTGTTTATTTTCTTTTTATTAGAAGTAAGACCATCTATTTCTTTGTTTAGAAATTTCTGTTATATATTTTCAGAATCTCCAGAATAAAGCTAAAAGGTGAATTCTGTATGCCTAAGAACAGCATCTTTTATTACAATGAAAAGGAAAATCTGTACCAATTATCTATTGCTATGTAACAAATTACCTCAAATCTTAGTAGCTCAAAACATATTTATATTTCTCACCATTTCTATGAGTCAGGAATTTAGGAGAAATGTAGCTGGGCATTTCAGGCTCAGGGTCTCTCATGAGAGTGCAATGAAGATGTGTCGGAGCCACAGGAACCCAAGGTTTGCCTGGAGCTGGAAGGATCTGCTGTAAACTGACTCATCATTCCAGGTGTAATGGAAGCTTCACTTATTCTAACTGAAGTACTTTAAGCTCAACCACTTCCTGGGCATGCACCACTTGTCAAGCTACTTAACCATTCTTCACTCACCAGCCTAGTGTTCTTCTACAGTTATAAATCATATCATGACCCATGTCTGTTTAAAACCCTTCAGTGAAAATAAGTGAAGCTTCTATTATTACACTTGGAATGAAATCCAAACCACATAATATGGCCCACAAACCCCAACATGACATGGGCCTATGTACTTCTTTCACCTCACTGCCTCATATTCATTACTCTTTTCTTTCTGTATATTTCCGTCACACTGGCCACCCATTAGAAATGTTGTAGGGGTCAATAAGCCTTTAGTCAGGTGGCCATTATTCTGGTTTGTACCCATTGCCCTGGTGCAATTACTAGCAAGACCACTTTCAAAAGCATCTCATCAATTACATGCTTTTCCTAGCATCCAGCTCTTTTCTCTGCCTCCTAACTTTTTTATATTCCTCCCTTATTAGTCTTCTTCCAGTCTTGGGCTAGCCTAGTTAACTTACATTAACTTACGTATTTTCTGCAGATAAAATATAATCGTCTTAGAAAAGCTTTCCCTAAAATCCCACTCCTCTGAAATGAGCACTATCATGGTTTTTCCACTAATCTGTCTAGGAACCCAATTTTTTTTTTCACAGCCATTACTTTACTTTGTAAGCTTATTTTAATTAATATCCAGAAGAGAAAGAACATTATCTGTTTGATTTGCACTGTATAACCAGTGCTGAATACAGTGCCTGGCACATAGCACACACTCATTAAATATTTTTAAATGAATGAAGGAAATATCTAAGCCTCAGTTGTTTTTAAATCTAGAAGTAGGGAGGAGATATTATAAGAATCAAGTAAGATTGCACCTAGGACAGTATCTGGCACACAATATACTTTTTTCTTATTGAAGTATAGTTAACAAAAAATTGCATATATTTCAGACGTACAACATAGTGTTTTGATATAAGTATACTCTAATGATTCCCACAGTCAAGTTACTTAACATATCCATTACCTGACATAGGTACCCTTTTTGTTTATTGTTTTCAGGATACTTCAGATTTACTCCTTCAGCAAATTTCAAATATACAATACATTCTTATCAACTAAGTTACTGTGCTGTACATTAGATCTCAAGAACTTATTGGTCTCATAACTGGAAGTTTGTACCCTTTCTAATTGAAGTTAAATGTATATACATCGAAATGCACAGTACATAATATGATGAGGTTGGACCAATATATACTTATGTAACCAATACCTGATCAAGATATGGAACGTTGTCATCACCCTAGAAAGTTCTCTCTTGTCTCCTGCCAGTCAATCCCCATCTCCTCACAGGCAAGCGTTGTTCTGATTCCTGTCATCATGAATTCATTTTTTCTGTTTCAGGATTTTATACAAATGAAATCTTAGCATGAGTACTTTTTCTTCTGGCCTCTTTTGCTCAATATATTTTCTTTGAGAAGCAACTATATTGTTGTATGTATTAGTAATTAATTATTCTATATTGCTGAGTATTATTTATTGTATGAATATATCAGGATTTGTTTATCCATTTTCCAATTGATAGACATATGAATTGTTTTTAGTTTTTTGTTACTATGAATAAAATTGTTTTAAAATTTTTGTAAAAATCTTTGTATGGACATGTATTTTCATTTCTTCTGGGTAAGAAGCTAGGAGTAGAATTGTTGGGTATAAAGGCAGGTTAGATTATTTTTAACTTAAAAGAAAAAATACAAGCTGCTGAATGGTTTTCCAAAATGGTCATACCACTTTGTACTCTTACCAGTAATCTATGATAATTCCAGTGTTACATATTCTTGGCCACATTTTAATTTACATTCCTCTAATAACTAATAAAGTTCAGCACCTTTTCATGTCCTTATAGGCCATTTGACATCCTCTATTGTGATGTGTCTGTTCAAGTCATTTCTCTCTTTTTTATTTAGATTGTTTGGATACAAATCCTTTATAATTTTTCCTATAACTAGTGTTTACACTTCATTAATGGCATCTTTTGCTGAGTAGAAATTTTTGTGAAGTTCAGTATATCATTTAAAAAAATAGTTTGTGTTTATGACTCCACTGTAAAAGATCTTCATTACTCCTGTAGGTCATAAAAATGTTTTTCTATATTATCTATATTCTAAGCCTTCCCTTGTCATCTTAGCTTTTATGTAGATCTATGTTTCGAACAAAATTAATTTTTGTGTGTTATATGAGGTAGGTCTTGGGGTTCTTTATATTCCACATGGATATCCAATTGTTCTGGTACCGTTTGTTCAAAAAATTTCCTTTTCCCATTAAATTGCTTTGGTAGCTTTGCAAAATCAGTTGACCGTATGTGTGGATCTGTTTCTGGATTTCTACGTTGTTTCTTTGATCTATCTTTTCTTATGTCAATGCCATAATCTTTACTACTATAGCTTTGTTTTAACTCTGGAAATCAAAGAGCTTGAGTCCTCTAACTTCATTCTTCCTTTCCAATATTATTTTGCTTAATCTAGGTATTTTGTCTACATTTGTCTAATCTAGGTTCTTTGGGTATTCAAATACATTTTAGAATCAACTTTTCAATTTTATACAAAAAAGTGTGTTGCAATTTTCTTAGCATTGCATTGATTGAATCTTCAGGTTAATTTAGGTGGGGACCGATATATTCTTTTGATAACTTATTAATCATCTAATGGCAATGGGTATGAATTGGCTTCCTGAAATAGAATCATTGAGTTGTTGTGACCAATTAGATGAGGATGCTGAGAAAGAAAGGACACCACAAACTGCAGTGCCTTTGGACTCTTATATGATGCTCATTATTAAACTAAAGAAGAGTTGAAGAGAAATTAGGAATTTATGGGGAGAACGATGCCCTGCTCTAGGGCAAATATTCTGCTCCAAGCGGTTGTTTCCTTGCTCTTATTGTCTTTCAATACTCTGTCTTTTGGATATTTTATGTGATTGCTTCCTAAATACGTTTTCTAAAGCAGAGTATTTTCCTTCCAAAGTACTATATATTTTCAATATATCAAACATAGCATGCAATTATAGATTGATTTATTTTCTTTGAATTTCTTCAGCTTGTTCATTATCAGCTGAGGGCAAAAATATTTCTAAGCTCAAAAACTCATGAGCCATTTTTTTCTTTAGTCATATAGAAGGGCATGCCATTCTGACTAAGCACAAATAGAATATTTGTAGAAAGTTAAGAAATGAGCAGCAATGTTCCTTTCCAGGCAGTCGGAGGCTTGGTGGCACACTTTTTACATGGAAGCAAAATATTTCTGAAATTAAAAAAGTAATTTAAAAAGAGCACAAGGACCAGAATGTATGCCAAGCAAGCACCCTTTAACTTCATTTACAGTGAATGAGAGCAAGTTTTAAAAGCCTTTAGTGAATATTCTGTCTAGAAACCATTTATGTTTAAATTTCACTGATTAGATTTTAAAAAGTAGGTGGTATTCTGTATTTAGCCCCTTTTAAACTGCTCAGCATCAAAATATCTGAAAACAGTTGCTCTTTTGCCTCTTAATTCAAACACAAATGCTATTATTCAAGAGGTAAAATAAGACATTTACCCATCTGTTATTAATACAGCCTGGTCCTTTTTACTAACACAGTAATTGCATGAGTATGCCTATTATTTTTTTTTTCAAATACTAGAAAGGATTCTATTATGTATAATTTGTGTTTTATTCTTAGAGAACTTTTTCATTTATCCCTGTGAGGCTGTCTCAGTGATATGAAAACATGAGTATGTAGCATAACTATCTTTATGTTTTTTCTTTTATTTTTTATACTGTCAAGAAGAAATGATGAGTTTTCTTTATTCATTAAATCTCGAAGCTATAAATCTTCCAATTATGTTTAGATATATCTTATTGGTTATCTTTCCTTATTCAATTAGAACTGATTTTTAAAAAATGCCTTTGTATTTCATCCTGCACCCATCACAGCCCTCTTCATTTGGCTGTATTAGGTGTTGGTTGTAAATAAAAAGAAAATGATGTTTGAAGTAAGCAAAATCCTGTTTACCTATTTCCACTGCTAGAAAGTGATGATAAACTCAATTAAGAACAATTGGAAAAAAATACATTACACGGATGGGGAAAAAGTTAATTATTTTGTATTTTGTCTTCTGATCATCTTCAAGATTTAGTTGACTCGTCTGCATTAGTGTCTCAAAGGGAGATAGCATGAATTTTTCGAGAGAAGTGTGTTTTCAGTGCAGATTCTCCCCTGGATACCTGCTTGTAATTTCTTTTGGTGATAATAGAGCTTAGCTATGCACATCAAGGGAAAACTAGATTCTTTAGAGTGTCATGCAGCGTAGCTCATCACAGTATCCTCAGTGCTTGTTGGCAGACCTGTCTATTTGTAGAAACGTGGTTGTTATCCTATAGTGGAGATTGTTGGAGTGTATTTACACAGCTTTCCCATTCTCATGTCCAGATATGAAGAGGATCCTTGTTAAGCTTCCCGACCCCATTTGTCAGGAAAGAAGGGAGAATTTGAATGAAATCTCTGCAGCTAGCAATTTAAGGAAGAACATCTTTAAGCTCTATTTTTCAGAAATGAAATTGTATTCGCAGAGAAGGATGAGAAAAAAAAGACAACTATTTGTGTCAGTAGGGAGAATTATAAGAAAAGTAAAAAAAAATTCCTAGAGATTAGAGGAAAACTAGCAAGGTACAGAATTGAAAATGATGAAGAGGAGCAGATTTTTATGCCTGTAAAATCTCATTTGGCCATGATTATTTCTGTTTTGTTTTTGGAACTTGGAAAGGACACGAATAATGTGTAATGTTGGTGTCATTGCCATAGAATACTGACAGAGACTAGTCAACATAAGAAATATCTGCATATTGAATTCACATGTACATAGAAGTGAAGAACGGTTGGGAATTGTACTGATTATAAAAACATTAGATACAGTTAATGCATTCAGCAAAGGGAAAAACTGCAAATTCATTACAGAAATAAATTACCTTTATGTATTTAAAATGTTAGGGCTTGTAACCATTTTTCTAATGACAAAATGGTGTATAGTCCAGAGCTTCAAAGTAGGAATTATTCAATTCTTATAATGAAATGTTACAAACATTTTTAAAAGGGTGACTTATAATGGGAAATATATTTGAGAAACGAAGTGCACAATATGGAAAAGTATACTAGGACAATAGTGGTTCCCAACAAGAGTAAAAGAGACAGGACATTTAGAAAAACCATCTGGAGAGTTTTTAATTCACCTTCCCCACACCCTCTCCAAATCCTGTTATACCTTCAGGAGTTGAACGGATAGATTAAAAATGCTCCACAGGCGATTCTGATAGACATCTCGTTAGTTAAGAACCCCTGCCACTGGAGACTGCAACAAAAAATAGAAAGCTAGATAAGAAATAGAAGGCTGAAGTTCACCTGTCAGTACTTCTCCTATGTTGGTCTATTCCACGTAATCTTCTACTTACCTCAGTTTTACTGCTGTCAAATAAGGATAAGAATATACCACAGCAATGTTGTGAAGATTAATATTAAACACTTTGACCTTCCTGGAGAAAAGCACATGATATTAAAAGACAGGAATCCAGCAACGCCAAAAATATCATATCATTTCGAATTTGCTCAATAAGAAAATGAGTCAGTACAGTGTAAATTAATGCAAGTTCTCAGCTCCAAGTAGATGAGATTCAGCAAAAGCTAGGCCTACAAGAAGGATAATTTTAAGTAACATGGAGCTTAAAAGTCTTCAATAATTAACCTTATTGCTGCCAATTCTGTCAGCCTTCCAACTACATTTCTTTAGTATTTTCTCCTGTGTTGGTGTTCAATAACACATAGTTAGTTTTAACCTTAAAACTTCTAAAATGGGCTGGGCGCAGTGGCTCACGCCTGTAATCTCAGCACTTTGGGAGGCCGAGGTGGGCGGATCACGAGGCCAGGAGGTCAAGACTATCCTGGCTAACATGGTGAAACCCCGTCTCTACTAAAAAACACACAAAAATAGCCAGGCGTGGTGGCGGGCGCCTGTAGTCCCAGCTACTTGGGAGGCTGAGGCAGGAGAATGGCGTGAACCCGGGAGGCGGAGCTTGCAGTGAGCCGAGATGGTGCCACTGCACTCCAGCCTGGGCGACAGAGCAAGACTCCATCTCAAAAAAAAAAAAAAAATTCTAAAATGAACATGTTTGTGGTTTTTCCCCTTGTTCTCTGTTAGCAATAAGATCTTAGAATTTAATTCAACAAATATGTAAAATATTAATGGACTCAGATATAAAGACATTGGATATATCAGAGAATAATAAAATAATAATAATTGAATTCTTTAAGCTGGATAAGCTTTCCTTGTAGGTTATAATAAGCCTAACTGCAAAATTACAATTAACAGCAGGAGAAAAGTTAGCCAAAAATTTTTAAAGAAAATTTTGTTTAACACAAATTCATGTAATCAAAAACCATTTTTACATAGGGATACCTTGTATAAAGTCTCTTTTAATACACAAAATTGTGTGTGTGTACACATGTGATGTGATTTGTGCTCAGTTATAGATTTTTAATTTTAATAACTCTCCATTTTATGATGGAATTGAAGATTTGAAGGAGGAACATTAACAGTCAATTTTCTATTAAAAATTAATTTATTATGTCATTTGAATGCATAGTAGACCAGACTGGATGAGAATGGCTTTTGGGTAAAATATTTTGTCTATGATTTTACATGGTAAACCGATATACTTTCATACATTTCACCAGGTTTTAGGGTCCTACCTTCCAGAAGTCAATAATTCAGACACAAATAAGTAATAGACCTCCCTGCTGTAAGTGTATTTACATTTCTTCAAGCAGTGTGAGGGAAGTGGCATTCCTCAGTGGAAGCAGAAATAAGTATTAAATTTGTATTAATATTAGGACTTCCTTCTACACACTATTTCAGAGTCAACTTGGCATAGCAAAAATGGTTCTTGTCTCAAGTGCTGACTCTGTCACCAGTCAAAAGATGACTTGGGCAAGTCTTCTAGCCTGTCTCAACACCAGTTTTCTTAAGAGTGAATGGAATTATGTGGGTTTATATTTGGTGTCTGGGGTGGAGTATGAAAAGAGTTGGACTCTGCTAGGAAAGGTTAAATAAAAACCATCTTTAGTTCCCATATAGCTCTACGATTCCAGGATTCTTACTTAGGGAGAATCCTAGAATTATTATTTATATTCTAATTTCCTTATGTCCTGGGATTAAAATATAGACATTAGCATTTGCCATTGTATTTTTTCACAGTTTATTGGTGATACATTAATATACTAAAGATAGGAATTGTTTTGTTTATTATACATCTAAACTCGTCTAAACTGTATTTAGGAACATTATCTCTCTGCAAACGGACTAAATCTGCCCTCAGTCTTTTACACAAAGATCCTTCCTAATGGCAATCCTCAGTAAATACAATGAAGGACAAAATTATTTCTAAAATCACAGCAGTTCATTTGCTTTCCAATGTTTTTATCATCACTTCCACATTTTTTACAACAGGCTTTTGTATTTGAATAATTATATGCAGTTGCACTATTGAATAGAAAATTGTCACACACAAAAATACAAGGAAAATGGTAGCAGCAAGGCTAATCTATAGCTGCGGCCTTTCTTAATGAGTATTGCTGGGAAACTTTTCAGAACCCTGCAGGGAAAGGCATGTTTTTGTAAGAAAAAGGTCTCAAGCTGTTAGAACTGATAGAATTTCAGAAATGCCATAAGTTCAGCTTGCGAGAGATTTGTAGGTTTTATAAGCAGAATGAAAAAACTTCAAGATACTTCTCTAGAATCTAAGTTTATGTAGAATGAAGAACTATCAGATGTAAGAAAGGGAAAGTAGGTTTCACTCCAAAATACAGATACAGGGGCCACTGAATGTAGTGGGAATTGTTATATAAATATACTAATTTCTGTATATTTAATTTCATCTATTTGAAAATTGTAGAGCCCCAGTAAAATTATTCAAGTGTTTGATATATTTTTTATACTTTTTTTCAAAAATATTGTAAAATAAGAAAGCCCTAAATGAATAAATGTATGCATAAATATGAATCTATGTCTCTTGGGATAGAATTATCTTCTAAGCTATTTTGTGCAATAATATGTAACATTCGGGTGTTCATAGTAAATCTTTGGTTTATGTTATATAGTAGTCATTTCAATAATCCAAATTGTAAATGAAGGCCAAAGCGTTTTTACATTTCTGAGCAAAGGAAAGTTTTATGGTAGATGCCAAATATGACCAGAAAAACTAAAGGTTAGTTAAGAATTCCAATGGATATTGGTATTTATTTATTAATACTAGAATAAAAATAGGTTTATATAATATTTTGTAAAATAATTTAGGTCTAATTTATGATTAGAGGGTCTGTCTTTATTAACAGGTTATAAGCATAATCAGCATTAGCATGCTTTGCCTTTAATGAATTCTGTATCTCTTGTGAATACATACATATGTTTTTGGAGAGAAAGGCATCTTAATGTTTCATCAAGGACAGAAAATAGTCATCCCTATCTTCTCTTTGAATCAACACACCTTGAATGAGGTCCAAGCTATACTGGCTTTATATCAAATTCTGGTTTGTGCTATAGAAAGCAGTACTTAGAGTATCACTATGGTTCATACCGATCCCATCTTAAAGAAAAAAGCATAATTTTATTTGCCTGCTTATTTTTAATTCTTCACTTTGTTTCATTTTTTTCTAAGCATATTTAAATTTTTGACACCTTGGACTGAAAGTCCTTCAGTAAAGAGATAGGCAGACCTGAAAGCATGTGAAACTCAAATACTTTTGAGAAGGAGGTTTTATTTTTTTCCTCATCCTTGTTCCCTTTGGTCTTATTAGTAACAATTCCTTCCTTACTAACATAAATGCTTTTCTCTCAGTGGGTGGTTAAGACCACAGTCATGATATGTTACTTCCAATTCTCCTATGTTTTCAAAAACCTATCATTTATTGGCAATTTCTCAATATTTCTCTCCAACCCCATATGAAAATTCTAACAATTGTGTTTCGAGCATGATACGGTAATTCCCTCTTTTGTCTCTGGTTTTACTTTCTGCGGTTCCAGTTACCAGTGGTTAAAGTAAGATATTTTGAAAGAGAGAGAGAGAGACCACATTCACAGGAATTTTATTACAGTATATTGTAACAATTCTTCTATTATATTATCAGCTATTGTTAATCTCTTACTGTGCCTAACTTATAAATTAAACTTTACCATAGGTATGTATGTGTCATAAAAGAAAACATACTATAGATAGGGTTTGGTAGTATCTAGGTTTTCGGGGATCTACTGAGGGTCTTAAAACATATTCCCCTCCCATAAAGGAGGAGTACTGTAGTGTGTTTGAGACCTTACATATAGCATTTTCTAAAAATAGATGTTGCATTTCTGCAAAAAGGAACCATTTCAAATTTGCTTAACTGGAAAGAGTTCAGGAATCTCACTCTTTATTGAAAAGTAAAGGTCAAAATTGAAGTTACCTGTAGGTATAATTTATCTTCATTAAAAAGTGGCTCTCAAGAGATATTAAAGGAAGCAATAAACACCACTTTGTTATGACTTCCTTCAGTTCACTGTCTATAAGACGAAGACATGAAGGAACTCTGTCTTTGTATGTTAATTTTTGCAGAACTGACACTGACATCGGTGAATGTTTTTTATGTTAGTATTGATGTCCACAGGGAATACAAATCCTTATTCTCATTCATATAGTATATTTCAGATATATAATTGGTGATGATACAGAAAATTTCTCTCAAGTTTTTCTTCCAAAAATCATGATGGTGAGAAGAGATATTTTTGCATGATGGCACCTAAATGACTTTTGCATTTTGACACGAGAAAGTTGATGACTCATGAGTGCAATCACTGTCTTTGTTAAGCATCATTCACGTTTCCTAACAGCACAGTGTTGGACAGTATGCTCTGGAAGCCACAATAATCTAACAGAAACATGTGTCATATTTGCCTCATGTGCAAGTCTTGCATATGTTAACTTAATGCTTAGAAACTGAGGCTAAATTTGAAAACTGCAGCCCTTGAATTTCCAAGTCTGTCTTAAATGTGGGAGGGTCGGTGTTTGCTTTTGGATTAATTTGGGGAGGCTTTATGGAGAAGTAAAATTTCAGGCAGATCAAATGCTAAGGGAGACTGATGTACTATCTCACAGTAATTCATATAATGTTGGAGGGACTCTTAATGATTAACTTTATTCAAACCTTTCATTTTACAAATGAAGAAACTGAGACATAGAGGGTTGATCAAAGCAAATACAGTGATTAGCAGCAGAGCCGAGCAAAACTCAGCTTCCTCCAGTTATTTAACCCTCAGGTAAACTTCATTTCAATATCTTCTATATACATTTAACATGTTCCTTCTACTCAATACATATCCTTACATCTCATAATAGGTAGTTTAATTCCAAAGTCCAAATTCTAAAAGGATAAAAGGACAGAAATGACTCATCCATAGACGGATACATGTATTGCTGTCCTTATTCTCCTTATCTCCATTTTTTACCAAATCGAAGATAGACACTAGGAGAAAACTATATCCAATTAAAATTTCTTGAAAAAGACAATTTGCAAGGTGAGAAGGAAACTCTCTAGGGAAATTTATTTCACTTGAAGCATGAAAGTTAAATAAAACTAGGATATCTGTGATCTACAGACTAAGGAGATTTATAACTAGAAACTGCCATGGCTATTTCAAGCCCAGCGGATCTTTGCTTTCATGTGCTAAAAAACTATCAGTGTGATCAGTTTTAACCTGACCTGCCAATCTTGAAAATCTATTCTTTCTAATTCCTGTTCTGGTTTTATTACTCTGTCTTCTTAGCTATATCTTTTATACTTTTTTTTCTATTCTTCTTTATGCTAAAACCTTCTTTCCCACTAGACAGGCATGTCTTTCTCATCTCCTTTTTTTTAATTTAGATTTGTGCAATAACTTCAGTATTTGACTACCAACGCTATTACAGTGCTTCACATACTATCTGATTACCCTCCTTGGACTCGGACTTGCATTCTCACTCTAGGTCTTCTCAGAAATATATCTATGAATGAGTCTCACCCAAACTCACTCCACGCCCCCACCAAGTTATCCTATAGGATACAGAACAACTACAGAAATGAATTGTAATGAGAGTTCTTTTCAACATTAAAAAAACATATTTACACAGTTACTGAGAAAAAAAAAGTGTATCTATTTGTCTGTAAACCAGCTATTCTACAATACTCTCAGGGTTTTGTTCATTTTTGTATTTTATTGATGCATTAAATTTCTGGAAAGTCTGAATCATTGTTCAAGAAATATAGTCCCATTGGTTTATTCGCAAGAAAGATCACTGTTCAAAATATTATTAGCCTTCTTTCTCTCTCTCTGTTTACCTCCCTTCACATGCCCTGAAACAAGACACACACATACGTGCAAATTCTCTTACTGAAATCTAGATAATAACCTTTCAATAGGAACAAATAAAGTGGAACATTGCCTTATACAGTGGTTCTCAATCCTGGCTACTCATCAGAATCACCCATAGAGCTTTTTAAAGCTGGGAGTCCTGAGAATCAACCATGAAATTCACTGAATTAGAATTTTGGAGGGTGAGTTCAGGGAACCAGAGTAGTAAAAATTGTCACAAGTGATGCTCATATGCAGCTAGAATTGAGTCACAGAGCTTATAATAGACCTTATAAGGTGAACAGGGATGATTTGACTCAGATGAAATAGCTATTTTTAAATGTAAATGTCTTTACATAGCACCGTCCCACCCCTAGCCCCCGTCCACAAGAAAACTCTTTATTAGTCTGACTAAAACTGATCCGACATTTAAACAACCTTGCGGGTCCTGTTCTTATCCCCCATGTTGCATATGGGGAAGCTGCCCAACTTTATATGATTTTCTTAAAATACCCAAATCTCTCAATTTGATTAGAATTTAACTTAATTGTGAAAGCCTCTAAATTGAATTTGATTTAGATGGAAAGTTACCAAATTACATGTTCCAAAAATAAAGAAATAATTTTGGTCCAACTTTGTAAAAAATCCAAAATACTTCTTCTCTATTGTAATATCTTAAAGTCCTGAGGTCATTGGCTAATTTTAGAAATAGAATTGCTCCTGGCCACTTTGTTTCTGTCTTTCTATTTCCCCCAAATGCTGTCTCTACATGTGTCCTGAAGCACATTGTCAATTAGCTTAACCCAGACCTGTGATGGACTGAGGTAAGCAAAATGCCCTCTCTCAGTAATAACTTGCTCATCTGTAGAAGGCAAATGACTCTTTCAAGGAAAATGCAGTTTGTTTACCTCAGTCTCTGCTTCATCCCATGCTCATTCTTTACATGCTCACTAACTGAAAAAAAATTACAGAAAAGATTCAAATCACTCGAATTCTTTCAGGAAGTGTATTAAGATAAAGGAGAACTTACAAGAGCTTTCTTACAGTGCTGTGGGATTTTATTTGTTTGTTTTTTGAAAGGGCAATGTTTTATGTCAATAAGTTTTATTATTTTGGTTTTATTCTGCTTGATAATTCTTTAAAAGGAGTAAAGAAGAAAAATATGGTTCACAGCCAGTAACATGAAATATTTACTTAATAATTAAAGGTAATAATTAGATATTTGTGTATGTATCTTCAAAGGACGGTGTAGGGTGTTAATTATCTCTTATTGACAGTAATGGACAAAGAACAAAATCTGAATGTTTTAGCATGGTTTCTTAAATGTAATTCAAAGGAACCTATGTTAGTATTGCAATGTTTATGTGCACTTTGTCACACTTAGGGAAAATAGCCTCAAGTCTCTTGAAGCTTCAGTTAGATGTGGATAGAAAATACCCCTTGAGACCTAATACAAATTACTATTTCTAGAGAGTTCGCACAAAAAGCTAATCTCTGTCCACAAAAGATTTATTATGACAGATAATAAGAGCCATTTGTACTATTTAGGGTATTAATCTGTTCACCAGTTTCAGTGTTATAGTTTAGTAATATATCCAATAATCTTTTCCTATTAGACTATTTTTAAAAGCCACTTTACATATCTGTATGTGTGCATACACAGATATATACACACACATATACACACAAATATATTGATTATATATAAATTGTAGACCGAAACAACAAACCGAGAGAGACTATGTAAAAGAAAATGATGTTTATTTGGAGACAGAGCATTGCAATGGGAATCTGCATGCCATAGTAAACTACATGCATATTCAGAAAGGTAAAGGAAGACAAAGATTTTTCAGAAGAAAAATGAGGATGATTATATAATTGTTTTGAATGATTATCCTTGGCTACAAAGATCAATAACAAGGGTGATACCAGTCTAAGGTTGTACAGATAATTGCTCCTCAATGTCCTTGCAGAAGTATTTTTTGTGTAAGGTTGTGATGCCCTTTGTGCAAGATTATGATTTTCAGAGTCTTCTGTAATAGATTTTATTACGCATACAAGCATGAGAACTCTCTCTTAATAGCTTTCCCCAACTCTGTCTATTTGTCAGGGCGAGGCTTTTTAAAATTTTTTTTGTTTTTAACATTTGCAACTCTACATTGATTCTGACAATTTTCACATTTCCTCCTTTTGATCAAGATCTTTCTCATAAAGCATCACTGGTCCATCTTGCTGTTGTTAGTTTCTGATATTCCACACTGCTAAGATGGACCTGTCCAAATTGTTGGTCTTGTCCCACATTATGGGGAGTGATTGACAACTAGGAGTCAGTGTCAAAACCCTTTAAGACACATATGAATTACAAGACAGATTTGAAGGGAGTGGTTCTCAGGCTACCTGGAGTCCATTATTAATTTCAATATTGTGTGTTCCATAGTCTTCTCCCCTCATCAAAAGTGCTGAGCTAGCATTAGTCTGTTAAAATTTGTGCTTCCAAAAATCTAACAAGTAAAAGATGCAAAGTTTAAAAAGGGAAAATACAAAGTAAAAGTAATATTAGCAGGCAATCCCAGTTTGTCTAACAGTTTTGAGCTATGAACGTAGGCTGAAAGACAACCAATTGAACAAATCAAATGGCCATAGGGAATTAAATGAAATCTGGTATAACCATGTGGCCTGTTTTCTTACTCACCAATGGATATCAAAGCATCTCTTGGTCAGGTTGTTTCAAGTTACCAGCAGAAGCTACTAATTACGAAATTTTAATTACAACATTACACTGCCAAGTGAAGAAGGTAGGTATTAAGAGGAGTAAGACACTTATGATACTGAGTTTTTTCCCGACATCTTGGGAAAAGCTGTCTACAGAGCAAAAGCTTCAGATTTCCCTCCCGGTTTCCTGTTTCAATGGCTCTGATCATGACACCTAGCAATTCAGTGAACTTTTTGTGTGGTCCACATGTCAGGCACAAGTTGTTCCTTAAAATTCTTCTAGTTTCTGCTTATAGGGCTTTAAGAACAGAGACATTCCCATTTTTAATAATTTTGTGGAAGAAAGCTGGATTAAACAAACCTAGAAAAATTCAGCATGTATTCTTCTCTATAGAAAGAGAATATAATCTTGAAAACAATGCACAGGGAATTGAATAATACAGTGTTAATATTTGGATAAATACAGAAATTTGTCATATAATTTTTCCAATGCGTTTTTATAATGGGCAATTATAATATTTTATGTTTTCTTAATTCACAATTATAATTTTGAAATCCAAGTTAATAATAGAATTATTTGAAAGCTAAGAAATGACTATGTGTTATTTTCTTGAGCATTATTATTGAGCTAAGTCCCCTCAAAGAACCTGCTTCTTTTGGGATGAGTAGGAAATCAGGTCCAATGTATTACATTAAACAGTTTTGACATTATATCCAGTTGAATTTATTGCTGTTCCTATTAGACGTCTCTCTAAGCAATCACCGCTTTGACAAGATGACCTCTCTAACATTTTAAGGCAGCCAGAGGGAAGATTTGCTTTCAGGCTCCTAGGGCATTTAAGGCATCTACACAAAAGTATTGACATACTCTGGCCTGGGGGCCCGAGCCCTTTACTTCTCAGGCCATAAGACCCCTTGTTCTCAGCATGGAAGCATTTCCTTGGGTAGAAACTTCATATTGATTTTCTGAGAAATCAATAAATTCATTTAACTTTGCTTTTCTGTCATTCATGATTACTCTCTGTTCATTAGAGAAAAGCCTCTTTTCACCTTGACTTTATCACTACTTTCCTTGTGTTGCCCACTCCAAAATGGGCTGGCCAGGACTAGGGGCAGCACTGGTTAATGGCTGGAGTGCTTTCTTTGGGCCTTGATTTTTCCCCCATAAAATTAGGTGAGCAGATGATCAAGGAGGTTCTTTTTGATTCAAATGTTTCACAAGTGCACTTTGGACTACTACTACTGCTACTTCTACTTTTTATAATAATCATCATAAATATTATTCTTTTATGTATTATTTATTGAGCATTTACTTTGTGCAAGACACTATACTAAGCATTTTATATAAATCATCACGTTTACACCTCAAAACAATGTAATACAGTTGGTTGTTTCACCCTCCCCTTTAGAAATGCAGAAGCTGAAACCTACAAATGTTAAGTATCTTGCCCAAGGTCATATAACTAGTACAAGTCAGAATCAAGTATTGAACTCAGGTTTGTCCAATTCCAGAAACAACATTCGTAGTTAAAACAAGATACAGAGGGGTTTGTTCAGAATGAAACCTGAATAAAGACTTCATTGAAAACAGGTGTTTTTTGATACTTCATTTTCAGAGAAAAAAAAAATTAAAAATTTCAAACATTTAAAAATGTGTCCAATGTAAAAAAAAGTATCTTAAAACGATAATTTCTCCTGTAATTTGAGCTAAGCTTGTATGTTCATTTTAATAAAATGGTTTGTGCTTATAGTTGCATGTTCGAAATTAGTTATACTTCAAATAGTTCCCTTTAATCAGAATTTGAATTGCATAAATGCGTATCTATCAAATAATTTTTTTATTTCTTTTGTTACCAGTAAGCCTCATTATTTCTAAGAGAGTCAATGCTAACACTAAATTATTTACATTTCAAATAAAATAATATCGTGACTGATGTGCCCACAGCAATAATTAGTTTGTAATATCATATGATTTCATAGGTAAGGACTAAAACGTGAACCAAGAAGTGAAATTCATTATTACTATGTGGTTTATTTAGTTCGTCTGTCATACTCTTGATGCTTTAGTTTTATCAAATAGGATTTCCTGTATCATAATTTCCTTTAGAAATTGAAAAACAAATTAAATATTGTAAAAGCCACCTTATAGTTTACTCATACAAAATCCTTCTTCCATCAAATATTACAAACATTTGTAGTATTAACACATTAGTAAAAATTGTAAAATTAGATACTTGAGAGCAATTTTATTAATTAAGGGAAATATTTTTATAACATTAATGTATAAAGTACAATGTTTCTCATCTTTATACCTTGGCTCGTCAGAGTTGCATGCATGGCTGTGGCACTTTTTGGAGTTTGTGGGATGGGTTTATTTCAATTAATGAGCATGGTTTCTTCACTATGGCTGACATTTTAATATCAGATTTCCAGCAGTGAATTCTTGTCAAAAATGGTTTTTAGATTACCAGGCTTTCCATGACTAGAGCTTTTGGTACAGAATGTCAAGTACTATTTATCAGTTAAATGAATTAATTGTAAATGAACATACTGTTGGTAACATAGCGACAAGAAGAAAGGCTGTCGTAGAGAAAAACACTAGGATTTGGTATACTTCCTCTGCTCTTTTAAACGTCAGTTCTTATTTGGCCAGTGTCTCTCATGTGAATTTTAGAGAGCTTAGTTTCAAGAGGAAACTTGTAAGCATGATTAAAATGAAATTATAAATATTTTAACTATAAGACGTACCAGTCTATAAGGCTTTAATATTGAGAAAAGAAAATAACACTACATACTATTTTGAAAGAATCTATAAAAATAATCAAATTGTTCTTTTAAGGAAAATGAAGCTGATTAAATACATTTTACTAAAGAGGAAATTAAAGTCTGTAAAGACTGAGTAAAACCTCAAATCTATTGAGTCAATCAAACACATAGTCCCCTTAAGTAACAATTTGTACCTTAAGCCATAATCATATTACAGATCACAGAGGCTGGGATCTCTAACTCTACTCACTACCCTGCTGTTTGATTAAGAATGACATTTTCCCCAGGTTCATTTAATACAATACACAAATTAAATCAGTGATATGTATAAACTTAAGTTGATTTTCTACATATTTTTGTTCTTGTTTTTATACTATTTTATGGTATATGTGACCAGCAATATTTTAAAGGGAAAAACTTATATAGAATAAGCATTTTTTTCAAACAACCCATTGAATTGGTAGTATGACAATGTGCTTTTCATTGATTTTAGATCAGTGGACAATATTCTCCTTAAAATGCTCAGTTACCATAAAAATATAATAATTTGCATTATATTGGGAAAATTATAAAATGTATCATTAGTGGAAAAACTCTCCAGAATTGTTCTGTTAAATATAAGAAAAGCATTATTTAGCCATAGGATGGAATAACTGTGAGAATATGTAAATATGAAACAAAGCTGAACGATAAGGAAAGTAGGGCACAGTTAACATGGTTTTCAGGATGATGGTTACCACAGGTTGAGAGAGCTGAGGAGATTGGTTGGCAGAGGACAGATGGATATATATAAGATATTTTCAAGACTCTATTTTTTGTATTAGGTGGCTGAGTTGTGGGTAAATGAATGTTACATTATTAATACATTCAATAAATAAATGGCTCAGTGAATTAAAAAGAGAGTGATGCATAGATCAATGATAAGATAGTTTCATAAATGAAGTATTAAGATTAATCCAATATTGATACACCTAAGGTCAAAAAGGAGAAAATTAAGGTTTTTGAAATGCATTCATCTAGATTTTTTCTGCTTACAGATAATATTTTTGGTAATGTGTTTTGTAAATCAACCAGTAGGCATCCAAGTTCCCTTAATTATGTAGCATGTTATTCTGAATTGAGTTTTCTATTTAAAGATATCTCGTGTAAAACATTGTCTAACTTGTTCTAAGTCAGAAATGTAAACATACTTAGTATCTCTCTCTTTGTCTTTCTCTCCCTCTCTGTATCTCATTTGCACTTGAAAGTTCATGAAAACACACACACACAGACACACCCCTTTCCAATTACAGGATGAAATATTATAATTAATATTTGTTTATTCAGATTTTTTGTTTTAACCTTATTGCTTGATTTTTGCTCTCTTAAATATAAAAGTTTATTTCTTCCTTAGTAACTACAGCATATTAAAAACATGAATTTTTCCTTGCTTATAAAATTGCAGTGTGGAAAGGTACCATTTCTTATTGTTGTATTCACCATCCATCTCAAATTATCTGAAAAATAAAAAGTAGCTCACAAGAAAATTCCAAACACATTACGGCAAAAAATAGTTAAAAATAACAAAGAAGTTAACAAAAATGATGTAAAACAAAAGAGCAAACATGCAGATTCACACATGCACACGCTGCACCCACACATACCTCCTGGACAATTGATAGTCATATAAACAATTGGTCCTAATAGTTGTAGAAATTTCCATCTGAATTTCGGATATGTCCTGAGATTTATTTTTGTAACTCCCCTTTCTTTCATCCCTTGCACCTCACCAGGTGCTAGGGGTTCAGAAACAAATGGTTTTCATTCCCTGCCCTGGAGGAGATTGGCAGGTCAGCAGATAATTAGAATACAGTGTGGTGGTTATTGTCCAGCTCAAGAGAGAAGGAAGGAAATAATTCTGCACAACAAATTAAGAATAGAAAGGAAAAGTTAGAGAAAATTTCATGGAGGACATGAAATTAGGAAAGTATTTAACATATAAATAAAATTTGCCCAAGCGAAAAAGACATAACTGGGTAGACAATAATTAGCATTGCAGTGCAATTCCAACACAAAATGTATAGAGAAAGTAAAGGGGAATCTGGAATTGGATTGAGATGGGCCTTAAATGTCATAGTAAAAAAAGAAAAATGTTGGATGAGAACTCTACTTTAGAAACACAAAATTGACTAAAATGTGAGGAATAAATTAGAATAAGGAGAGATTAGGGATAGAGAAACAAAGTGTAAGTCTGTAACAACAGACGTAAGAGATGATGACTTCTCAAGTAGGGTAGCTGTAAAGGAATTGGTGACTTTGGGCAGCAGAGGAAGGCTTGCCTGTTCCCTAGCAGCTAGTCTGAGCCAGGCCCATAATAAATAAGTTTTGAATAATTCCATAAGTCTGAAATGCCTTTATCTATTTGCTTTGTTACCAGTTTTGTTGTGTTTGAGATGGAGTTTTGCTCTTGTTGCCCAGGCTGTAGTGCAATGGCGTGATCTCGGCTCACTGCAACTTCCACTTCCCGAGTTCAAGTGATTCTCTTGCCTCAGCCTCCTGAGTAGCTGAAACCACAGGCCTTTGCCACCATGCCTGGCTAATTTTTGTAATTTTAGTAGAGACGGGGTTTCACCATGTTGGCCAGGCTGGTCTTGAACTCCTGACCTGAGGTGATCCGCCCGCTTCGGCCTCCCAAAGTGCTGGGATTACAGGTGTGAGCCACTGCGCCTAGCCTTATTACCAAACTAAATTCTCTTCCATAAAAATTCGCTTCTGTGAGTGTTAGGTCTAGTTGAGTTCTGCTAATGGAAGTTTACTGTTTGCAAATGGGAAGGCATCTAAATTCCATATATCAAAATCACTTCTCCTATCTTAAAAAATGCGGCTATGTAGACTAGTGATTTTATTGGCCACACACAGCATGGTAAAAAAGACAAATTCATGCAATCTAGAAAATGGAAAATCTGGCTCCAAGTAGATTATATGATGGATCTGGAAATCCTTTGTGTTGGCTCTTTGTAGTTTTCAATAATTTTAAAATTCATGTCAACAGTTAGGACTGGGTGTGAAAAGATAAAGTCTGGAATTGAGATTAGGAACTATAAGGATCAAAAGCACTTTCATCCCTTGGTTTCCATCATCTTCTTTGTAGGTCCATTTTGGGAATGTTTACATGCTAAACACTTAATGATGTAGCAGCTTTCAAGTTTCTTTGTGTGCCTCTGTAAAACCAGTAATGCCGAGGAAAAACAAGACAACCTTGAACAGTTGTGGAAGGTTTACAAGGACTTCAGATGCAATGTGGTTCTGCTGCTGCTGGTGGGAGAGGGTATCTGTGGTCTACCGAGCTTTCCTCTATGTTTCTGCCATATGGACTACGATTCTAGAAAACAATCTGTCACTGGGGGTAAATTCTCACCAGTCAGTAGCCACCTGAGGTGTAGTTAGAAAAAACCAAACCAAAACAAAACAAAACACTGGAATAAAAAGAATAGCTCTGGAAGCTGATCTGTCTATATGAGAATTGGTGTGGGAGTGTGGTGGTAGTGGATGTCTTCAAGAGGTAGGGGAAAAATGTGAATAGAGACATCCAAGATCAACAAGTCTCTATTTAAACCTAAAAGAAGCTGAAATAGTCATTTTGAGCAAAACAAGGTAAAGAAGATGAAAAGATTACCTATACACTGAAGTGTCCACAGTTCCAAGTTGCACTTTAAAATTTCTGAGAAGAAAAAACAAAAATCAATGTTTGCTATGCCGATATACAAACCTTTCACTTCTGGGAAAAGTCTTTGGGTTCGAAGCCAAACCAATTTTGTGAGTTTTACCCTTCAATCCTCAGGTCACAAACACCTAAACATTTTACTTGACTTTCAGTGTTCATGCCAAGAAATAAAGAATGTTAGAGTTCATTACCGAAGCAGCGGGCAGCACGTGGGAGATAATTTGTACCGAGAAAAAGGTTGTCTCTCACATTTGTGGTTGCATTTCCTTCCTTCCTTCCTTCCTTCCTTCCTTCCTTCCTTCCTTCCTCCATCCCTCCCTCCCTCCCTTTCTTCTTTCCTTCTTTCCTTCTTCCTTCCTTCCTTCTTTCCTTCCTTCCTTCTTCTTCCTTCCTTCCTTCCTTCCCTCCTTCCTTCCTTCCTCAATCCCTCCCTCCCTCTCTTTCTTCTTTCCCTTCTTCCTTCCTTCTTTCTACCTTCCTTCTTTCCTTCCTTCCTTCCCTTCCCTTCTTCCTTTTCTTCCTTTCTTTTTATTCTAGTAAAAACAGAAAGTTAAGTCAAGTGGGAAAGATGAGGCTGCACTGAAAGACTGGCTCTGAAAGAAGCAATCAGGCAACAATAAGGTGCTTAAAGGCCTTCTTATCTCTTTCTTTCCATCTGCTTATTGCTGAAGGAGGGTCTGTGCAAAACAGCAATAAAATATCAATGGAAACTTGGCCAAAGAATGAAACTGAGTCTTAGAAATGTACTGATTTACTACTCATGCTTCCCCAACCCTCCTCATCCCTGTTTAGGATTTTTCATTTGGTGGATTCTATTATTAAACGTTACCCATCCTCTTGGTTTAGAGGAGAATTGTTTGGCCCTCTACCACCACCCACCCAAGGACAGATAGAACGGAAATATTTAAAGGGAGCATTTTGATATAGCATGGCTTTGCTGAGAGTTAACATCCCATGCCTCTAGTATATTTTCCAAGTCTATGATGTAGGGCTGAGATGCTGAGAGCATTGTGATCTGACTAATATTACCCCTTCCCAGAATCTCACAGATGGACTACAATGAATAGGTTCAATTACTTATTTAAAATTCAAAGGTACTTCACAGTTTGAATTTTCATGACTTTATGGTTTCTTCTTTCATCCTTATTCCAACTAAAATTCTTTAGAAGAAAAATATATGCAAGTCTAAGATTACTTGCATTAAAAAAAAAACTAAAAAGAAAAATAGGAAAGGAGGGAGGTAGAAATGTTACAGTATTAGCAACTGTAATTCCTCATTGGCCTAGAGATTTTAACTACAGTTTTTATGCAAGGAGTTTTTTAACTTCACTTTCTTGGAGGAGGCAGTAGCTGAGATTAATTATGTAAAATTATATTATTATTCCTCTTTTCATCAAGAAATAAAAATGCATATTATATAATCATAATATATGATCCAGACACCAGTATAATACACATGCAAAAAAGTTTCCTATAAAATAAATTCAAATAGTTATTGCATTACTATTTTTAAATATATTTTTGTTATAGAGGACAAATATTAAAAAAATTATCATTATATATCAAATAATGCCCAGTACTAGGTATAGTTCTAAAAACTTTAGTAGACCAGTAGATATTTTCACAGTACGTGGGAGTATGTGAGAATACTTATTTATGGGGGGTGCAGCCAAGATGTCCGAATAGGAACAGCTCCAGTCTACAGCTCCCAGCATGAGCGATGCAGAAGACGGGTGATTTCTGCATTTCCATCTGAGGTACCGGGTTCATCTCACTAGGGAGTGCCAAACAGTGGGTGCAGGATGGTTTAGCACACCCTGCGCAAGCCAAGCCAAAGCAGGGTGAGGCATTATCTCACTCGGGAAGCGCAAGGGGTCAGGGAATTCCCTTTCCTAGTCAAAGAAAGGGGTGACAGATGGCACCTGGAAAATCGGGTCACTCCCACCCTAATACTGCGCTTTTCCAACGGGCTTGGAAAACGGCACACCTGGAGATTGTGTCCCGCACCTGGCTCGGAGCGGAGGGTCCTACGCCTACGGAGTCTCTCTGATTGCTAGCACAGCAGTCTGAGATCAAACTGCAAGGTGGCACTGAGGCTGGGGGAGGGGCACCCATGATTGCCCAGGCTTGCTTAGGTAAACAAAGCAGCCAGGAATCTCGAACTGGGTGGAGCCCACCACAGCTCAAGGAGGCCTGCCTGCCTCTGTAGGCTCCACCTCTGGGGGCAGGGCACAGACAAACAAAAAGTCAGCAGTAACCTCTGCAGCCTTAAATGTCCCTGTCTGACAGCTCTGAAGAGAGTAGTGGTTCTCCCAGCATGTAGCTGGAGATCTGAGAACGGACAGACTGCCTCCTAAAGTGGGTCCCTGACTCCCGAGCAGCCTAACTGGGAGGCACCCCCCAGTAGGGACAGACTGACAACTCACTCGGCCAGGTACTCCTCTGAGACAAAACTTCCAGAGGAACTATCAGACAGCTGAATTTGGGGTTCACGAAAATCCGATGTTCTGCAGCCACTGCTGCTGACACCCAGGCAAACAGGGTCTGGAGTGGACCTCTAGCAAACTCCAATAGACCTGCAGCTGAGGGTCCTGTCTGTTAGAAGGAAAACTAACAAACAGAAAGGACACCCACACCAAAAACCCATCTGTACATCACCATCATCAAAGACCAAAAGTAGAAAAAACTACAAAGATGGGGAGAAAACAGAGCAGAAAAACTGGGAACTCTAAAAAGCAGAGCGCCTCTCCTCCTCCAAAGGAACGCAGTTCCTCACCAGCAACGGAACAAAGCTGGACAGAGAATGACTTTGATGAGTTGAGAGAAGAAGGCTTCAGAGGATCAAACTACTCCGAGCTACAGGAGGAAATTCAAACCAATGGCAAAGAAGTTAAAAACTTTGAAAAAAAATTAGACGAATGTATAACTAAAATGAGCAATGCAGAGAAGTGCTTAAAAGAGCTGATGGAGCTGAAAGCCAAGTTTCAAGAACTACGTGAAGAATACAGAAGCCTCAGTAGCTGATGCGATCAACTGGAAGAAAGGGGATCAGTGATGGAAGATGAAATGAATGAAATGAAGCGAGAAGGGAAGTTTAGAGAAAAAAGAATAAAAAGAAACGAACAAAGCCTCCAAGAAATATGGGACTATGTGAAAAGACCAAACCTATGTCTGATTGGTGTACCTGAAAGTGATGGGGAGAATGGAACCAAGTTGGAAAACACTCTGCAAGATATTATCCAGGAGAACTCCACCAATCTAGCGAGGCAGGCCAACATTCAGATTCAGGAAATACAGAGAATGCCACAAAGATACTCCTCGAGAAGAGCAATCCCAAGACACATAATTGTCAGATTCACCAAAGTTGAAATGAAGGAAAAAATGTTAAGGGCGGCCAGAGAGAAAGGTCAGGTTACCCACAAAGGGAAGCCCATCAGACTAACAGCTGATCTCTCGGCAGAAACTCTACAAGCCAGAAGAGAGTGGGGACCAATATGCAACATTCTTAAAGAAAAGAATTTTCAAACCAGAATTTCATATCCAGCCAAACTAAGCTTCATAAGTGAAGGAGAAATAAATTACTTTACAGACAAGCAAATGCTGAGAGATTTTGTCACCACCAGGCCTGCCCTACAAGAGCTCCTGAAGGAAGCACTAAACATGGAAAGGAACAACCACTACCAGCCACTGCAAAAGCATGCCAAATTGTAAAGACTGTCGAGGCTAGGAAAAAACTGCATCAACTAACGAGCAAAATAACCAGCTAACATCATAATGACAGGATCAAATTCACACATAACAATATTAACTTTCAAAGTAAATGGGCTAAATGCTCCAATTAAAAGACACAGACTGGCAAATTGGATAAGGAGTCAAGACCCATCAGTGTACTGTATTCAGGAAACCCATCTCACGTGCAGAGACACACACAGACTCAAAATAAAGGGACGGAGGAAGATCTATCAAGCAAATGGAAAACAAAAAAAGGCAGGGGTTGCAATCCTAGTCTCTGATAAAATAGACTTTAAACCAACAAAGATCAAAAGAGACAAAGAAGGCCATTACATAATGGTAAAGGGATCAATTCAACAAGAAGAGCTAACTGTCCTAAATATATATGCACCCATTACAGGAGCACCCAGATTCATAAAGCAAGTCCTTAGTGACCTACAAAGAAACTTAGACTCCCACATAATAATAATGGGAGATTTTAACAGCCCACTGTCAGCATTAGAGAGATCAACGAGACAGAAAGTTAACAAGGATACCCAGGAATTGAACTCAGCTCTGCACCAAGTGGACCTAATAGACATCTACAGAACTCTCCACCCCAAATCAACAGAATATACATTTTTTTCAGCACCACACCACACCTATTCCAAAATTGACCACATAGTTGGAAGTAAAGCTCTCCTCAGCAAATGTAAAAGAACAGAAATTATAACAAACTGTCTCTCAGACCACAGTGCAATCAAACTAGAACTCAGGATTAAGGAACTCACTCAAAATCGCTCAACTACATGGAAATTGAACAACCTGCTCCTGAATGACTACTGGGTACATAACGAAATGAAGGCAGAAATAAAGATGTTCTTTGAAACCAATGAGAACAAAGACACAACATACCAGAATCTCTTTGACACATTCAAGGCAGTGTGTAGAGGGAAATTTATAGAACTAAATGCCCACAAGAGAAAGCAGGAAAGATCTAAAATTGACACCCTAACATCACAATTGATAGAACTAGAAAAGCAAGAGCAAACACATTCAAAAGCTAGCGGAAGGCAAAAAATAACTAAAATCAGAGCAGAACTGAAGGAAATAGAGACACAAAAAACCCTTCAAAAAATTAATGAATCCAGGAGCTAGTTTTTTGAAAAGATCCACAAAATTGATAGACTGCTAGCAAGACTAATAAAGAAGAAAAGAGAGAAGAATCAAATAGATGCAATAAAAAATGATAAAGGGGATATCACCACCGATCCCACAGAAATACAATCTACTGTCAGAGAATACTACAAACACCTCTACGCAAATAAACTAGAAAATCTAGAAGAAATGGATAAATTTCTCGACAAATACACCCTCCCAAGACTAAACCAGGAAGAAGTTGAATCTCTGAACAGACCAATAACAGGCTCTGAAATTGTGGCAATAATCAATAGCTTACCAACCAAAAAGAGTCCAGGACCTGATGGATTCACAGCCGAATTCTACCACAGGTACAAGGAGGAACTGGTACCATTCCTTCTGAAACTATTCCAATCAATAGAAAAAGAGGGAATCCTCCCTAACACATTTTATGAGGCCAGCATCATCCTGATACGAAAGCCTGGCAGAGACACAACCAGAAAAGAGAATTTCAGACCAATATCCTTGATGAACATTGATGCAAAAATCCTCAATAAAATACTGGCAACCTGAATCCAGCAGCACATCAAAAAGCTTATCCACCATGATCAAGTGGGCTTCATCCCTGGGATGCAAGGCTGGTTCAACATATGCAAATCAATAAATGTAATCTAGCATATAAACAGAACCAAAGACAAAAACCACATGATTATCTCAATAGATGCAGAAAAGGCCTTTGACAAAATGCAACAACGCTTCATGCTAAAAACTCTCAATAAATTAGGTATTGATGGGACATATCTCAAAATAATAAGAGCTATCTATGACAAACCCACAGCCAATATCATACTGAACGGGCAAAAACTGGAAGTATTCCCTTTGAAAACTGGCACAAGACAGGGATGCCCTCTCTCACCACTCCTATTCAACATAGTGCTGGAAGTTCTGGCCAGGGCAATTAGGCAGCAGAAGGAAATAAAGGGTATTCAATTAGGAAAAGAGGAAGTCAAATTGTCCCTGTTTGCAGATGACATGATTGTATATCTAGAAAACCCCATTGTCTCAGCCCAAAATCTCCTTAAGCTGATAAGCAACTTCAGCAAAGTTTCAGGATACAAAATCAATGTACAAAAATCACAAGCATTCTTGTACACCAATCACAGACAAAAAAAGAGCCAAATCATGAGTGAACTCCCATTCACAATTGCTTCAAAGAGAATAAAATACCTAGGAATCCAACTTACAAGGGACTTGAAGGACCTCTTCAAGGAGAACTACAAACCACTGCTCAATGAAATTAAAGAGGATACAAGAAATGGAAGAACATTCCATGCTCATGGGTTGGAAGAATCAATATCATGAAAATGGCCATACTGCCCAAGGTAATTTATAGATTCAATGCCATCCCCATCAAGCTACCAATGACTTTCTTCACAGAATTGGAAAAAACTACTTTAAAGTTCATATGGAACCAAAAAAGAGCCCGCATCGCCAAGTCAATCCTAAGCCAAAAGAACAAAGCTGGAGGCATCATGCTACCTGATTACAAACTATACTACAAGGCTACAGTAACCAAAACAGCATGGTACTGGTACCAAAACAGAGACATAGATCAATGGAACAGAACAGAGCCCTCAGAAATAATGCCACATATCTACAACTATCTGATCTTTGACAAACCTGACAAAAACAAGCAATGGGATAAGGATTCCCTATTTAATAAATGGTGCTGGGAAAACTGGCTAGCCATATGTAGAAAGCTGAAACAGGATCCCTTCCTTACACCTTATACAAAAATTAATTCAAGATGGATTAAAGACTTACAGGTTAGACCTAAAACCATAAAAACCCTAGAAGAAAACCTAGGCAATACCATTCAGGACATAGGCATGGGCAAGGACTTCATGTCTAAAACACCAAAAGCAATGGTAACAAAAGCCAAAATTGACAAATGGAATCTAATTAAACAAAAGAGCTTCTGCACAGCAAAAGAAACCACCATCAGAGTGAACAGGCAACCTACAAAATTGGAGAAAATTTTCACAACCTACTCATCTGACAAAGGGCTAATATCCAGAATCTACAATGAACTCAAACAAATTTACAAGAAAAAAACAAACAACCCCATCAAAAAGTGGGCGAAGGATATGAACAGACACTTCTCAAAAGAAGACATTTATGCAGCCAAAAAACTCATGAAAAAATGCTCATCATCACTGGCCATCAGAGAAATGCAAATCAAAACCACAGTGAGATACCATCTCACACCAGTTAGAAAGGCGATCATTAAAAAGTCAGGAAACAACAGGTGCTGGAGAGGATGTGGAGAAATAGGAACACTTTTACACTGTTGGTGGGACTGTAAACTAGTTCAACCATTGTGGAAGTCAGTGTGGTGATTCCTCAGGGATCTAGAACTAGAAATACCATTTGACCCAGCCATCCCATTACTGGGTATATACCCAAGGGACTGTAAATCATGCTGCTATAAAGACACATGCACACGTATGTTTATTGCGGCATTATTCACAATAGCAAAGACTTAGAACCAACCCAAATGTCCAACAACAATAGACTGGATTAAGAAAATGTGGCACATATACACCATGGAACACTATGCAGCCATAAAAAATGATGAGTTCATGTCCTTTGTAGGGACATGGATGAAACTGGAAACCATCATTCTCAGTAAACTATCACAAGGACAAAAAACCAAACACCGCATGTTCTCACTCATAGGTGGGAATTGAACAATGAGAACACGTGGACACAGGAAGGGGAACATCACACTCCGGTGACTGTTGTGGGGTGGGGGGAGGGGGGAGGGACAGCATTAGGAGATATACCTAATGCTAAATGACGAGTTAATGGGTGCAGCACACCAACATGGCACATGAATACATATGTAACAAACCTGCACATTGTGCACATGTACCCTAAAACTTAAAGTATAATAATAATAAAAAAAAGAAAATACTTATTTATGATATCCTCTCGAGTGTTTTGAGACTAATGAAATTTATCTTGAGTTTCAAGGGTCAGTTCTTTCTGGAGGAAAGGAGAATCCATCAATTTTTTTTTTTTTTAAAAAAGCCATGTCCAAACATACGTGCTATCAGGTGGCTCTAGGCCTAGACATTCTTCTCTTTTCCTTTAATGCTGCATCTCCATACAACTAAGCATTTACTAAATTCTTTGGATGGTATTAAATAATAAACTTTTCACTTCATTCAAACTTGGCATAAACTTTGGGCTTTCTCATAAGGTAAAAAATTCTGCAAGACTATAGAAAGAATAATAATGAATTACTTTGGATTGCAAAGAGGATTCTCCTGGGATTCTACAACATCTGGAATTTAGGGTATTTCTGTGAAATGTCTCCATTTATGCTTAGGAAGAGGGAGTGGATACCATCAGGAAGTAGGAAATTTGAACCATTTTAATCACATCCACACATGGCATTTAGTATCTAGATATCAACAAAAGGCCAAATGGAGAAGAAATTAAAATAAGCAATCTTATGAATTCAGGCTGTGGTCAAGAGACATTCCAAGAAGTTTTTAACAGGAAGCAAATAAACAACGTCTCAAGTATAAGTCATTCCATATCTGAATCAATCTAAAATTAAAAATGCTACAGGGCAGGTGGGGAGGAAGGAAATCCCTGCAAGAAAGAAATGCTCAAATAAATTCCCATCAAAGTTTTTCGCTTTTTGTTTCTTTTTTAAATACACATTTACAATATGTGAAGTGCTTCTCATTTTAACCTTTTTTCCCCCTGGGCTCAGGAAAGGGCTTTCCAAGGTCTTCATCAGCCACTAGTGGATGATCTCAGGGCTTTTCTGAGAATGAATAAACAAACAAGGTGCAGATAGTGTGAAGTTAGCCCACCTCTCCATTCCTCCTTTCGTCACTTGCCATTGAGTACCTTTTGGCCTTATGGAGCATGCTCCTTTATAGTATAGATGTAAGAGGAAACTCTTTGAGGTGACGGATATGGATATGTTTATGGTGTAGGTTGTGGTGATAGTTTCACAGTGTATGCTTATCTCCAAACTCATCAAATTGTATACATTAAATATGTACAGCTTTTTGTCAACCGTACCTTAATAAAATGGTTTTTAAAAAAGAACACAAAACCATTACTATAGTCTTTCTTTTTTTTTTTTTTCCTTTTTTTTTTTTTTTTTTTAGATGGAGTCTCGCTCTGTCACCATGCTGGAGTGCAGTGGCGCGATCTCAGCTCATTGCAACCTCTGCTTCCCGGGTTCAAGTGATTCTCCTGCCTCAGCCTCCAAGTAGCTGGGATTACAGGCACGAGCCACCATGCCCAGCTAATATTTGTATTTTTAGTACAGTTGGAGTTTCACCATGTTGGTCAGGCTGGTCTTGAACTCCTGACCTCGTGATTCGCCCACCTCAGCCTCCCAAAGTGCTGGAATTACAGGCGTGAGCCACGGCTCCTGGCCCACTATAGTCTTTCTTAAGCCTCTACTCCATTTCTTCACTTAAAAATTGACTTTTTGCAATGTGGCTCTACACCAGTCAACACCATTTCTCTCATGGGTAGCATGACCTGCTGCTCTGCATTTCATATGTATCCAGCAGAAACACAATGTGGTACACTGGTAAATACAGGACACCAGATTGCATCACCAGGGAGTTGGCACAGCCTAAGGAGATCCCATAGATTTGTAGAGTCAGCATCCCCAAAGGACTTCAGAAGGTGTGCAGCTGTCATCTCAATTGCCACAATGTCAGCTTTCAGGTGGCATCATTGGCTGCATTTTAGAGTTATGATCTGCTGCTATGGACTTCTATAGAGCTAATGCTTCTCCCACCTCCAATTATTATTTGTATTATCATAATTGTTGTTATTATTAAGCAAAAAGAGAAATGGAGATTAAGAACACAAGCCCAGGAGTATAGCTCCCTGACTCCACCACTTGCCCACAGACTTTGGGAAAATTACTTGGTCACTTTTGCTTTAGTTTCAGAATCTGTAAAATGATAATAGTACCCACCTCATAGTCTTGTTGTAAGTGTTAAATGATATACTACAAGTGAAATGCTTTGAAAAGTATCTGGCACATGGTAAGAACTTAACAGATATTAACTATTATTATTGTTACTGCTATTTCATTACTGCACTCTATACCGTGAATAGTGTTCTGAACTTGG
The DNA here is from genome assembly GCF_028878055.3 of Symphalangus syndactylus. NCBI lineage: Eukaryota > Metazoa > Chordata > Mammalia > Primates > Hylobatidae > Symphalangus > Symphalangus syndactylus. The sequence goes on along the minus strand of NC_072424.2, from coordinate 53,695,489 downwards.
AAACACTTGTACTGGTTTATACTAATATTCTCCTTTGCACATAAGGTGCTTTTCTTCTTATTGATTCTTTATGAACATGCTTTTGAGGGAAACTATTTCTTCAAATAATAGGGCTTTGAGATGCAAAATTCTTAACTACACTTATAGGATTCCAATGTCTATGCACACAGAGATACACTTAGTGATCTTTAGTGTTTTCAATACAACAAGGCACCTTGGAAAAAAAGTTTTAATCTATTCACACAATAAAAGTATTCATACATTCTGATCAGTTGCTTTCAAGAGAAGGCAAGAAACACTTTGGCGTAACTTCATCCTCCCTTCATCAAGACATTAAAAAATGTTAATTATAAGATAACTTAATTCAGTGAGCCCTGATAACTCCTTATGATGCATAATAGCAGTATATTAGTGGTGAATTAATTCAATATGACAATTGAGATATTAGTATTCCTCTGTTATCTTGTACATTATTCCCCACCATTGTTTATGATATTTTCATCTCTTCATATTGCCCAATGTGTGTTTTTATGAATAGCATTGATAGCTAATCATAAGCATAATTTCAACAAATTCTATATTAACCCTTTTGAACCTGTGACTCTTTTGGACTTAAGACATTACAAGCATGTTCAGGCAAAAATCAGTGAACATTTATGCATTGTTTGCTATAAGAACCAGAGCAGTGTCCTGGTGAAGACCATGGGTTCCAGGTTCAACTTCCTGAGTCTTTGCTTTTCTATCCTTCCTGATTTGGTCTCAGTTTTGTTTTTGTTTTTGTTTTTGTCTTCTGTAAATTGGGAGTAATAATATTGTCTTAGAAGGTTATTCTGAGAATTAAAGATAATACAAAATATACATAACTGATTCCTGGCATAGAGGAACATGATCACTATATTTAAACTATCATTAATATCACATTTAGATATTAATACAAAGTAAGAAACTTCATGGAATACTTGAAAATGAAAGCTTTAAGAAAACTTCCCATCTTTGCATTCCTATAGCAAGAATTCTGTTTCAAGAATTCACTTCTCACTTCCTCAACACCTCATATGGCATATTAAATACATATATATATATATATATGCTCCTCATCTTATGATGGAGTGATGTCCCAATAAACACATTGTAAGCTGAAAAGATCCTAAGTCAAAAATGCATTTAATACACTTAACCTGCTGAACATCATAGCTTAACCTAGCCTACCTTAAACGTGCTAAGAACACTTACATTAGTCTACACTCGAGTAAGATAATCTGGCAACACAGTGCACTGCGGAGTATCAGTTGTGGTCACGTGGCTGACTGGAAGCTGCAGCTCACTCTTGCTGCCCCAAATAGTGGGAGCATTCCATTTTCTACCCAACATGTATTGTTTTCGCACCATCGTAAAGGCGAAAATTTGTTAGTCAAGAACACTGTGTGTGTGTGTGTGTGTGTGTGTGTGTGTGTGTGTATTTACCTAGCTATTTCTTAAGTAATGATGCTTTCTTGCCTACATTTAAAATTTTACTTCAGTTGATTCTGCTCTATCAGACTGTAATTATACATGTATATATTTGTATGCTCTAGAATAACTATTTTTGAAATTTTTGAGAAATATGCTTCATCCTGACATTACCATTGTCAGGATTAATACCTGTTGGCCTAACCAATCCACATAAAATGTAGACCTCTTTTGGCCTGATATGCCTGATTTCTAAGCCTACAGAATCCAGCCCGTTAATGAGAGATGCTAGGTTTGTCCTCAGCCTAGAAATTAAGGAGGGAGATACTGGGAGGACCGAGGAAAAACCTGTTCACTTGTATGAAACTGAAACTACCCTCACATTTCATCTTTTTATACTAGGTAGCCAGTACTCCTTCTTGGTATCTTGTCTGTCCAACAAAAACCTCCAACAAGAAAAAAAATGTATTAGAGAAAAGCCTCCTACTGCTTTCAGCTGCTGTAGTCATAGGCCTCCCACGGTTGTGAGGCGTCTGCACTCCTGGTTTCTGGCCGGGCTCCCTAGTCATTGGCAGGAGCTACATTCCTCAAAAGAGAGCTGACAGCCAGAGCAAGGAGGAAGGGAAAGACGCTGAGACTTTCAAAAATATATGTTTCTGGTTTTCAAAGTTTGCTCTCTATTCTGCTGTATGCAGGAGAATATTCCTCGTTATGATGGAAGCCCAAGGCCAGATGGCCTGTGGAAGTCAGTGGACAAAGCTACAAGGCACTCGGGACTTGTGGCTATCAAATCTTAAATCATCCCCTCATCTCACCAGGTATAACTGACCTGCATCCCATTTGTCACCCCCACCCTATTGTGGAACCTGTCTCACTGCTCTGCATATATTTGATTTTAGTCTGTGTCTTCCTGAGAGGCAGTATTATATTGTGGTTGAAAGCAAAGACTCCAGCCTAAGTTTGCCGAGTTTTGAATTCTGGCTCCATCATTTCTTATCCGTGTGACCTTAGGCAAGTGTTTTAACTTCTCTGTGCCCCAATAGACTTACACATATAAAGGGAATAATAGCAATAAATAGATAATAATAAATCTACTTCACAGCAATATTGTGAAGATTAAATGAGTTAATATATGTGAAGCACTTAGAAGAAAGCCTGATACAAACATAGCAAGTGCCATCCAAATATTTGCTTTTATGTCTTAGGAGTAGGGAACAGGTTTTAATCAATTTTTCTAATTCCAAAACCTCAGCACAATGCCTGGCACACTTATATATAACCTAGTTCTCAAAGACAAAGCTATCCTGTAGCTCTAAACAGCAAGTACCTCAGGCAGGCTTTAATGGCAAAACAAAATTACATGCTTCTGTAACTACAAAACAAAATAAAACAAAACAAACAAAAAAAAATAAGGAACATAATACAAAAGAAAAAAGAAAAAACCCTAATTCGCTGCAACAAAAAACAGAATCTCAGTAGGCTCTCCTTTCTATCAAACTAAAATGTCCTAGTAACCAATCTTTCAGAATCCCCTCCTGAAATACAGCAGCAGGCCAATTAATTAGTATGAAAGCTTAGTCAAAAGGACAATACTACCTGGAGAACTAAGCAATTCAGGCAGCCTCACAGCATTTAATTAAGCCACAGACCACAGAACAACTTTGTCTGGTAATTTAGAGCATACATTTCCACTGGAGCATGTTTTCTGATTCAGATCTTCTTTGTGGTTGCTTTTCTGCTGGTCAAATGTGTGCTGAAAGAGTGGTGAAAACATCATCCTCTGCCCACACAGTGGGTACAACAGGGATAGACTATCAGGCTCTTGCCCACATTTATTAGAAAATTTGAGCCTATCTTCAGACACAAATACTGATTCATAGAACATTAGTGTTTCTACTCATTTTCCAGGAAATATTCAATAGACTAAGTAGGAAGCTGGAGGAGGGAAACTTTTGGTGTTGTGAGAGACCCACAATTTGACACCCAATCTGAATGTAGGGCTGCTCGTAGAAACCCAGCATAGCAGAGATGAGCTATATTGCAGAGCAGTTGCCCCTCTTTCTGCGAACTCTAGAGGCCTGGCTCTGGTGGATCAGGAGAGTCTAAGCTTTCAGCCCATCTGCACCTGCTGCACCTCAGCCTACATTGCTCTAAGTTCTCTCAAATATGAATCCCACATGGTACTGGCAAAACTGCTCTGGATTAGAGCACAGTCCCTCCTGCCAAGATTCTGGAGGGATTAGTTAAGTGAGGCCATGGAGAAGGATTCATTTGGGGAGAATCCACTCTTTCAGAAAAACACAAAAGCATTACTCTGTGTTGGGTGCCAATTGAAATTACATAACAGATAGCTATGACAAGGAATCAAGTAAAATTCATTAAACTCAGCACAGTATATCATAACACTGGAGGGAAAAGTAAATCCCTGATGTCCAGGCTAAACTAGCTTTTTTCAGAATTTATTGTCATCCTGATTTGGGCATGTCAGTGGGAAGGGGAAAGACTAAAGCATCACTGGGGTATCTCTCAAAGTAATTGACTACCTTGCAGGCTCATAAAGATAAAAGTCTGGCTCGCATTATGCTCTCACCAAAGGGCTGCCCTGTGTACCAGGAGCTCAGAATGAAAAGGTGTTCCTCTCCCAGTCTCTCAGGGGGTTTTGCGTCCACATCCCACTCTGTTTTCTCAAGAGCAATGTCTCCAAATGAGAATCATTTGGCAAATAAAATGAGTATCAGGATTTGAACGTCTGATTTTAAAAGCTGCTTACATGGAAATCCACGCACCATTTTGAAAAGGCATAAGATGCGTGAGGCTTATTCCCAGAACTAAATGATGAGATGGGCTTTGTGAGACTAAAAGGATAATAGACACCAAATGAAAAGAGCTGTACAAAAATGCCCCAATCTATGTATAGCCACAAGTTCATAAAAATATTTTTTTAAAAGAGAGACAAATTTAATGAAGGCATGGGAGAGTCTAAATTACTTTTGTCAAAAGTGAATTGAAATATACTTAGGTCACTCCATGTAAGTAATATGATTCTTCTGAACTTTATTTTTAAAAATTCTCAGTTTCATAAAGTACTTATAGGACTTATGTCAAAGTTATGATCAAGGGTTTGTTGTTTTGTTTGTTTTTTTATTAAGGACAAGTGGTGATGTTGGAAAATATGTAAAATGATTAATAATGAAACTACTGAGGTTTAAGCTAACCAATATTTATTGGGTGACTATAAGCTTCTTAGAACTAAACGTGAACCTATAGGGTGGGAACATGCAATAACAAGTATATTACACATTAAATCAATACTTGTAAATCACTAGGTACCATGTAAGAATTATAACAAATGAGCATAGAATAATTTCTGCCTTTAAGTAGCTTAAAATATAGAAAGACAGTCATGTTATCATACAAAGCTTGATAAGATACCTGAAAATCAGGAGGTTCCGTTAAAATTCTATGAGAGTAGAAGTAGGAGTGTGAGAATAGATCAAGGACATTTGAGCTAGCATAGACAGGATGGATAGAAAATAAAAGACATGGGCCAATGAGGAAGTGAACTAATGAGAAGGCAAAGGTGCAAAGGAAAAAAAACCCAAAGAATTAACAGAATGATTGTGAACAGTCCAGTGGCTGCTCCAAGCTCAGGATGTCAGAAGTGGAATAAAAGAAGATGAGCCTGGAAAAATAATTGGAACTTCATTCTCTAGGAGATTGCCAAGGGGACTGGGAGATATTAAAAGATATTTGTTTTTGCTTCTGTTTTGTAACAGGGTAGTGACACAATTAGAAAATGCTTTGGGGAAGAGATTAGATTGTAATGAAAATGAAGTAAGACTGATATGCCCGTGATACCCCAGAGAGCAGCCCAGACCTGGGGCCTGCAGACAATTTTCATGCTTCACCCTTTTTCTCAAGGGTTGGAGAGGGAGCTCCTGCCTCCCAGCTGATCTTTTTTTTTTTTTTTTTTTTTTTTTTTGAGACAGAATCTCGCTCTTTTGCCCGGGCTGGAGTGCAGTGGCGCTATCTCGGCTCACTGCAAGCTCCGCCTCACGGGTTCACACCATTTTCCTGCTTCAGCCTCCAGAGTAGCTGGGACTACAGGAGCCCGCCACCGCGCCCGGCTAATTTTTTGTATTTTTTTTAGTAGAGACGGGGTTTCACCATGTTACCCAGGATGGTCTCAATCTCCTGACCTCATGATCCGCCCGCCTCGGCCTCCCGAAGTACTGGGATTACAGGCGTGAGCCACCGCGCCCGGCCCTCCCAGCTGATCTTGTAACAGTTGCCATATTTTTGGGGAGAGGCGTTTCCACTCCTGGATAGGGGAAGACTGGGCTTCTTCACTCCACCAGGCAAGACTTCTCAGAGGAGTTAGACATTGCTTTGGCTCCTTATGCTGGGATCTATATTCAAATTGTCACGGTGTGAACTTTGGCAAGTTACCTGATCTCTCCATACCTCAGTTTTTTCCTCTCATGAAAAAAGCTTAGCACATTGGTTGGCATATGGAAAAAAAAAGCCATAACTAGCAGCTATGATTACAAAGAGTCATAAAAAATGGGTTCACTTTGGTTCTGTGAATATTCTTTTCAGTAAACCAATGTGTAGTCCACTTCATTTGATATGCAATCAAATAGATTTGCAGACAATCTAAGAAAAATCTCAGTACAAGCAAGTGGGGCATTAGCATTTTGAACCGTGATGCTAACAGACCAACAAAGCATGTTTAGGCAGCGGTGTCAACTGAATGGCTGAGCTTTGTACTTGTACATATTCCCCCATTAAAATGCAGCAGCATGAGAAGTTACTATACTCTGTAAGCTCTTCCCTGAAAAGAGGAAAAACAACCGTGACTCATGGGCTGCTAGCTTATTCCACAAAAGGGGCCCTGGGACAATGCCTCTTTCTTTTACCCAAAATTACGTTTGCTACTGTTCTATGAAGGTGATAAAGAAGCTCTAATTCTCCTGTTCTTGAGATTTATACTCGGAGTCTTGTCAGAAACAGAGTAGAATGGATCATCTATCACCCTTCACCTTGCCTGGCAGTGCTGGCCTGAAGCGGAATCCTCAGATTTTTCTTTGTTGCCCCTCATCCCCTTTCACCTTTCATCTCTTCCCTCTGGCACACCACCTTGATGTGTATACTTTGCACATAGTCATCATATTTTTTCCACTACATTTGTAGTCCAGGCTTCCTCTGGAATCCATCAGGCAATGAAAATAATTGATCCCTGTTGTGTTCTTGGTAAAGGTCAGAGATACAATCATATCGGCTGACTTGATCTGCTTGACTACCAGCTTTGTGATTTCTACCCAGGCAATTTAAAAGCACTGTAAACTGTCAGAATTAAGACTGTAAGCTTGGCCAAGCACTCAACAAAGACCCCAAAGGCATCACATAAAATTGGGCAAGGAGCCCTGGTTATTACTTTTCAACATCTGGCCCTTTGTCTGAATCTTTCTAAAAGGAATGGAAATGCAAATTGAAGCAAGACTTTGTTTCCCTTGACATTGTGTATCTTAACCTAAAAAAAACCTTGATTTTAAGTTGACTTATTATGAACTTTACCACTTAACCTGACAATTGACTGAAGGCGCTTCTCAAAATGTCTGGTTACTAATATGTAATCCATTTGTTTTGTTCTCCAGTTTAATCCTCTTTATTAAAAACTTTGAGGGAACAAAAAAAATGATTATTATAATGGGCTTTCTGGTAGGTGCAGAAAAACAGCAGGGAAGATTGAGAAGTACAAGAAAAACACATCAGAAATAAAATAAAGTTTGGATTTAACAAATAAAATTGGCAAGATATTCCAGAGAAAAAAAGCATTAGGAATACAGCTATTCATCAAGAATGAAAAAATGATTAAAGTTGACAATCAAAAAAACACATACACCTTTGGGGAGTAATAAGATGCTCAAAGAATGCTTTAGAATATATCGGTTCCTACTTCAGGTTTGTTTGTCTAAGAGGCATAAATGTTCAAATAATCCATAGGGATTGACAGTGGTAATAGTTCCAATGATCAAAAAGAAGTCTAAAAAGAAATTCTGCAAAAGGAAATAGATACTATACACTGAGTATTTACAAAAGAGAACAGAAACTAGCCTATGAGGCTGCCTCTTGATAAGTTCATTTGTAGTCTCCCTTACGTCTGTCTCTGCAAACCTGGCTCACTGCAACAGCCTCAGAGCTTCCTCTACTTCTAGTCCATCCTCCACCTGATTTCCATAGTAATCTTTTAAAAATAGTACTGTCAGCCGGGTGCGGTGGGATTACACTTGTAATCCTAGCACTTTGGGAGGCTGAGATGGGAAGATCAGGAGTTCGAGACCAGCCTGGTCAACATGGTGAAACCCCGTCTCTACTAAAAATACAAAAATTAGCTGGGCATGGTGGTGGGTGCCTGTAATCCCAGCTACTTGGGAGGCTGAAGCAGGAGAATTGCTTGAACCCGGGATGCAGAGGTTGCAGTGAGCCAAGATTACACCACTGCACTCCAGCCTGGGCAATGGAGCGAGACTCCACCTTAAAAAATAAATAAATAAATAAATAAATAAATAAATAAATAAATAAATAAAATAGTACTATCATTGTGGCAGTCTCCTGTTCAAGAACTACTTGCAACCCTCTAACTACATTTGATATTCTGCATAATCTCCTACACTGTACTCCTGTCCAACCTTAGCTCAAACTCTTCCCAGCACAGACCTTCTGCTTGAGTCTGGCCTCTCTTACTCATAACCTGTAGACAGATGCCAGTCTAGTTCTTCTACCAACATAAGTCTACCTGGCTTTAGGTAAAACAAAAGGTTTACTGTAATTAAATGTTTCTCTGATTAAAGGAGGCAAAGGTTTCATGCCTGTGCTTTCCAGTATAGCCCCCACTCATACTTGGTTTGTCACTTTTGAAACTTGGGCCTTCTAGTTACCTTAGACCACTCTTGTTCCACTTCTGCTTCTACAAAATAGGCTGTTCAGTAAGGAAGAGTAGATAAAGAAGACAATTTTCTAAGGAAAGTCTGGCATTGGCTACTTTTTCCTGACAGTTCTCATTCTTAATTATTTTTTTTTCCTGGTTCCAGGAAATATCCCTAATTTCTAAACTTTGTGTTTTCTCATCTCTCTTGAACATTTGCTTAATCTCTCTCTCCCTCATCTGATCTGCACTCTCCTCCCTTCTCTTTTCCTTTGCCTTAATATTCTCCTTTCCAACTTTTCCATCCTACTTTCTGCCCCCTTAATCCTGGGCCCTCTTGCTTTCTACTTTCAACTGTTCATGTCTGACAGCAGTGTGAGAACCCCAACTTAGAAAGAAGATGCTATTTACCTGTCCCTTTTAAATTGTCATATCACCAAAGGTTCTGTGTGCCAGACATTGCAGGTGCAGCGAGACCAGGCTGGCAGGTGAGGCTAGAATGAGCAGTACATCCGCAGGTCCAGAGGAAGGCCTGCCAAAAAATGACTCCAGATGCAAGTAGAGAATGCAGCTGTTGCCATCCAAAATACTAGATCAGGGAGAAACTGTCTTGGAGACTGTTCACAACTAGAAACTTGCATTAAAAAATAATACGGTGTTTTAAAAGTCCCCATGCTTAAATCTACTTGGGAATCCACCTAACTCTTAGGAAGCAGGCTATTGTAAGAAAAGAAAACGAACATTCCAGCTGCTAAAAAAAATCAAGTTGTAAATTCTTCACATGCTATTGAGAATTAAATTACTATATATTACCAGTGCTGTTAAATATGTAATGTTAGTGATCACCTATTGACCTCTCTTATGAGTTTAATGTTAGTGTAACTAACGCATTGCTGATTTTCTCTAATCTGATATTTATCAAGTGCCTGTAAAGCATGAAGCTCTACAGAGTCCACTGAACCATTTCATATGAACAGCTATTTCAAACTTTGCAGCTCTAGGTATCCTATATTCACATCATATAATATTTTGTATTGTACAAACATCTTAAGTTGGTGTAAAGAAAAAATGAAGACAGTTTGAAGGCCAGTTTCTTGAGTATGTGCATGCATGTGGTGTATGTGTTTTTTATGTGCACGTATTACCTCTGCCCTTCAAGTTTATGCCACTTGTGTTCAATTTCTGAGTCCACTCTGTACCTGTTTTTTAATACTTATCCACAGAGCAAATAATAACTACTAAGTGAAAAGTGATAGCAAAACCTCTTCGGTCTCCAGATGAATTGAGATTTCTTCAAGATTGAGAGGACAGTAGGAAAACTGTCCTCACATGTGAATTTTATTTAAAAAATAACTTACACCAATGTTCCACAACATTTCTCGTGGAAGGAATGATTGCAGTAAGAAAAGAAAAAAAAAAACTGAATCTACATGTAACAGAAAGGAAAAAAACCAAACTGAATCTACATGTAACAGGCATCAAACCAGGTATCTTCACAAATATTGATTTATTAAAACTTCACAAGAACCCACAACCACTGCAATGTCCTCATTTTTGCACACTTGAGGAAACTGAGAACCACAAAGGTTAAGCTCACAGAGAGAAATGAAAAATGATAGAGTCAAGATTTAAACCCAGGTGCCTTGGACACCACATCTCATACTCTTTCATTATACACATCTTTTGAATATGAATTTGCCTCAATTCCTCCTCTAGTAATGTCATATCGAATTGGTCTTGGGGAAGAAAAGTGACTTACATAAATTACCTGAATTTTAATTTGAATCTTTTCTATAACTGAGAAATTCCAGTCAATATATAGTATCTCCAGGAATCTCAATAGCAGTCATTGTTGTTTTCTTTGTTCAGATACAGTTACTTTAAACTATGTAGGAACTTTTAGAAATCTATTTTAAAAAATATGGATATTTGAATTCTCATTTTGTTTTGTTATGTGGGTGACTAGAACTTGCAGTAGCAATAAAACTTGTTTCATTTTTTTGACACTAATTTTTTTTATTATACTTTAAGTTCTGGGTTACATGTGCAGAATGTGCAGGTTTGTTACATAGGTATACATGTGCCATGGTGGTTTGTTTCACCCATCAACCTGTCATCTACATTAAGTATTTCTCCTAATGCTATCCGTCCCCTAGCCCTCCACCTGCCGACAGGCCCCAGGATGTGATGTTCCCCTCCCTGTGTCCATGTGCTCTCATTGTTCAACTCCCACTTAGGAGTGAGAACATGCGGTGTTTGGTTTTCTGTTCCTGTGTTAGCTTGCTGAGAATGATGGTTTCCAGCTTTATCCATGTCCCTGCAAAGGACATGAATTCATCCTTTTTTATGGCTGCATAGTATTCCATGGTGTGTATGTACCACATTTTCTTTATATTGCAGCACTGTTCACCATAGCAAAGACTATCAGGAACCAACCCAAAACTTGGTTTCTGATGGTGCCTTTTGTACTGAAATTGAAACATATTTCTGTCCTTCAAGTTTATTGCTTACCATTCTCCAGAAACTGAAATGAAATTTTACTCAACTCTTTTTATATTGTTACAGCTTGATAGACTTTTAAAAGTTTCAACAATCCAATGCCAATTCTTGCAGATGTGTCTCCCCAAGGGAGTCATTAGCTTCAACACTGATGTACTTCCTGGGCAGGTGTGTGGCTTTGGCTTTCACAGTGTAGTTGTTTATTTTTAATTAAAGTCTTTACCTTTAGGTCTTCTAGAAAAATTCTGTTGATAACAGTGGAATCTCTATGTGTGGAATGATTGAAAAAATGATTTATATCAACTTGGTTTTCTTATATGTCAAGGTGGTGTTATTGGTACAAGCAGATGCAACTTGCAAAGGAACATGCTTCTCTTTTGTACTCCGTACTTCCTTTCCCATGACATTCCATTTGTGTATACATCGCCAACCCTCCCCCAACCCAATAAACCTGATGTTTATTCCCTTTGTGTTCTATTTGCATTATAAAAAGATAGCTAATGAAATAATTGGAGAGAAGGGTCTCTATCCTGAGGCTTTTTAATACAAGGACTTTTCAGGGGTGATCTCCTGAGAAAGTCCAGTTTTCTACTCAGAAGAATAGAAGTAATGGTAGAAATTTTAAACCAATAGTAAAAGAAGATGGCAGCACGGCACAGAATAAAGAGATAATATTGAAGTGTTAGAGCCTTGAGCTGCCTCACACATCACATCTTTAAGACAGTCACCTAAATAATACCTCCATATACGGGAGGCCCTAACACAACTTTCTTCCACTGGAAGAGAAGATATGTATCTCAATAAAGTCAAAACAACCAAAAATTTGATGGCTTGGTTGTCAAAACAACCAAAAATCTCACTTTAGCACTTTTCATAGAACTCTGATCCAAGAGTGGAAGGAGGGGTCATTGCCTCCACACCTTCACAATTCAACAAGGACAGATTTAATTTCAGGCGTTACGGTTTTGCCCCAGACTTTCCTTTGCAATCACACCTATTTCACTTCCAGCCCACTAGTTACATGGCCCTATTTTATGCCTCATCCACACCTGCATGCCCATGGCACCAAAGAAAGCTTTAGCTAGGTGTCATGAATATGACAAACCTGGACCAAGGCATTTGATCTTCAGCAAATGAATGTGTGCTTCTCTGTTCCCATAAACATTCTTGGCCCTACAGTTTCACCTCCACTACAGACAGGTGCCTAAACAGGCTGAACCAGGAAAGCAGTCTCTCTGGCTTTCCGCTGGTTTTCCAATTGTGTTCATCACCTACTAAGGTGCTGCACTCTGCCACATCTCGTTTGCAGCCGTATCACAGAATTGGCACACTGCGGTGATGTGAGTCAGTGCATGGCACAGCCATTAGAGAATCACCTCTTCTCAGGAGTGCGCACAGCCTCTCAGTTGTGAGGAAAGGAGGATTGGATACCCACAAACATTGGATTTTCTTAGTGGAAGCTTGTGTTTTCACTGGTTACTGATGCACACACACCTTGGGACCAGAATTGTGGTAGGTGTGGCTGCAAGTAAGCCATTTCAGTTCAAGTTGCTAAGCTCAAAAGATTGCTTGTGATGCATACTAAAGGAGAGCGGTGGGGAAGGTTTGAGTCATCCTCATCATTAATATAACTGAGTGATTGTAGACCCTTCCCTGGAGAAAATCAGACAGTAACCGGCCATTGAAATATAAAATAGAATTCTGAAGAAGCCTGGCACAAGATCTGTGCTTTATAGCTAAGAATAGCAAGGTTAATTACAGAAGGGAGTGACAGAAACAGGAAAGCAGCCATCGCACAAAGGAGAAGTTGCTGCAGTGGTAGTTCTAAAATAATTGGTAGCAGGAGCTGGTCTCAGAGTTGGCAAAACATTAACCCTTGAGGGATGGAGTTTGGAGTGGGGAGAGACTGAGACTGAGAGAGAGAGAGAGAAATAGAGAGAGAAACATACAAGCACAGGTCACTTGTGGTTTCAAATAAAGGATAGCTGCTTACCAACTCAAATCAGATTCTAAGTCTTTAATTATATTTATCAGTATATGACTAGGCCTCCTTAAATTCAGAATGTGTGATTTTACATACTCGTATAATTCTGTCACATAGTTTTTCCCTGGCAAGCCCCAAATACAATAATAAAAGCAGAGTGTTTATGTCAAACAAATAAGTAAATAAATTTTACCCTAGCTAATAAGTTTTCTAGCCATATGTCTATCATATATAGCAGTATCACAGGCAGAATGAAACTACTTAAGAAAATAATACTTGTTTAAAGATATGTTAGTGTTTCAGTTAACATGAAAATCTCTGAAACAAGTACATGATAAGGTCAACTTTTACTCAAAATCAGTTTTCTAGGCATCTAGTATTTTTTCCTTATAATTCTAGGCCAAAGTTTATTACCGTTATCAGAATGATACCTGCTGTTCTATTTATATTCAGCTTTCACTTTTAGTCATATCTGATTATATAGACAGAAAATTTGAGTTCAACCATTAAGATCAGCAGTGAGGAATAAAATATTTAAAACTGGAAATGGGTTTCTAAAGGAAGCTTTGTCATCCTTTTCTTAATGCTTCTTGGATTAATTTTTTGAGATTTTTTTCATTTGCTTTGCTGAGAAATAAAAGTGAGGGATAATTTAACCCTGTGAGTAGGTGCCCACCTTCATATAATTCTCAGAATTCCAATAATGCTCACTTTATTATTATTACTGTGATAATTATCATCATTATTATTAAGCATTACTTGAGCATGTACTATATGACAGCCATGTATTAGAGTATATAAATGAATTATAACTTGTAACTAAGTATGTTGATACTATTATTCCTGTTTCAAAGAGGAGAGCACTAAGGTGAAAGGAGGTTTAGTAATTCACTGAAAATGTATAACAACCATTAATAAGCAGCAGAACTAGGATTCAAAGGTAGAATCTGTAGTTTTCCCAAAACACCCTGCTGTTTCTTATTTAAGCTTTTTGTAATTATTATGAATTCTAACGTCCTTAGTATCATTAGTATTAAGTAACTGCATTTATTTTTAATATTCAGAATTGGGTTACTCATAAAAACATTTTCTATATTCCTTAACCTGAAGCCCAGTTTAGTGAAGCTGCCCGATTTTATATATATTGGGGTTTCTTTAATAAGGAGAGCCTGTAGCAGACCCTAACCTCGTGGCAAATGAAGGGGTTCAGGATACATTTCCCCCAAAATATGGTACTTTGGCATATTAACTATTTTACACTAAAGGAATTTGATAAAGAGCACAGGCATGAAGGACTTGCTAACCTTCTCCCCACTCTTCTTCCCTGAAGCAGGTCATAAAACCTAGGAAGGATTTTCTGACCTTGCCCTGAAACAAGTCATAAGACCCTCATGTGAGAGGTGTCCTCCCTATACCGAGAGGAAAGGAATATCCTTATCCCTGAAGATGAAGGGTCACAGAGAAAAATCTGAAAAAAACAAGCCTTGCTAAGTTTTCTCTAGTTTATTACCATTAGATTATACTGTTTCCTGCCCTATCAATTTCTCCCTGTCTACTTGTCATCAAACCTCGCATAAAAATCTACGGGTTTAACTATTTCTTTACATCTTAATTTCCTTATGAAGGCTCCCATGTCTTGTAACACTTACATTAAATACATCTGTATGCTTTTCTCTTTTTAAATTTTGTTTTAGATGCCTCAGCCATGAACTTCCTCAGGACAGATAGAAAGATATATTTTTTTTCTTCTACACAAACATTTCCTAGAGATAATGGGATGAATAATTACTATTAAGAAGTATAGTGAGAGGCTGCAAATTACCCCCCCAGGTCCTCCCAATTCTCCTTCCCTTATTTGGAAAACAATTTGATACATAAGACAAAGAAAAGCATCATGTATATTCTCCTTTCTCAGAGTTCCTGAACTAGATAAAGTAGCACTCAACAGAATGCATTAGTTTGTGTATGAATGCATTTGTTGATATATTTGTTTTATATGGCATTCCTCATCTGTCCATTCTTACCTCCTTCCACTCCCCACCCCTTTTTCTGCTCTGCTCCAGGTCATAGGAAACTACATTTGTCAGACTCTGCTGCCTGTTGGCTTCTGGGCAGGTTCCACCAATGAGATCCACTGTAGGGAGATAGGAGGGAAGAAGCAATGAGAAGTCAGAGTACTTCTCTCAACCTCTTTCTGTGCTTAGAGCAGCTGCATCTCCTCTGTGATTCTGGTTCCTGTTGGACTGCCCCTCCCTCCACTGTCACATTCCCACCTGGCAGCTCCCCACCATGGGTCTATCTCCCACTGCATGGCTCCAGCTGCTGGACTTTGGCCAACTTGTTCCAACATTTGCAGGCCCCAGGGGGCAAGGGGACAAAAGAAAGCCCATACATCTATGTCTCATGTTTAAAAGTTATAAATCAAATACAAATTGTTAAAAGTATTTTCAATTTTTTTTTCTATTTTGATAAACATTTTTATAATGACATTTAAAAAAATATGTTGCTTGGAAATCCATGAGACAAACACCCACTTTCTCTTACTTATTAAGGAATGGAGGGGAGGGTAGAGGTTCTTAATTCCTAGACCCGAGGCTTGGCTACTTATTACCTTAGTCCTCTCTGAACACCACTGTCTGGGAACTAAAAGGATTTT
The DNA here is from genome assembly GCF_028878055.3 of Symphalangus syndactylus. Classification (NCBI taxonomy): domain Eukaryota; kingdom Metazoa; phylum Chordata; class Mammalia; order Primates; family Hylobatidae; genus Symphalangus; species Symphalangus syndactylus. The sequence continues at coordinate 53,679,973 of NC_072424.2, read as the reverse complement.
CTGAATGGGGACACTGGTTCAAACTAAGAATTCCCTGTCCACAGGTGCCTCCAGTTTCACAATGTGGCGAGTGTTGACCCTTTACGTTTCTCAAAGAGAGCTAAGGCTGGAAGTCCAGGTTCAAATTTGGAATTTTCAGACTCAGGCTTCAGGCTTGTGGCCCATACCTATTCACTCTCTCGGCTCCATTTCATGCTCTAAAGAGTCTTGACTGCATTCACATGGACACTACAGATCTTACATTCCAAGCCCTAGCTACTCTCTCCCCATTTGTAAACAGCTGCAGCCTCTTGGCTACCTTGTGGCTCTGGGGTTCTGTATTGATCAAGTGAAGATAGACTCAGGGAAATTGGATGAAGTCTGTCATCCACTTGGGTAGAGAAGGCCAGGGACCTACGCACCTGGAGCACAGTCTGGAAGGGGGTAGGGGGATGGGATCTGGGTGTTTATGTCTTCTTGACCCAGGAGTTTCTTCTGTGGGAAAGAACATGGACAGGAAGGAACAGAGTAGGTTTTTTTAAAATGTGGAGCCCAGATCAGAGTTCCTCCTTTTCCAGGGGGGAGGGTAGCACAAATTTTGAGGATCTGCCAAAAATGTTGGTGGTGGCATCTTCCTCCTGTTGCTAATCTCTTGGATGTATCACTGTTCCCTCTTCATCTCCTCAGCCTTCTCTTACTTGCTTAACAAATTCCTTATAATAAAATTCCATGCCTCAAAACACCTGCAGAGGTTTCTGTTTTCTTGACTGTATTCTGATTGATACAGCTTGTTTAAATTTTTTTTAAAGTGTTAGAATGCAGTGATATTTTCTGTACATTGTATGTTGGATTTATCTGAACTAAAGAGAATAAGCTCTATTACAAAGATAGATTCAGAGGTATAAAATGTTTTCTGACAATCTGAATCTTTTTCTAACACATGCACATTTCATAAGTCATATTTCAAAAGCCATTATATATTTAGCTGTACCTAAATTTGCATGTGGAGTTACAAGGTAAATAGGACAGACGGAGAAAAATAGAAGTGGAATATTTCAACATGCCAAGCAGAGGGGCAAGAAAGTGAAAGTGATTCAACTAAATGCTGTCTCTTACCTAATATAGAGCCTTTGATGGCAAGCTGCAGCCTTTGGGTTCTCTACAATCCGCTCCGACACTTCCCACATTGAATCTTTTTCACGTGTCATTCTACTAGGACAGTGCACTGCTAGCTCTTAAAATAAGACTTACACATATGGTACTTATATAATGAAGATAAAATGCGTGCAGTGGGGCTGGAAATGTTCACATTTGGTTTCTTGATAATGCTTGATGAGAGATACTGCCTGGGTTATATAACAATTCAATTCCTAGTTTTTTGTTGTTGTTGTTGTTGTTTGTTCCCTGGAAGGTGCAAGAGTTTGACATACATCTGAATCCCAATCTTCGTCCCTTTTTGCTAATAAATAAGATTGTGTGTTTTGAAAATCCTGATTCCAGTGATAAAACTTATATTCCATATTTTCATATTGTATATCACCTTGTTCAATTCATCATGGATAACATCATTACTGAGAAAAATCAGTAATCTATTTGGTGACGTTCTGTCATTTCTGTTTCTGTGCCTTTGCTTATAACTCTCTCTCACTGCAGCAAGACTGCTCTGACTGACCTGGTAGACACTGCCAACATTTGGCAACAGAAGGAAAGGGAAGGTAATCAACTTTACTGCCTGATGTTACTAAAAACCGTAGCCAATTTTCAATTATCCATGTCAGTAGATGCAGTGATCGTTGAAATCCATATCTAATCTATAAATAACGAGGTAACAAGAGAAACAAAACAATGGAGCTTCATTTGATCAAAAGTTGCTGTATTTTTTAGTCATGAGTTCTAAAGTCATCATCATACTGCCTTCCAATTGAAAAACTGATTCAAGCCTTAGGCTGGGACTATGGCTGGTGGAGCTGAATCAAGGAACCTGGCCTTCATTTTTAAGTAAATGGGCATCCTCCTTTCCCTACCATTTCCATATTAAATTTTCTAACTGCCCCCACCCCACAATTCAGGAAGAGCAGCTGAAGGACCTGAGGCTTCATACCATGAGGCCAGTCTGCCCAGGATATTGATGGGAAGCACAGACAGTCTCCTCCAAGGGCTGAGAAAAAAGGTCATACTATCTGGGAACAATAAAGTTTTACACCATAAACCCATCCAATAGAGGAAGGAGAGTGTGAGAGGTAACTGCACATGTCACTACCACCTCTACGCTGGTGCTGCCTCATGCAAACACCAAGTGAGGAGATGCGGTTCCCACAACACTTGCACCTGTGCTGTTAAAGATGTGCAGTAGTCTACCTTTACTTTTGACAGTCACTGAACCATTCTTAATGGAGTCAGAGAAGGAAAGTTAATAACCTGCAAACCATACAGTCAACTTCACTGCCATTAATTGAAGAGGTGCTGGTTCATATTTGTCTCCAATTGTTTGTTCTCTTCCAAATGTTGACATTGCCTTCTTTATTCACATAGCAGAACTGGACTAGAATATGTCTATGAACCAGGAAATCTTGTTGACTTAGGGGAGAACCTGAGAATATATATTCTACTTGGTGGACTAGTAACACTATATTTGCATATGAAGAGTGGTTTATAATGACTTCTAGCTGGCCTGTGGAGTTATGTTATCCTGTTGCTTCTGTTGGCATTTAAACTAAACAATAAATTGTATTTTACCAGTGATTCTCATCAAACATGGAACCTTTTATCAGAATAGCCATATTAACTAAGTTGATGAATATCCAAAGTGAGATAGGGTTATTATTGTTAATAGCTGCAATAAGTACAATTGACAGAATTGCAGTACAAATTTCAAGGAGTTAAATAGACCCATGAAGGTTAATCATGGTGAAAAACTAGCACGCATGATGATTTCCTATCCATGTTGCATTACAAACAAGAGGCTCAGCAGTGTTTTCATCTCATCATTTTTACTCATTTTATCTTTGCTTTCTTATCCCACTTCTCCCTATCTCCCAAATGCATATTTTGGAACATGGCAACATTTTTCTAGTGTTAATATGAATCGATGTCTTCCTTAGAAATAATTAGAGCCCTACACATGTCAGAAAATTATGAGACAGAGTGTCTTTCAGCTCAAGTAATGTTCCAGCACAGGAGGCGATGAAAACGCATTATCTGAAAATTACTCCATATAAAGTGAATAGTCGTGTTCTCACTTGAGTTCTTTGGAAACAGATGGCCATTCTCTTAGTAATAAAAATAATTCTTCTTACTTACCAAGCTTTTATTTCAAAATATATTCTTTTGAATTATGTCATGTTATCCTCATACCATTTCTATGAGGGAGATAGAGACCAAGACAGATAGTTCACAGAGCTCTCAGCAGAAAAGTACAAACCCAGTCTCCAAACTTGTCATCACCTTCCAGGGATCTCATGACATATCTCATTCCATACTAGGATTGAGACTGATCCATTTATATATATATTGCTTTTCTGCTTTTCTGGGAGGAAACTTGCTGCTGCCTTTTAAACCAATGTTAAAGTGTATGTCAACAGAGTAAAATCAGAGTATGGTTATGTTGTAGGCTTATATTACAGTTTTGCCACTTTGAAGCATTAGTTAGCCAAGTTCTCATCTTTCTCAGACTTTTACTCCAGGATAAATGCAGCCTAATTGATGCACAACTGCATTGATAATGGAAACTGCATAAGAGTTTGGTCGGCAAACTTTGGTGCTATGAGTTTCATCATTGTAGTGATAATGGAAGTCATGGTTGTTTCCAGTGAAGGTTGTTTGTTAACGTGTGACATCAGTGGAGCCAATATATATCAGCCCAATAAATGCTAAGGAGATTCCACCATGTAAATGACTTTCTACTTTCTATTAATTCCATACCACAGACCACTTAGAAAAAATCAAGGAAACTTCTACTGCTCTCTCTCTCTCTCTCTCTCTCTCTCTCTATATATATATATATATACATATACATACACACACACATATATATATATATATATATGCTTTGAGAAAGCCTTTTGATGTTAAGCTACTAAAAGTATCACATTTCTATCATTGAGATTTGAGGGAAGCAAAGGTGATAGCTTCAGGCTTTTCCTCCTCAGCAATAAAGTTGCTACAGCTGGGGGTTTAGGTGGGGGTGGAGGAATATTGGTTGTCAAAGGTCTTAAATGAGAAGAGAACCAAAGATTTCCAAAAGATGGTTCACAAATCATACAATGTGAAATGAACTCAGAAAGATGAGTGATTAGGTTGGTAATTAACAAGGTTTTTTTTTAAATGGAGAAGTAGCCAAGCAAATGAATACTAAAAAAGCACCTATAGTTGCACTCAAAATAGAAAATCCAATTTTGATTATGATGCATGTTTTATATAAGAAAAATACATTTAAAATTGATCTCTCTCCAATTACATTTTTACATATCTCATTTCGGACATTCATTTTTTCCCTTACATAGAGAAAAAACTTGGTTTTACAAAGAGCTGATGGTTTGAAATCCTATTCTACTATGTACTATGTTTATTTTTGTTACTTGGCCTCTTGGAGTTTTCATTCTCACATTATTCTGGAGTTATTATTAGAGTAACATAAGAACTCACATGCAGGCACTCAGTGGTACTAAATTAGTTTTCGTTACAAAAGAAAAATTGCATGGAACACTTGTTGAAGATGGCAAGGAAGACTTTTCATCTAAATAGGAGAGAGGGACTATTGCAACAGGGGAGAGAGATTGAATGCAACTCTGCAGAAACAAAAAGTGAATGCTGAGGTGAGCCAATGGAACATTGCTGGTCCTAGAGGGAGGTTGGTCAATGTGATAGGCCATCCTGTGTCTTGCTAATTGATAGACTCAGGCCCTCCCACAGAGACTAGAAATAGGGGCACTATCTTCTTTATTCATTTTTTAAGTTTTAATTTTTATGGATATATAATAATTGTATATATTTTCTGGGGTACATGTGAATTCTACTCTTCTGGTTTTTGAAATATACAATAAATTATTGTTAACTGTAATCACTCTGTTGTGCTACTGAACACTAAATCTTCTTCCTTCTAACTATATTTTTGGGCCATTAAGCATCTCCTCTTTTTACCCCCTCCCTATTAGCCTGCCTAGCATCTGGTAACCATCATTCTAATGTGTGTCTTCATGAGATCAACATTTTTAGCTCTCACATTTGAGTGAGAACATGTGATATTTGTCCTTTTGTGCCTGGCTTATTTCATTTACCATAATGTGCTCTAGTTCCATCTATGTTGTTGCAAATGATAGGACTTTATTCTTTTTTGTGGCTGGATCATATTCCATTTTGTATTAATATGACTTTAATTAAACTATTCATCCATTGATGGATACTTAGGTTGATTCCATATTTTGGCTATAGTGAATAGTGCTGCAATAAATGTAAGAGCTCAGATATCTCTTCCATATACTGTTTTCCTTTCTTTTGAATATATACCCAGCAGTTGGATTGCTGGATCATATGGTAGTTCTATTTTTAGTTTTTTAAGGAGCCCCCATACTGTTCTCCACAGTGGCTGCACGAATTTACACTCCCAATAACAGTTTAAGAAGATTCCCTTTCTCTACATCCTCACCAGCATTCATTATTGTCTGTCTTTTAGATAAAAGACATTTTAACTGGGGTGAGATGATATCTTACTGTAGTTTTGATATGTGTTTCTCTGATAATTAGTAATGTTGGGCATATTTCATATGCCTGTTGGCCATTTTTTATGGTTTCATTTGAGAAATGTCTATTCACATCTTTTTTTCACTTTAATTAGATTATCTTGTCTTTTGGGTTTTTTGTTCTGTTTAGTTTTTGTTTTTGTTTTTGCTATTGAGTTGTTTGAGTTCCTTATACATTCTGGTACAGGTAGTTGGCAAATATTTCCTCCCAGTCTTTTGGATGCTGTCTCTTCACTTTGTTAATTGTTTCCTTTACTTTGGAGAAGATTTTTGGCTTGATGTTATCCCATTTGTCTATTTGCCCTTACTTACTTACTTGAGGGTGTTAACTTACTTAACTTGAGGGTGTTACTCAAGAAATCTTTACCCAGAGCAATGTCTATTAGTTATATAGTTTCAGGTATTACATTTAAGTATTTGATCCATTTTAATTTGATTTTTGTTTATGGCAAGAGATAGGGGTCTAGTTTCATTCTTCTGCATATGGGTATCCAGTTTTCTCAGCACCATTAATTGAAGAAACTGTCCCTTCCCCATTGCATTTTCTTGGCAACTCCATCAAAAATAAGTCTACTCTAAATACATGGATTTATATCTAGCTTCTCTATTCTGTTTCATTAATCTATGTGTCCGTATTTATGTCAGTACTATGATGTTTTGGTTACTATAGCTCTGTAGTGTCATTTAAAGTCAGGTAGTATGATACCTCCAGCTTTTTTTTTTTTTTTTTTTTTTTTTTTTTGAGACAGAGTCTCGCTCTGTCGCCCGGGCTGGAGTGCAGTGGCGCAATCTCGGCTCACTGCAAGCTCCGCCTCCCGGGTTCACGCCATTCTCCTGCCTCAGCCTCCGAGTAGCTGGGACTACAGGCGCCCGCCACCGCGCCCGGCTAATTTTTTGTATTTTTTAGTAGAGATGGGGTTTCACCGTGGTCTCGATCTCCTGACCTCGTGATCCGCCCGCCTCGGCCTCCCAAAGTGCTGGGATTACAAGCGTGAGCCACCGCGTCCGGCCCAGCTTTCTTCTTTTTGTTCAGATTTTTTTCGACTATTCTGTTTGTTTTTTTGACTATTTTTGACTATTCTGAGTCTTTTGTGATTCCATATAAATTTAAGGATTTTTTTTTCTGTTTATATGAAGACTATCATTGGTATTTTAATAGGGATCACATTGAATCTGTAGATTTCTTTGAGTTGTGTGGACATACTAACAATATACCAAAATTAGACAAAGATTACAAAAAAAGGAAACTACAGACCAATATCTCTGATGACTATAGATGCAAAAATTCTCAAAAATACTAGCAAACTGAATTCAACAACACATTAAAAATTGATTCATCACAATCAAGTGAGATCCATCCCAGGGATGCAAAGATGGTTTAACATACACAAATTAATAAATGTCATACATCACACAACAGGATGAAGGACAAAAACTATATGATCATCTCAATAGATGCAGAGAAAACATTTAATAAAATTAAACATTCCTTAATGATAAAACTCTCAACAAGCTGGATATAAGAGGAACATAGTCCAACACAATAAAGGCCATATATGAAAAATTCACAGCCAGTATCATACTAAACAAAGGAAAACTAGAAGCATTTCCTCTAAGATCATGAAATAAACAAGGATGACCATTTTTACCACTTTTATTCAAGATACAACTGGAAGCCCTAGCAAGAGCAATCAAAAAAGGGAAATAAATAAAGGACTTCCAAATTGGAAATGAAGAAGTCAAATTATCCTTATTTGCAACAGCTTATATCATCTTATATTTAGAAATATCTGAAGACTCCAATAAACTATTAGAACTGATAAAAAAAATTTAGTACAGTTGCAGGATACAAAAGCAACATTAAAAACCAGCAGCATTTACATATGCCACTGGCAAACAATCTGAAAAAGAAGCTGAGAAAGTAATCCAATTTACAATAGCTACAAATATTAATAAAATATCTAGGAATACACTTAAAGAAATTAAAAATCTCTACCATGAAAACTATAAAACATTGATGAAAGATACTGAAGAGGACACAAACATTGAGGAGATATTACATGTTCATGAATTGTCACTATCATGATGATTACATTTCAAAGTGATAAGATTCTTGAGAAGGACATTCTTGGTTTATAGAAGATTTACATTTCAATGGTGCAGAGATGTAGGAAGAGTTTATTTATAATTTTAAGTTTTCTAAAATACAATTGATTCTTGAACAACATGAGTTTGAACTGCACAAGTCCACTTATAAGCAGATTTTTTTCAATAAACATATCGGAAAAATTTATTAGAGAGTTGCAACAATTTGAGCAAACTTGCAGATGAGCCACCTTATCTACAGTTATTGAAAATATTAAGAAAAAGTTAGTTTTGTCATGAATGCACAAAATATATATAGATATTAGTCTATGTTATCACCTCCTGCCATAAAATATACACAAATCTATTATACAATTTTTAAATTTATCAAAACTTATGCATACAGATTATATTCACTGTCAAGAGAAATGTAAATATCAGTATTAAATTATAACTGCAAAAAGTTAACTGTATTACATACTGTACTACTGTAATAATTGCATAGCCACCTCCTATTGCTGTTGCAGTGAGCTCAATTGGTATAGTATCTACTGAAAACAGCATGTGACTCTGATCATCTCAGAAAACTAGTCTTATCTCTCAAGTAAATTGCATATTGCATAAAAAAGTGATTTCTTGTCATTCTTGCATATTTTTCATCATGTTTAGTGCAATATTGTAAATCTTGAATAACACCGTGGGACCCATACAAAGCACCACTACTGATGCTAGGATAATAAGAGAAAAGTTATGACATTACAAGAAAAATTGAATTTCTTGATATGTACCATAGATTGAGGTCTGTAACTGTGGTTGCCCACTATTTTAAGATAAATAAACCCAGTAATGAACATTGTAGAAAAAGAAAATAACTCATGAAACTGCTACTATGACAATAGGCACCAAAAAAATCAGTTTTTCGCAAAATATTTTTTAATCTCATAGTGAAAATTCAGCTTTTATGTAAATGCAGGATTGCTATAAGGAAAGCATATCTATGGACTCTAATATAATTCAAGAAAATGCAAAGTCATTGTATGACAACTAAAAGCAAAAAGGTGAAGGATCTGAAGTTGAGTAATTTAACGTAAGCAAAGAATGGTTTGATGCTTTTAGAAAGAGATTTAGCTTTAAAAAATGTCCAGATAATAGCAGAAGCAGCTTCTGCTGACCAAGAGGCAGCAAACAAGCTTTTGGAGACCATGAAGAAAGTCCTTGAAGAGAAAGAATATCTCCCTGAACAGGTTTTTAATGTAGATGAAAGTGTCCTATTCAGGGAAAAAAAAAAAAAATGCCATGAAAGATATATATTAGTAAGGAAAGGAAGCAAGCACTTTTTAAGCTGTAAGTGATAGGCTAATTCACCAGTTTTGCAAATGCATTTAGGTTTATGACCAGGACTGCCCTTTCTATAAAGCTGCTAATTTCCTAACTTTGAAGGGAAATTATAAACACCAGCTGCCAGTCTTTCGGTTCTGTAAGAAGAAGGCCTAGCGAATGAGAACATTTTTTTCTGGATTGGTTTCATTGATGTTTTGCCCCCAAAGTCAGAAAGTACCTTGCCAGTAAAGGATTATCTTTTAAAATTCTCCTGATATTGAACAATGAACAATAACCCTGGCCATCCACAACTCCATGAGTTTAACACTGAGGGCATCAAAGTGGTCTATTCATCCCCAAACATAACGTCTGTAATACAGCCTCTAGATATAAGAGTCATAAGAATATTTAAAACTATTGCACACAGTACTCTATGGAAAGGATTTCAACATTACAGAAGAGAACCATGTAGGAAAGGATTGTCGACATTATGAAAGAGAACCCTGTAGAGAGAACATCGTGAAAGTGTAGAAGGATTCTGCCATTGAAGATGCCATCATTGTTACAGAAAAATCCTTGAAAACTATCAAGCTCTAAACAATAAATTCCTGCTGGAGAAAACTGTGTCCATATATTGCGCATGTCTTCACAAGTCTTCACAGGATTTACGACAGAGCGAATCAAGGAAATCATGAAAGAGACTGGATGTGGCAAAACAGGTGGAGAGTGAAGAATTTCAAGATATGGATCTTGGAGAAATTTCAGAGCTGATAGACACCACTCCAGAGGAATTACATAAGACAACTTGATGGAGATGAGTGCTTCCAAACCAGTGCCAGACAATGAGGAAGAGGATGTAGAAGCAGTGCCAGAAAACAATTTGACATTAGACAATAATTGATATTATTTTCACAATTTTGCCAGACTGAATGTAGCAGTTAATAGTACAAAACTTGGCAGAAAGATTCGATTATTCCACACTGCTTTTGGCTTCTTTTACAGCATGGATCCTTATATGAGATGAACACTGAAGCTAAAGCAAATGGTGGAAGAAAAACTGGTGCTGTATAGGAACATTTTTAGAGAAATAAAAAAGCAAAAAAAGTCAGACAGAAATTATGATGCATGTCCCTAAAGTTACACCGAGTGTGCCTGCCTCTCTTGCCTCCCCTTCCACCTCCTCTGCCTCTTCCATCTCGGCCACCGCTTACACAGCAAGACTAACCCCTCTTCTTTCTCCTCCTCCTCAGCCTACTCAACAGGAAGACAACAAGGATGAAGACCTTTACGATGAGCCACTTCCACTTCAAATTTTTTCAGGCTGAAGGGAAAAGGAAAGCCATCTTGGTCACCCTTCCTCTTGCTGGCTATGTCCTGCATTCCCACACATTCAGCAATTTTTTTCCTCACAGTTTTGGCATCTATTAAGTTCTTTGCACATCATCCAGTCCCTTTAGAGTCCACCTAATCTCAAACTTAAAAAAAATTTTTTTTGCTCATTTGTCTTCTCTCCTACACATAGACATTATTTAAAAATTGCACATAAAACTGACCTATCTCTAAAGAATTCTGTTTTCAGTGGAATGTCTGGGGAAAGTGGCTTTTATTTTTTAAGAGTTAGGGATTTGCTTTAGTGATTAAATAGGATTTCATGTGTAGCATAACAATAATCACCTTCTGTGAAGTATGATTCTTCTCTGAAAGATATTTTCCTTGACCAGAGTGCTTTCTAGAACTCGAAGCCTCTTTATTCAACAATAGCTCTCAAGGATCCAAATCTATTATAAGACCACCTTATACTTTTAATTGCTTTCAACTTTTCTCTCTTTTTCTTCTTCCAATAATCTTATTCTAAGCAAAAATTTCAACCAAAATATAAGGTTTTTTTTTTAAAAAAAGAGGTTATATAATTATTTTCTAATTTCCAAGTTGAACAAAATTTTTATTGCTCTTGGTTCATAATTGAATAGTAAAGAAACTCAGACTTTTTAAATATTTGAGTTGCTGATATTGCAGGTTTTCCCCTAAAACTTATATTGAGTGAATAATTAAATCTTCATGGAAAACTCCATTTATTTCCTACAGCCTTAGAATTAAGACAAAAATATAACATCCACATGACCTGAATATATTCAATAAGTTCAAGTCCCTGATTCTAGGACTTTAAAGACTTGCAAAGAAACATAAATTTAAAAGTTCTCTCCTTTCCTGTATATTTCTCAAAGTCTGCCCACTAGTAGTAAGAATATAGTAAAATTAGAATCCTAATTAAAATGTAACTACATAGCTTAGATGCTGCAATTTTCTGTCTTCTTTATGTTTTAATTATAGTTAGCTACATTAAGCATAAGTAAGGCATCCTTTTGCTTCTTTGATAGTTATATTTTGTCAGTCTCTGGATGTCAAAGTTATATGTCCAATTGTTTCTTCTACTGCTCTGTTTTTGCCATATTGTATACAGTAGTTAACAGTATAGAACTTGGTGATAGATTATATTCTTGACTCCTGCTCTGACTGTGTCTTCAGAGACATAACCTTATAACCTTTCTTTTTTCAGTTTATCTGTCTCTAGAGTAAGAGTAGTTATTTCTATCAGCATTCTTTGTTTTCAAGGGAGGTACTAGTGTTTCTATTTTCTAAATGTTTTGCAAGCAAAGGTTTCTGACTAATAGCATTTTCTGGTCTCCAAATCTGTGGTGGACCATTCATGAATCTGTAATTTTCAAACGTTTAAGATGAAGTTTAGAGTCATATAAGAATATGGACTAAGGAGCTCGATGTGTCTCAGTGTGAATCTCAGCATGGCTCATTACATTTTAACGGACCATGAATATGTTACTCTATTTGACCCTCACTTTCTTCCCCTATATGTAGTAATAATAACGCATGGTAGTTCTACCTAGAAGGACTATTGTGAAGGCTAGAAATAATACAGGTAACACTGTTAGCATAGTGCCTGGCAGATGGCAGCCACTTAAAACAAATAGGAATTTTATTATTGAAAATGTAATTTTCCTGAATTACACTAATCCTAAATATACTTAAGCAAATTTACTTAGACAAAGAAACATTGTTTATTCTTCTGATTTTGTTAATCATATGGTGTTCATATTGTTACAGTGCCACAAAGCTGTTATTACTCTCAGTGATTATTATTATGTTACAAAATATACTTTTTTGGCTAATAGAGATTGTTGATTTATACAGTGTGGATTATTTCTTTGTTGGAATCGTGAGACAATTTTTCCTTATATTAAGTTGCCACCCGTCTGCTATGAAGGAGATAATCCTTATTTACTTTAAATATTTTTTCTAGGATTAAGATTAGATTTATACCCTTCTGTGTGTAAGTCCCTTCACACTTATTCCGGGGCCAGTTACGATTAGTCTATCAGAGTTCCTGGTGAGGAGTGGGGGAGAAAAAACACAGTGAAAGGAAAGAGTCAACACAGGGACAAGACCTATAGCCATGGTTACGTTTGTGGAGCTCTAGCTAAGTAGGCTACCTGGACTCAGGCTCATGGAAATAATCCACATTGGGCTCTTTTCGTGACCACAGAGCCTTCTCTTACTGTTTAAGCTCTCGAATATTCTATTATCATTGATTCTAAATGCAATCAATCATCCATATACATATGTTATGCATTCACGGATTAACAAACTGAAGATTAAAAATACCCCTGGGAAAAATATTATGCAATGTTCCGAAAACCAAAACTTGAATTTATCATGCATAGAATACTAGGTTGAATCCAGGTGAATTAAGTGATGTGTAGGCATTGTATTATATATTGTAAGTAATCTAAAGATGATTTAAAGTACATGGAAGGATGTGCATAGATCATATGCAGATACTATGCCATTTTATATAAGGGAGTTGAGCATCCCTGGATTTGGGTACCCATGAGGGTTCAGTAACCAATCCTCATGGATAGGGGGAAGCAGCTGTATATGTGGTGTTCGGGTGAGGTGGGAGTTAGTAAGTGACTACAAATTTTCTCTTATACTGTAGAAATTTAAAACATGTCAACAAATAACGCATCACCATCATAAAATTATCTACATAAGAACAATGATGTCATGATATATTGCCATATAACACGTAACTTCGTCTTAAAAATCAAGACCACTAACATTTTTCTCTTGTTTTGCCTTTAATCCAAAGTCTTCAATCTCTGTCATACATAGCATAATGTATTGCCTCTTCTCATTAATAGAAAAAATAAGAAAACTTCCTAAATCATGGATTCATTAAGCTGATAACTTATGTACTAGGCACAATAACATATAGAGAAGTAAACTGGAAATAGATCTTTCTTGGGAAGCTTACATTAAGGGAGATAAGCCAGGTACATCAATAACTATAAATACTGCAATACAAAGATAGAAAGTGCACATTCAGCCAGTAGATTACTCATTTACTTAACAACTAAGTGTTTTTATTTCTGACTACAGGTCAGACTCACTACCTAATTCTAAGATTACAATGAACAGTGACCACAATAATAGCAAATGGAAAGTCTGCCTTTAGTATTTAATTCCTAATTTGTATGTGGTGGGGAGTGAGGAGTGTGGACAAACAATTTAAAAAACTGTGATAATACAGTGTGAAATGTCCTAATGATATTTATGGGAGATGACAGGGCCCAGTGGAACATGAAAAGGTGTATCACAGATTTAAGAGAGCAAGCAAGATTTCTCAGTGTATTCCATCGTATTTATTCCTATTTACTTTGAGATCATAGCCTCTTATTATAGCCCCTAACACATTGCATTGCAATTCCTGCAATGCCTGGTTTATATGCCTGCTACACCCTTACTCTCCCCTCTCTGTGTTTTTTGTGCCCAAGACATTACAGTAGCTTCATTTATAAAAATAACTCTGTTTTTTTTTGCTTCCAACTTTCTTTCTTTCTCAATTATGCTTATATTCTAGTTTCAAACTAGAGCATGAAGTACTGTTGCATTGCATTCTCAGTAACTCCTCCTTTTCGTTGACTGTTTTATTTGACTCTAAAAATCTACTTGATGTCATTGTCTTCTATAAAGTTATGGTATTAAAGAACCAACCACATTGCAACTGACTTAAAGAATATGCTGTAGTTAAATTTCTTATGCATTTCAGAATCACATTCACGCCACATGCTGTATTTTAAGCAAAGATAAATATTTCCATGTTTACATGTTCCACATTAAATATAAATCAGGTTAAAATATGAAATTTCACATTCTCTGGCTTTTGGCTAATTTCAATATTGGTACATTTCAAGTCCTTGCAATATCTTATTTGAAATAACAGACAAGGAAAGGTTTCGTTATAAGCATAGCTCCTATATTTCTTTTCTTCACCTTTCTGTGACACTTTTGGAAATTCTGGGCTTGACCAGGTCTTGTCTTGATTTAGCTGTTTCTCTGTATTCCTTTCAAATATCTCTTCTTCTATTTTTTCAGTTTTAAAAATTTGTACTATAAAAGGTAGGACTCTTTTTTCATCATGAGCCCTCCCACATCTTGGGTTCAAGATCTTTAATGAAGACACCAGAAGAATCACATGTCTAGTTATTTAGTTTACTGCGGTAGCCCAGGCTGACTGGGCATCTCTGTGGAAGAATTAGGCAAATGGCTAAAGGGTGTGACTGGCACAAATGTGACTCCATCTTTTCCACAGAGTCCCCATTCTCATATAAGTGGATGAGGTGGTTCAATTCAAGTTATGTATTAAATGTAAAACTCAAGAGTAAATTCTGGTGACAATGATATACCTAGACAACATGAAGCCTAGGAATCTAGACATGAATATGCTAGAAAGGCAGCAAATAAAAAGGTGAGAATTTTGTTTAGTAAGAAGTTTTAGATGTCTAAGATCTGCTCCAGTTTAAGAATTTGAGAAGATACAGACTTTTTTCAATTTAAGCAGATCTACTAAGACCATTTGGTATAAAGGAAAGGAAATGAGACCTGGAATAAATCAAACTGCATGAGTTTGAGTCCTGGCTCTGCCTCTACAGAGTGACTTTGGGAAGGTTACCTAATCTCACTGGACATGTTTTATTCATAATGAAATCTATATAATAGTAATTACACTTACCTTTCCTGTTTAGCACGAGGATCAAATGAGGTACTAGGTATTAAATACTATGTAAAATCCACCACAGTTTACAAATATCATTTATTGCTAAGTTAAGGGAGCTATGGAGGAATTGAGGAAGATATGGTTCAGAGTTCATTAAACGAAGTATAAATATTTGGATTAATTTCAGAGCAGGGAAATAAATATAATTTATTCCAGTTGGTTCATAGATTGCATTTCCTAAGCACGGCATATAACAGTTCATCAACTAAAAGCATAATAATATGTATCTGTCTTCTATGTATTAATACCAAAGGTAACATTTAGGTTTAATTTTGACTGTTAGTTATAGGAAAATGCAAAAGAAGAGTGACATAGAAAAGATAAAAGAGTGGTAAAGAAAAAATAAAGGTTTATTTCATTCTCACATAAATGTAGGTACTCCTGATCATTAGGAACTAATTTCCTTCCAACTGATTTTTTTTTTTCTGCCATACTAAATTTTCAATGTCCACTTCAAGATTCAGGACGGCTGCTCCTGCTCCAGGCATCATGTAAACATTCCAGCTGACAACAAGGAGGAAAATAGAAAAAGAATATTATGCAAAGTTTTACACACTATTCTTGCTTACCTTTGATTGGCAGGAATTTAATCATATGACCTTAGCTAAAACCAAAGTTGGGAAATCCATTCTTTATTCTGGTACCCCACGTGCCAATATCGTATTTGTTACAGTTCTGTTGTGAGAACAAGGAAAGAACAAATATTGGGGGAAGCCAGTCATCTCCACAACAACAGTGATTGGTGAACTCCCCTTGCTTAATTACCAGTAAGCAATAGCATGTATATTGAAACAAAATTCCCATTGATATTATTTATAACAAAGTTATTTTCTTTTCACACAACAAATATTTATTAGATAAACCCTACACGTCAGATATTCCACTGGACCTAAAAGAAGGAAACAATTTTCTTCTTAGAAGCTATATTCTGTGAGATAAGAATAAAAATGAGAATTTTCAACAGATAATGTGATGATACAAGACAAAGTGATTTTGAATTCGTAGGAGGAAAAAGTAAGTGTTGTACTATTCTGAGATGCAATCCTTATTTGCTGTAGTCATACATTAAATTGCACCCTAGAAACCTGGAAGAATGCATCTTCCTCTCAAAATGCTTCATTTATTACAAGGGAGTATTTCATGCATTGAGAGGCTGTAATTGAGAACTGAATGTGAATCATAATCTGATTTCTCTTTGAAATATACACTTAGTATATTCAAGCTGAATTGAATAAGATAGATAAGTAGGGCTTAGACAAAGACAGATATTATTTATATAATATTAACTTGATTTTAAAATATTCAGTTATTTATATGGTATTTGGTTCATTTGAATCAAGTAGATTATGTATCAAGGTTTCTCTTCCCTGTGGAATTCTGGCATTAATGCATGTGGTCATAGAGGGAGGACAATTTGTTAGATGTAATTGAATTCTCTTTCTTCTCTCTTTCTTGCTCCAATACTGACTTTGACTACTGCCACGCCTCTCCTCTGAAGGCAAAAATGTGTGGAAAAGAAGATAAGGAGGCAAGGTTGGAGGTGGGGTGAGAGGAATAGTTTTCATCCACTTAAAATGAAGGGAATAAAATTATAGTCTCCAGAGAAGACCCAAGAACACATTTTTCTTCCTTCTCCACCCCTCTCTACCCTCTCTCCCCCAACCTTGGCCCAGATCTCTTCTTCTCCCTCTACACAACTTTTATGCTTGTGGGTAAAAATGAAGGGAGTTTCTCAGCTCATCCACATTACTTTAAACTGTATAATTTAAACTCACGACATAAGAATAAAACACTATACTTAAAATATTTGGTAAGATCTATTTTTGACCTAATAGTCTTTTGGATTTTGCTTCTCTTTTCTCCTTGACACTTTTTTCCTCTTCTGGTTTCAAATGAAAATTTAAATATGATAAGAGGAAATGGTATAATGCATGACATTTCATACTGAAGCCAAAGGAGCTTAATAATAAATCCTTGGCTCAACCCAGAAACATAGATTCAGCTGTCACCATTTCTAAACAAAGTTAGAGGTTATTGTGTAATATACTGCTAATTTTTCATGCTGTGAAAATTAAGTAAAATGGTGTTTGACTTCCTTCCTGTTTTCAATCAACTTTTTGGTAGTCCCTTTTAGGACCCAGATTTAGAAGTGAGGTATGGTAATAAAATTGAGCTACATTCTGGGCTGACAAAAGGAATTGGTAATTTTAGAATGTTTTAAACATATAAAACATAACAGCAATGTAAATTCAAAATTGGAAGTGTTCTTATTATCTTCTTGGCCTTGCTTATTCCAGTAATCCATTCTAAACACAGGTATATGCCATAATTTCTGGTAGATGTTTTTATACGTACATAACTTTTAAAATGTTCTTGTGAAATGTTTATAACTTGCCTGATGTAGGATTTTCTTACATTGGATACTCAATAAGTATTTTGACCCTGAATTTCTCAATGACAAAAGCTGTAAAGAAACCATGGTAAAGAAAAAGACCTCCTAGAGTTTTTCTGGACTGAGCTATTTTTTTCCAATAGATAAATATCTTCCAAAAATGTATTTATAGTCATTACTTATAAAAGTAATGTTACTAGAAATAGTTGGTTTTGCCATCTGTAATTTCAGTCCAATATAGACAAAAGTACCCTGACCATAGTTATTTTTCCCACATGCTGAGAAACTGAGAAACTAACCTGGCAGGGTTCCAAACTTTCAAAGGTAATTGTTTATTAAAACAATAACAGGTAGTTTGGGATGTATCTTCAATCTTGCTTCAGAATAAGGGATTTGCTACAATGTGATTTCAGTATTTCTTAACCAGTGGACTGAAATTTTTATTTGCTTCTCACAATAGCATGAATTGCTTCCATAGAGCTAGTGTGTCTACTCTTATGTTACAAGGAGTGTATCACAAGAAGTCAAAGAAGGAAGGAGATGAAACCATAAAATGGGATGGTGCATTCAAAGAAGAACCAAGAGAAAACCCCAGACAGAAAAACAGCAAAACCAGTATTTCTGTATCGTTGCAGAGGACTGGAATATGTGGTTTCAGAGTTGGAAGGGAGTCTGTGGTATAGGTCATCTGCTTTTCTGATGGTAATGAGCTGCTAAAAATACATGGTCACTTAGCTAACAGAGGCTTCAATGCTTCTTAGCAATTCCACATTATCTAGCTCTTTAATTCTCGGCAAAGAGAATTTCCAGTCGGCTCACAGGTACTCAAACCTCTGATCTCCCTAGGACATCTTTAACTTTTGCATCTGACCCAACTGCTTCTCCAAAAAGAATTTAGTAGCCCTAACAGACTGAGATTATCTCACCTTCCTACCATAAAATATGCTAATTTATTTACATCAACACCCAGTTTTTCTTCCTTTCTACCTGTTTCAAATCAAGAGGGGATCCTCCTTTTTATTAAATTTCAGTCCTTCTCATGTGCTTTAGATTTCATTTCCATACGACCTCTCCAAAACTTGATGCAATCAATTGTCTCTCACTCCTGATTCATCAGTTTCTCTATGTCATTCTTCTTTTAGTATTTAAACATGCTTTAATATTTCCCATTTTAAAAAAACAACAACAACAACAACAACTCATACCCACATCCTTTTTTGCAGCTTTAATTTTAAGATACTGATAACTACTGCTCATAATTATTGAGAACTTAGTATATGCCAGACATATTCTATGACCTTCCTTTTATCAACTTGTTTAGAGAAAGGTGAGGGGAGCTCACCATTTCACTTCTGCCAATGGAAGTGGAGCCAGCAGAGGGCTGACTCCCCACAGGAATCTCACTCTTTCCCTGATCATCTGGGAAAGAGTGAGCGATGGCACCAACTAGGATCATGAAAACGGAGAAGTAAGTGGAGTTTCTATATCATTATTAGATGCCATCAAATAGGAATTGGTGATTGACTGGATGTGAGGGAAATACAAGGATGATGTCCAAGTTCCTGGTGGGAATGATAATGTTTTTTCACTGATAGCAAACACAGAAGGAAGAACTTCCTTAAGGAGAAACGCAGAGTTCATTTTTGGAGATAGTAGGCTTGAAATAGCTGAGGTTGGATAGCTCAGAGATAGGCAAATAGGCATTTGAAATACAGGCACAAATGGAATCAACCAATCTCAGGGTTGATTGGTACTTTGTTATAGAAGTCCTTTGAAATCTCCATGAATTGTCACACCTAGAATTCCATAACAGGCCCAATGGTGTCATTTAGTGTAATTCAATTGTAGTGGTTGTTTAAAAAAGGAGGCATTTTTCTCTTAGGTGTCTAGAGAGGTCTGAGGACAGGATTAAATGATAGCCTGCCTTCTTCCTGCACCCCACCATGGCAGCATTACTTTGTTTTTGTTTAAAAAAATAAATTTTATTGTTCAAAAGTTCATCCTAAATATTAATTATCTGATATCATTTTCATAGCAGATTCTATAAAGAAGTATATTAGTTCTAATATTATTATAGATTAAACACATGAATGCATAGCAGAATGTTCCATGTGTGTTATTCTTTTTTTTTTTTTTATTATTATACTTTAGGGTTTTAGGGTACATGTGCACAATGTGCAGGGTTGTTACATATGTATCCATGTGCCATGTTGATTTCCTGCACCCATTAACTCGTCATTTAGCATTAGGTGTATCTCCTAATGCTGTCCCTCCCCCCTCCCCCCACCCCACAACAGTCCCCGGAGCGTGATGTTCCCCTTCCTGTGTCCATGAGTTCTCCTTGTTCAATTCCCACCTATGAGTGAGAACATGCGGTGTTTGGTTTTTTGTCCTTGCGATAGTTTACTGAGAATGATGTTTTCCAGTTTCATCCATGTCCCTACAAAGGACATGAACTCATCATTTTTTATGGCTGCATAGTATTCCATGGTGTATATGTGCCACATTTTCTTAATCCAGTCTATCGTTGTTGGACATTTGGGTTGGTTCCAACTCTTTGCTATTGTGAATAGTGCCGCAATAAACATACGTGTGCATGTGTCTTTATAGCAGCATGATTTATAGTCCTTTGGGTATATACCCAGTAATGGGATGGCTGGGTCAAATGGTATTTCTAGTTCAAGATCCCTGAGGAATTGCCACACTGACTTCCACAATGGTTGAACTAGTTTACAGTCCCACCAACAGTGTAAAAGTGTTCCTATTTCTCCACATCCTCTCCAGCACCTGTTGTTTCCTGATTTTTTAATGATGGCCATTCTAACTGGTGTGAGATGGTATCTCACTGTGGTTTGGATTTGCATTTCTCTGATGGCCAGTGATGAGGAGCATTTCTTCATGTGTTTTTTGGCTGCATAAATGTCTTCTTTTGAGAAGTGTCTGTTCATGTCCTCTGCCCACTATTTGATGGGGTTGTTTGTTTTTTTCTTGTAAATTTGTTTGAGTTCATTGTAGATTCTGGATATTAGCCCTTTGTCAGATGAGTAGGTTGCAAAAATTTTCTCCCATTGTGTAGGTTGCCTGTTCACTCTGATGATAGTTTCTTTTGCTGTGCAGAAGCTCTTTAGTTTAATGAGATCCCATTTGTCGATTTTAGCTTTTGTTGCCATTGCTTTTGGTGTTTTAGACATGAAGTCCTTGCCCACGCCTATGTCCTGAATGGTATTGCCTAGGTTTTCTTGTAGGATTTTAATGGTTTTAGGTCTAACATATAAGTCTTTAATCCATCTTGAATTAATTTTTGTATAAGGTGTAAGGAAGGGATCCAGTTTCAGCTTTCTACATATGGCTAGCCAGTTTTCCCAGCACCATTTATTAAATAGGGAATCCTTTCCCCATTTCTTGTTTTTGTCAGGTTTGTCAAAGATCAGATAGTTGTAGCTATGCAGCATCATTTCTGAGGGCTCTGTTCTGTTCCATTGATCTATGTCTCTGTTGTGGTACCAGTACCATGCTGTTTTGGTTACTGTAGCCTTGTAGTATAGTTTAAAGTCAGGTAGCGTGATGCCTCCAGCTTTGTTCTTTTGGCTTAGGATTGACTTGGCGATGCAGGCTCTTTTTTGGTTCCATATGAACTTTAAAGTAGTTTTTTCCAATTCTGTGAAGAAAGTCATTGGTAGCTTGATGGGGATGGCATTGAATCTATAAATTACCTTGGGCAGTATGGCCATTTTCACGACATTGATTCTTCCAACCCATGAGCATGGAATGTTCTTCCATTTGTTTGTATCCTCTTTTATTTCATTGAGCAGTGGTTTGTAGTTCTCCTTGAAGAGGTCCTTCACATCCCTTGTAAGTTGGATTCCTAGGTATTTTATTCTCTTTGAAGCAATTGTGAATGGGAGTTCACTCATGATTTGGCTCTCTGTTTGTCTGTTATTGGTGTACAAGAATGCTTGTGATTTTTGTACATTAATTTTGTAACCTGAGACTTTGCTGAAGTTGCTAATCAGCTTAAGGAGATTTTGGGCTGAGACAGTGGGGTTTTCTAGATATACAATCATGTCATCTGCAAACAGGGACAATTTGACTTCCTCTTTTCCTAATTGAATACCCTTTATTTCCTTCTCCTGCCTGATTGCTCTGGCCAGAACTTCCAGCACTATGTTGAATAGGAGCGGTGAGAGAGGGCATCCCTGTCCTGTGCCAGTTTTCAGAGGGAATGCTTCCAGTTTTTGCCCATTCAGTATGATATTGGCTGTGGGTTTGTTGTACATAGCTCTTATTATTTTGAGATACATCCCATCAATACCTAATTTATTGAGAGTTTTTAGCATGAAGGGTTGTTGAATTTTGTCAAAGGCCTTTTCTGCATCTATTGAGATAATCATGTGGTTTTTGTCTTTGGTTCTGTTTATATGCTGGATTACATTTATTGATTTGCGTATGTTGAACCAGCCTTGCATCCCAGGGATGAAGCCCACTTGATCATGGTGGATAAGCTTTTTGATGTGCTGCTGGATTCGGTTTGCCAGTATTTTATTGAGGATTTTTGCATCAATGTTCATCAAGGATATTGGTCTGAAATTCTCTTTTTTGGTTATGTCTCTGCCAGGTTTTGGTATCAGGACGATGCTGGCTTTGTAAAATGTGTTAGGGAGGATTCCCTCTTTTTCTATCGATTGGAATAGTTTCAGAAGGAATGGTACCAGTTCCTCCTTGTACCTCTGGTAGAATTCAGCTGTGAATCCATCAGGTCCTGGACTCTTTTTGGTTGGTAAGCTATTGATTATTGCCACAATTTCAGAACCTGTTATTGGTCTATTCAGAGATTCAACTTCTTCCTGGTTTAGTCTTGGGAGGGTGTATTTGTCGAGGAATTTATCCATTTCTTCTAGATTTTCTAGTTTATTTGCATAGAGGTGTTTGTAGTATTCTCTGATGGTAGATTGTATTTCTGTGGGATCGGTGGTGATATCCCCTTTTTCGTTTTTTATTGCATCTATTTGATTCTTCTCTCTTTTCTTCTTTATTAGTCTTGCTAGCGGTCCATCAATTTTGTTGATCTTTTCAAAAACCCAGCTCCTGGATTCATTAATTTTTTGAAGGGTTTTTTGTGTCTCTATTTCCTTCAGTTCTGCTCTGATTTTAGTTATTTCTAGCCTTCTGCTAGCTTTTGAATGTGTTTGCTCTTGCTTTTCTAGTTCTTTTAATTGTGATGTTAGGATGTCAATTTTGGATCTTTCCTGCTTTCTCTTGTGGGCATTTAGTGCTATAAATTTCCCTCTACAGACTGCTTTGAATGTGTCTCAGAGATTCTGGTATGTTGTGTCTTTGTTCTCGTTGGTTTCAAAGAACATCTTTATTTCTGCCTTCATTTCATTATGTACCCAATAGTCATTCAGGAGCAGGTTTTTCAGTTTCCATGTAGTTGAGCGGTTTTGACTGAGTTTCTTAATCCTGAGTTCTAGTTTGATTGCACTGTGGTCTGAGAGACAGTTTGTTATAATCTCTGTTCTTTTACATTTGCTGAGAAGAGCTTTACTTCCAACTATGTGGTCAATTTTGGAATAGGTGTGGTGTGGTGCTGAAAAAAATGTATATTCTGTTGATTTGGGGTGGAGAGTTCTGTAGATGTCTATTAGGTCCACTTTATGTAGAGCTGAGTTCAATTCCTGGATATCCTTGTTAACTTTCTGTCTCGTTGATCTGTCTAATGTTGACAGTGGGGTGTTAAAATCTCCCATTATTATTGTGTGGGAGTTTAAGTCCCTTTGTAGGTCACTGAGGACTTGCTTTATGAATCTGGGTGCTCCTGTGTTGGGTGCATATATATTTAGGATAGTTAGCTCTTCTTGTTGAATTGATCCCTTTACCATTATGTAATGGCCTTCTTTGTCTCTTTTGATCTTTGTTGGTTTAAAGTCTATTTTATCAGAGACTAGGATTGCAACCCCTGCCTTTTTTTGTTTTCCAGTTGCTTGATAGATCTTCCTCCATCCCTTTATTTTGAGTCTATGTGTGTCTCTGCACGTGAGATGGGTTTCCTGAATACAGCACACTGATGGGTCCTGACTCCTTATCCAGTTTGCCAGTCTGTGTCTTTTGATTGGAGCATTTAGCCCATTTACATTGAACGTGAATATTGTTATGTGTGAATCTGATCCTGTCATTATGATGTTAGTTGGTTATTTTGCTCGTTAGTTGCTATAGTTTCTTCCTAGCCTCGATGGTCTTTACAATTTGGCATGTTTTTGCAGGGGCTGGTACCGGTTGTTCCTTTCCATGTTTAGTGCTTCCTTCAGGAGCTCTTTTAGGGCAGGCCTGGTGGTGACAAAATCACTCAGCGTTTGCTTGTCTGTAAAGTATTTTATTTCTCCTTCACTTATGAAGCTTAGTTTGGCGGGATAGGAAATTCTGGGTTGAAAATTCTTTTCTTTGAGAATGTTGAATATCGGCCCCCACTCTCTTCTGGCTTGTAGAGTTTCTGCTGAGAGATCAGCTGTTAGTCTGATGGGCTTCCCTTTGTGGGTAACCCGACCTTTCTCTCTGGCTGCCCTTAACATTTTTTCCTTCATTTCAACTTTGGTGAATCTGACAATTATGTGTCTTGGAGTTGCCCTTCTCGAGGAGTATCTTTGTGGCATTCTCTGTATTTCCTGAATCTGAATGCTGGCCTGCCTTGCTAGATTGGGGAAGTTCTCCTGGATAATATCTTGCAGAGTGTTTTCCAACTTGGTTCCATTCTCCCCATCATTTTCAGGTATACCAATCAGACGTAGGTTTGGTCTTTTCACATAGTCCCAAATTTCTTGGAGGCTTTGTTCATTTCTTTTTATTCTTTTTTCTCTAAACTTCCCTTCTCTCTTCATTTCATCCATTTCATCTTCTATCAGCGATACCCTTTCTTCCAGTTGATCGCATCTGCTACTGAGGCTTCTGCATTCTTCGCGTAGTTCTCGAAACTTGGCTTTCAGCTCCATCATCTCCTTTAAGCCCTTCTCTCCATTGGTTATTCTAGTTATCCATTCTTCTAATTTTTTTTCAAAGTTTTTAACTTCTTTGCTATTGTTTTGAATTTCCTCTCGTAGCTCAGAGTAGTTTGATCGTCTGAAGCCTTCTTCTCTCAACTCATCAAAGTCATCCTCCATCCAGCTTTGTTCCGTTGCTGGTGAGGAACTGCGTTCCTTTGGAGGAGGAGAGGTGCTCTGTTTTTTAGAGTTTCCAGTTTTTTTGGTCTGTTTTTTCCCCATCTTTGTGGTTTTGTCTACTTTTTGTCTTCGATGATGGTGATGTACAGATGGGTTTTTGGTGTGGATGTCCTTTCTGTTTGTTAATTTTCCTTCTACCAGACAAGACCCTCAGCTGCAGGTCTGTTGGAGTTTACTAGAGGTCCACTCCAGACCCTGTTTGGCTGGGTGTCAGCACCGGTGGCTGCAGAACAGCGGATTTTCGTGAGACCACAAATTCAGCTGTCTGATAGTTCCTCTGAAAGTTTTGTCTCAGAGGAGTACCCGGTTGAATGAGGTGTCAGTCTGTCCCTACTGGGGGGGTGCCTCCCAGTTAGGCTGCTCAGGGGTGAGGGACCCACTTTAGGAGGCAGTCTGTCCGTTCTCAGATCTCCAGCTGCGTGCTGGGAGAACCACTACTCTCTTCAAAGCTGTCAGTCAGACAGGGACATTTAAGGCTGTGGAGGTTCTTGCTGAGTTTTTGGTTGTCTGTGCCCTGCCCCCAGAGGTGGAGCCTACAGAGGCAGGCAGGCCTCCTTGAGCTGTGGTGGGCTCCACCCAGTTCGAGCTTCCTGGCTGCTTTGTTTACCTAAGCAAGCCTGGGCAATGGCGGGCGCCCCTCCCCCAGCCTCGTTGCCGCCTTGCAGCGTGATCTCAGACTGCTGTGCTAGCAATCAGCAAGACTCTGTGGGCATAGGACCCTCCGAGCCAGGTGCGGGACACAATCTCCTAGTGTGCCGTTTTCCAGGCCCGTTGGAAAAGCGCAGTATTAGGACAGGACTGACCCGATATTCCAGGTGCCGTCTGTTTCCCCTTTCTTTGACTAGGAAAGGGAACTCCCTGACCCCTTGCCCTTCCCGAGTGAGGCAATGCCTCGCCCTGCTTTGGCTGGCGCACAGTGCGCTTCACCGACTGTCCTGAACCCACTGTTAGGCACTCCCTAGTGAGATGAAACCGGTACCTCAAGCAGAAATGCAGAAATCACCCGTCTTCTGTGTCGCTGGGGCTGGGAGCTGGAGACCGGAGCTGTTCCTATTCGGCCATCTTGGCTCCACCCCCGATGTGTGTTATTCTTTTGAGAACTTTAGGAACTGCCCAAGTCTAGATAAACTACTGTAACGGGTTGAAAATATGTATGGATTGTTATTATTGTTAATACTTTTGAGAATTTGCCAAGAACTAAACACTTTACACTTATTATAAGCAATTTTTAGGGTAATCCTACATTGTAGGTATTTTTCATTCCCATCTTACAAATGAAAGATTGAGGGTGTGAAAAGTATGATAATTTGCACGAGGTCACACATTTGGTAGCTTTAGTTACCAGCAGTCAGTCCATGACTGTCTAAATTGCTTATTCTTTTTTTTTTTTTTTGAGACGGAGTCTCGCTCTGTCGCCCAGGCTGGAGTGCAGTGGCGCAATCTCGGCTCACTGCAAGCTCCGCCTCCCGGGTTCACGCCATTCTCCTGCCTCAGCCTCTCCGAGTAGCTGGGACTACAGGCGCCCGCCACCACGCCCGGCTGATTTTTTGTATTTTTAGTAGAGACGGGGTTTCACCGTGGTCTCGATCTCCTGACCTCGTGATCCGCCCGCCTCGGCCTCCCAAAGTGCTGGGATTACAAGCGTGAGCCACCGCGCCCGGCCCTAAATTGCTTATTCTAAACCCTGGATGCACATTAGAATCACCTGAGGCACCTTAGCGATTCTATATGCTCGCTCGGGCTTCGCCCTAGACAGATGACATCAGAATCTTGGGGAATAGCTCTAATAGATCCGTAGTTGTTAGAGCTCCCCAGGTGATACCAACGTGCAGCCAACGTTGGGAAATACTAGCTTGACTCTAAAACCTACGATCTTTTTATACCGTGTTGCCCCAAATCAAAAATTGTTTTCATTCCACATTGAAATAGTTCTGTGATACCAACAAGACCATGGATCAAACATGATAAACAGAATAAATAAATGTCTTCTTGATAGGAAAGCATTATCCTCTTCTGCCTTCAAAGTCATACAAGAAATATTTTCAAGGCCTAGAAATCTCAGCAACAGGGCTGCAAGATTTTGTTTGCTTTGCTTGTTGCAAGTTGAAAGCAATTTTATATTTGCATTATTATTATCCTTGGTTTTGAGTGACTATATATGGTGCTTGCAAGCTGGAAAGGGATATCTAAACACACCTGAGGGCACACACCTACTGAAAAGGACTTCCTCTACAGATAAAGAACATAGTGTAAATCAGTTCCTATCTTACAGTTTACAACATGGTTTTTACCCTTTGCTTATTTATTTAAATTGACAGATAAAATTGTATGTATTTATCATGTACAACATGATATTTTGAAATACATATACATTGTAGAATGGTTACATCTAGCCAATTAACATAGGCATTACATCACATAGTTATCATTTCTGTGGTGAGGACATTTAACACTTTCCTCTGGTCTCTCCAGACATCTAAGAGAAAATGCTTCCTTTTTATGAACAACCACTGTCTTAGCATTTTGAAGTTTCTAAATTATTAGTAAAGCTTTCGTTAAATTCTTGGCCTTATTTAACAAGTGACTTAATTATATTTCATTTTGAATAAAATTGTTATTTTTTTAAGCCTGGAGATAACAGTATATAATGAAGCATCTGCTGTGTATGATGTACAAATGTTTGAATTCCCAAAGCTCACATTTCAAAAAATCAGATCTTGCTGTTATGTGTGACAAACTTTCCAAGATCTTCAAATTATGAACATGTTTTCCACTAGATGACATCTGTGGAACAGATTTTTTTCTCTGCTGACATATATCTAGCACTTTTTTTCTTTTTAATAGTGATGCTTTATATGAATATGAAATTATAAAAATTTAGCAAATAAGAGTTATTTGAGATACTCACATTTAGAAATTGCTTTTATTGCTCCATCATTCATCAGTCATTTTGTATCTCACAAAACTTTATATTGACAGTTTCATCTGTTCAGAGTTAGTCTTATGACAGATATTTTAATTATGTAGAAAATAACCTGCTTCAAAATTTTCACAAATTGAAGGTTGTGTAAGGGGTTGAAGAGATGATGTTTCCTCATCATAACCTTGTGCCATACCTTGTAAGCAAGTACTGTAACTTGTATTCAATGATGAACCAAGAGTTTTCAAGAAAGAACTAAAGTCCATCATATCTTTTCTATTGATATTTTCCATAACATCCAAGGGAAAGAAAGCATGGGCCAAGTACTTAGGTCTATGAGAGAGGTTTTTCAGCTGTTTACAAATGACACTGCTATCAATGTAGCATGTCATAGCAGCTGTGGAAAAAGGGAGGTTAGGTGAAGTGATAATAACAAAAGGCTTCTGATTCAATTTTTATTGCCATCAAATTTTTCATTTAATTTTATGAAATGAACCTTGTCTTCACAATGACTATTGGTTTTAGTGATTCGTTTCATTAATTGAGGTGCTTTATCCAGGTAACCTCAATTTGCACATGTGTTGATGGAGTTTATATAACCAAAAATATGTTTGGAAATGGTGCATTTCTCTGTTTTAGTTGGTGGTGATTTGAACAATAAAGGCTCATGATTTAATATAATTTTTGTTTATTATAACATCTATTTATTTGTCACACACATACTTTTTATTTAAAAAAATAACAGTACTGTTAAAGAATATAGATAATCATTAGAAAATTAATATTAGAAAATGGGACCCCTTTAAAGCACAAGGCAACATATTATAGTGGAAAGAGCACATGTGCTTCTTTATTTGCTGAGTGTGTAACTTCAGACAAGTTATTTAAACTCTCTGAGCTTCATTTTCTCCTTTGTAAAATATTTCCCGTACAGCATTGCTGCAAAATTAACATTTAAGCAGAGTAGGTGCTTATAAGTTAGTTTTTTCATCATGTTTTAAGATGCAGTCAAACATCTTCAAATGTGCTTTTTTTGCCAAATAAAAACTATCATTTATCAAGCGCTTACTATGTGTAAAGTTATGTATTACCTTTGTGCAAATCCCTATTTTAGCCATTATCTTATTTCATCTTCATAATAATTTATTTTTAGTCTGCAAGAGCTATGGTCTTCTGAATAATGTAAATATGCAGTTATTAGTGCAGCCTTTAAAGAACTGCCTTTGAAATCACCGTGGTCATCACCAAAATTTCTTTCCATAGCATAATTAATGAGTAAGGAGTCACTGGTGTGTCCAGAATTATATTGTAAATGCCTTGTACATATTTTATTCCATGTGAATAGCAAGATATATTTATTCTTAATTTATTTATTACAGGCAAATCAGGATGTGAATTGATGAAATTATCTAAAAAATAATTGCTTTATATGTAGGAATTAGTTTAGTTTGTCTTATGTTGTTGAAATGTTACTATAATTGCAAATAATTATTGATTTCTTCATAAATACTGTAATTACAGTGTGCAAATATTGATACTCTTTAAGGATTTCTAAATAGTATCCTGAAGTGCTTTGCTTCAGTATTCTGTTTTTCATTTTTTCTAGCAAAAGCACAATTCTCTATATTTTATATCCCATTAATTTTTTTTGTATAATCTATCTGTCATAACAAACATGTTCTCTTTTGCTTTTTGAAAAACTTACAAGATAGGTATCTAATACTGCTTATTTTTAAGATGCTAACACCTTTAGCTCATTTATTTGAATGCTGGAAATAAGGTAAATATAGTATTATGTATATTTTGTGAAATTATTGAAACCTTGCCAAGCAAAAAGCAGTAGTTATATTTCATACTCTAAGAAACTCATCACTGTAATAATAAAATAATATTTTTTCAAAGTGAAATTAAAGAATAATTTATGTTTAAAAAATTTAATAAGACAGACTACTCTGATATATCTGATGAAAAATAGAAACAGACGAGTAACATTAGAAAGGGAAAAATGTATTTCTTAAAAGGTGTAAGAGAACATTACACACAATCATATATTGACACATTGAAATATATAAGTGAAGTGGATAATTTCCTAAGAAAACACAAATTTTCAAAATTAATTTAAAAAGTGAATAGACTGATGAGCGCTTTAATTAGAGAATTCTTGGTATTGTAGAATTTTAGATCTAGGAAGGCCTTTCACAACTGTATAAAACTCTCGTAATTTGTAAGTGAAAATATTGAGGTCCAAAGTTTTTGTGGCCTACTGAAAACATCCTATTAATTAGCTTTGGAAATTAGGAGGTCATGGGTGATCCCTGCGGGATAAAAGTTTAGGGGAGATGCTAGACGGCAAGAAGAAAAGAGGAGAGCAGGTAATATAGAAATTGAAGTGTAGCTTAATCTTTCAAGAAGTTTGACCACAATTGGAGAAAAGAGAGAGAGAATAAACCAATAAGAACCAGTGAAAACAAACCAGAATAATGGACGGTTGGTTGGTTGGTTGGTTGGTTGGTTGGTTGGTTGAACATAGAAACTTCAACAGATTTGTAGGCTAAGAGATTGAGTACATAAGATAACTGAAGGAAGAGAACGTAGAGATAACTAAATATGGAATCAAGTGTAGTTACTATTTTTTGATATTAGATGTGAGAATAGTGGTTATCTTTGGGAGGCTTTGGGACTGGCAGGATGGAGATGTTCTAAATATTTATCTTGATTACAGTTACATAGGTGTATGTATTTATACAAATGAATCAAGTTTTATTGTAATATTTATTGTGGTTTAAACAGCATATTTATTTGTAAAAATTTATTACTCTCTATGCATTAGAAGATAATGTCAGTTTAAAAATTTAGCCCACCAAATAGTAGTTACTATGTATCAAATCTTTACAACAATCCTATGAAGTAGGTGCTTATTATTATTCTCACTTTATAGTTGAGAAAGGGAGTCACAGAGATTTTAAGTAACAACCAGTAAATGAAGTAGTGTGCGAACCCAGGGTATGACACTGGGTGACGCTATTACACTATCTCCTGAAAGGGGAGGGGCCTGCTTTGGAGAAGAAGGGAGTCGGTGGAATTAGGGAGAAATTTCAATGTGGTTGGGCTAGTGAATATGAAGATATTAATAATATAGATGGTCTGTACCTCACCAATGATGTAGAAGGCAAGCCCATTTGATATAAGACAGTAAGGAGGAAAGTTGGGGCTTGAGAAGGATGAAAAAGACTGTGAGGATTAGACTGTGGAATGAGCACAAAAGATTGTCAAAAGGCAGAGTAAGGTAATCAAGAAAGTCTCAAGTTCTGGGATCAGAGACAACATTTTAACCCCTGCTTCGCACTCTTAACCAAGTGACGTTGGCCAAGTTGCTTAGTCTCTTCAATGCCTCACATGCAAAATGGGGCTGGTAATCATCTGACCACATTTTATTCTGTTTTATATCACTAGGAAGTCCCTCTATCCCACTTTCTTCTTTTTAAAATTTGTGTACTATTTTTTGCGTTTAATTTTTTCCATGATTTAGAATTGCCTTGTCAAACTAAAAATTAAAAAAAATTAGGATTTGATGCTAATTACATTGAATAAATTTATTGACTTGAGGGAGATTGACATTTGTATAATATTGTCTCTTAACTCATGTATATAATATAGTTTTCATTTATTCAAGTCTTCTTTTGTCTTTAAATGTTATAATTTTCTACAACAGATTCATGCACATTTTTGTTAAATTTATTCTAAGGCACTTTATAGTTTTTGTTTTTATTATGAATAGAACCTTTGAATTTATCTGATAATTGTCCCTTAACAATCTTGTTCTATATGTGCAATTTCTTTCTCAGCCCTTGAAGAACTTACTTTTTTTGAAATTTTTATTTTGCTCTTCCCTATTGTCTCTCCTCACCCCTTTGTCCTTTGTTTGCTGGACTTTTGTCTTTTTTCTATGTTGGAGGATTCTCAAATTGTCTTATTATTCTTGGCTGTTTATTCATATATATAAGCAAGGCCCTAAAAAGAGATTCATAGCTCTGTGTGGGTGAGTGGGCTTTTGAAAGGTAGGCTTCACAGTATGTACATCAAAGATGAACCAGTGTATGAGAGTTTTTTCCCTTTGGGCGAGAATATTAATCTCTGACATTCTGAAAGTAGAGGCGAAGGAGAAAGGAGAGGAGGAGGGTCCTATGGTTTAATACATACACTTGTTCCTGCTTGTACACCTATCCACTAGTGAGATTGGTATCTGACTTCAGAAACCAACCCATTCGATTTCTCCAGAAACTAATCTTCCGTGTGACAATGCTGAGCTGTGTTGGCTAGAGAAGGAAACACAAAGTTTCAACTATTCTGTATGTAGATTTTTCAATCAACCATTCTTTTTCAGCCCCATATAAAACTGCGTAAGCCTTCTGTTTCTGGTCCCCACATTCAGAAGGTCCACAGAGTGAATAAGCTTTATTACAAACAACATTTCTATTACCCACCCCTGCCCTGCTACCCTATAAGCAGGTAGGCTATAAGTTTCTCTACCACTCGTTGTCAGTTAAATCTTTCCTCAGAATCATCTGAATTTGTCAACACCTTGAGTTCATGGTGTCTACTGCCTATTATTTTTTCTTAGTGACTTAATAATTTGGTCATTTTAGTGTGGTTTGGGAGGTAGAAGACAAATCGGTAATGTTTAATTAAAAATTTTGGACTACATTTTCCAAATGACATTGTTGCTAATATAGAAAACTTAGATTTGTTTATTGATCTCAGTGTATAGGAAATAAAATTGTATATGTTGATCTTGCATCCAACCACCCCATTGATTCTTTGTACTATTCGTAATAGTTTAAAAATTGATTATTTTTGGATTTTCTAATAAGGAGATATATTATCTGCAATGACAACAATGTGTATCTTTATTATTGTCTTTTCTTGTATTGCTTTCGTGAGAAACTCTTGTACAACTTGGAATAATAGAAGTGATGGTAGACATCCTCCTCTTTTTCATGACTGATGGACATTAATCTAGTATTTTACTGTTACAGATGATTTTCACTACAAGATTTCAAAAGATGATCTTTATTAACTAAGAATGTTCACTTCAATATATAATTTCCAAATAACTTTTTTAAAATTATTATTTGGGTTCTGAATTACATCAAATGCTTTCATGTTTATTAATGTGACCATATGATTTCTCTTCTTTAATCTGTTAATGTAATAAATTATAGGGAGGTTATTTTTTATGTTGAATCACCCCGCATTACTGGACCCACTCTGACTTGATACTGATTTATTATCCTTTTACTGTATTTCTAGATATAATCTTTTATTTAGTAATTTCACATTTATAAGTGGAAGTGGCTTACAGCTTTCTTGCTCATTTCCATATCAATGTCACGCTAGCCTCCTTATAAAGTGAGTTGATTACTTCTAATCTTTCTCTTTGACCTGGAAATGGTCATGTGAATTTGGATGTTGCTTACATTTGTTAGAATTTGCCTGTTGGTGTATGGAAAATGATACTGAAATGATACTGAAAGTGATCCTGAAAATGATACTGAATCTCTACTTTTTTTGAAGGACTACTTCTTCCATTATGACTCCATTTTATCTGTTATTAGTTTTATCTCTCATAATTTATGTTTTACCAGAAAAATGTCCATTTTATGTAGCTTGTCAAGGGTGTGTGTGTATATATATATATGTACGTATAACTATATATGTATAACTATATATGTATGTATAACTATATAGATATGTATACCTATTTTCATTCCTAATCTTATTTATTTTGCTTTTTCTCTCACCTTTAAATATCATCACAATGGCCAAGGTTTCGCTGCTTTATTGGTCTTTCAGAGTCAGCTTTGGCTTTATAGACGGATTTTACTGTTTTTTAAATTTTCTGGTTTGTTGATTTCCGATATTATCTTTTTAAAATCTATTCCTCTGATTTCTTTAAGTAGCCCATTAATTTTCATCTTTCTCTTGTTTTCTGTTTAAGGCTATAAATATTCTATTATCATAGCAAAATTTCACAAGTTTTCGTATATATGCTGCCATAATTGTTATTCAGTTCTAAATAGTTTATAATTTAGAGCTTTAGTTTCTCTTTAATTGATTATTTAAAAGCTTTTTCCTCCAAAAGGTGCAGAATTTTAATTATGATTTCTAATTTTATTAAATTGTGTTCTGTGAAAATGTCCTGTGTATTATAAACTTTCCTGAATTTATTTGATTTCACTTTCTATCCTAAGAGGTCCCATTTCTATATTAAAAATCTAGACATGCTCTGTTTTTTTATGTATAATATTACAAAGAAAGAATGTTAACCACTTTTATTTATTGCATTATAATCATCAATATTATTCTTTCCTCCATTTTTGGTTACTTTCTGAGAGCTGTATGTTAGGTCCATAATTATAATTTTAGTTAGACAGTTCATCTTTGCAGTTTTCTCAGCTTTTGCTTCATATACTTTGAAAAATTATTATTGTTCTCATAAACATATGTTCCCTCTGTATCTTCTTTGTGCCTTGCTCCTTTTATTAGTATGAAAAGTCCCTGTTCATCATTTTTATTTTTCTGCCAATGCTAACATTGTGACATCTGGTTTTCACATGTTAGTATTTGCATAAGCTAGCTCTTTTCATCTCTGTTCTCTATCTTCCTGTGTCAGTCTTTGGGTTTGAAGTATGTCACATAATTACATTACTGGAATTAGGCTTTTTTCATCCAATATGAAAGTTTCTAACTTTTAACAAGTAAATACAAAGTATTACCATTTATTGTGATTTTTGATGTTTGGAATTATGTTTATTTCCTTACTTTATTTTCTGTTTCTCATGTTTTCTAGTTTGTTTTCCTCTTGCTTACCTTTAATTCAACAGAAAGATTTTTCTTAGTTCAATTTTTTCTGCTATTTTACAAATATATTGTTATTATTTTTTGTGGTTACTGAAACATTGTTAACATAAATGTTCAAGTGTATTTTTCTATAATCTAGAATTAATCAGTATCTCATCCCTGAGAACATCTTAAAAAAGAGGTTTGGAATACTTTTATTTTCCTCTGCTCCCTTGCAACTCTAATCTCTCTCATCTTTGAACACTTCCTGATATTATTTTCAATTTTATATCCACATGGCTATATTTTTAAAATTGTATAAATTTATGTAAAATAAACATTTATTTAGACTTATTATTTTCTTTTTTAAACTATTTATGTATTTATTTATTTTTAATTATTATTTTAAGTTCCGGGAGTACACGTGCAGCTTTGTTACACATGGAGACTTACTACTTTCTTTGCTATCCATCACTTCTTTTATCTCATTCCCTCCTCCTGGACTTCTTATTGTTAGTGGTTTATATTGTCTAACAATTTTTTCAAAGAGGATCTTGAGGTAATTAACTTCAAAGTTTCTTCCAATTTAAAAAATATCTTTCTTTATGCCTCTCTCTTGAACAGCAGCTTGGCTGGTTGTAGAATTCTATCTTCAAAGTTATTTTCTCTTAGAATGTTGAGACTCTCTTTCTACTGCCTTCTTGTACCCTGGGTTGCTTGCAAAGAATCTGATGTCAATCTGATTCTGAGTTCTTCGTCAATATCTTTCTTTTTACTCTGATAGCTTTTAAGATCTTTCTCTTTATTCTCTGTTTTCACAGATTTCATCAAAGTATATGCGCGCATGCACATGTGTGTGTGTGTGTGTGTTTGTGTGTGTGTGTGTGTGTGATCTTCAGTCTCTCCTACAGCCAGGAGAAATTTAAAGTGTTTTGAGAAAAATTTCTTTAATATATCTTTAAATGCTACCTTTCCCCCAATTTTCCTGATTTCTGCCTTCTGGAAATACTTTTAAACAGACTTCAGAACTTCTGTATCATCCATGCATCATGACCTTTCTACTTCCCATGTCTTCATTCCTGCTCCCAATACCTAACTTTGGGCTATGGTACCCATAGTCAATCTGTTCTTTATATACTTTTGTTTTCAAGGAATTTCTCACAGTCTCTAGTCCATCACAGTTAACACTTCTTATTTTTCCTGTTATTTTAAGCAGTCTCTTCTATTGTGTCTAGGAATTTGGTGTGAAGGGTGTACATGAGAGTGTTAGGGAAAAACAGTGCTCAGTTTGACAACTTAAATCCATTTTCAAGTTCTGAAATGTTTATCAATAACATTCATCAGTGGTGACACTGATGAGACCAGTTTGGGGTTTGGCAAGGCAGGAAAATCAGAATAATTGAATGATGAACTTGAAACGCTAGTGAGTCTCACATTTGGAAAGGTGAACTGCGAGGCTTAGCCGTACTGGAAGTCGACACATGGAGACATTTGAATAAAGAAAAACGTAGGACCAAAGGTCAAAATAGTGAGTCCAGTGATAGTGATAATTGAACAGTTGCCAAGATATGAACCTCGTTCTGGAAAAGGAGATTCAGGGTTTGAGGCTTGTAAGTGGAAAAAACCCTAGTACTGAGGGGATCTAAGGGATGATTGATCACTGGGGGCTTACTGATGTGGATTTGGGTTATGTGGGAGAAGAGATCAAACAATACTGAGCCCTGAACACTAGAAAGGCCAGTTTTATGGAAGCTGATGTATCATTTGTGGAAAATAATAAACTTCACTTGAAAATTGCTATTCATAAAAGTTGTATTGTAAAGACTTTTGCAACTTAGCCAATATGACATATAAGTAGAAAAATCAGTGTGTGTTTCCTTGCGTGGAGTGTTTGATTTTCTTTTAACTTTTAAGTTCAGGGGTACTTGTGGATGTTCGTTACGTAAGTAAATGGGTGTTATGGAGTCTGGTTGTACAGATTATTTATCACTTAGGTATTAAGTCTAGTACCCATTAGTTATTTTTCCTGATCTCCTTTCTCCCTCCCTCCACCCTTCAATAGGCCCCAGTGTCTGCTGTTCCCCTCTGTGTGTCCATGTGTTCTCATCATGTAGCTCCCACTTATAAGTGAAAACATGCAATATTTGGTTTTCTGTTCCTTAGTTTGCTAAGAATAATGGCCTCCAGCTCCATCCATGTTCCTGCAAAGGACATGATCTTGTTCTTTTTTTATGGCTGCATAGTATTCCGTGTTGTATATGTACCGTATTTTCTTTATTCAGTCTATCATTGTTGGGCATTTGGGTTGATTCCGTGTCTTTGCTATTATTAATATTGGTGCAATGAACATAAACTTGAATGTGTCTTTATAATAGAAAATTTTATATTCCATTGGGTATATACCCAGTAGTGATATTGCTGGGTCAAATGATATTTCTGTCTTTAGGTCTCTGAGGAATCACCACACTGTCTTCAACAATGACTGAACCAATTTACAATCCCACCAACAATATATAAACCTTCCTTTTTCTCCACAACCTCAGCAGCATTTGTTACTTTTTGGCTTTTTACTAATAGCCATTCTGACTGATATGAGATGGTCTCTCACTCACTATTGTTTTGATCTGCATTTCTCTTAATGGTCAGTGATGTTGAGCATTTTTCATATGCTTGTTGGCAGAGTGTTTGATTTTATACTAATTCTTCACATGATGAAGCAAAGTGTAGCTCCTTTTTTTCTATTTTTCAAGATCGTAGATTTTGCGATGCTCTTTACATATGGTTGGTTTTGCGACTTAAACCTCTTTAGTTCACATGTACACATTCCTTAAGTTGAGATAGCTTACCTCCATACTTGGAGCAACTTAAGGATAAATAATTTATCCAGCTATTGTAGAATACTATTGTCTGAAGAAATAGGCCTTATTTCTTTAGCTACAACACATTTCCCCATAGTCTGTGGCCATATTATTGTCCAAAGAGACATGATTATTGAAATAAATGTCAGTGGCTCAAAATTACATGTGCTTCAATTTGTATTAGAATTAAAGTGAATACCAGGGAGTTGTGAAGTGATGAACACAATATACAGAAAGTAAATGTTAAAATCTCTGTACTCAGACATTGAACACTTCATTATTTCTTATAAAATTTCAGTATACCAACATTTAGGGTCTAACATTTCAACATATTTACACTTTGATATAACTCTTTATTGACAGTTTAAAAATAGTGATGGACTAGCTTTGCTAGTGCATACAATTTAGTTGAAACAAACACGTGGAGGAAGATGAAAGGGTAACTAATGACTTAGAAAGGTTATCTAGTCTTTGGATAGCAAGTGGAAGAGTTGTCTTTGGAATTCAAATGGATTGTCCACTATAGATCAAAAATAAGCAAACCAGTCAGACTGCAGATATTTAAGCCGTAAATTAGAAAAAATAAAAGTCTTAATGTGTCAAGAATAGGAAGAATTACAATTGGTTAAAGCTACTGCATTATACCTGAGACTAGAGTATAGGTTTGAGGAAGTGCTCAAGAAATCCATGATTTTATCATCTTTATAAGCAGAAACAAGTACTAAATAGGTTTAAGTACTACATGAAACAAAGATTCACATGCTGAAAAATTGTTTTGTTTTACTACTGCTTATAATAATGATGATAATAGTCATATTTGGTTGGGCACTTGCTGTATACCTAGCACAGTGCTACTCAGCTTCTTAACATTATCTGTCATCGTTTACACAACCTGGTGGATAAACATGCTGAAGTTCTTTTTATAGGATTAGAAGAACTGGCAAACTAAGTCAACATCTGGTGAAATTTAACAAAATTAACAAATCCTATGGATAATTTGGGCCAAAAAATTCTAGTAAGATATTCTGCATTAGCAGTGGATGGTGGTAGAGATGAGAAGATATGGGTTATGGTTTTATTTCTTTGTATTTTTTTTTATAATTTTTTAAATTCTACTGTCTTTGTTTTGCCATTTTCCACTTTTAAAAACGGTAATACTGAGAATGACTGACAAAAGAACAAATTAGTCCTGTTATTGGTTCTGGTTTATAGAGACTTGCATTTCAACAGGATTTATAAAGAAATTATACCAACAGTGAAAAAAGTAGCAACCTTTACCAAAATGAACCTGCTGATCTTTTGCTGATGAGTCACAACTAATGATAAGCACATTCAAGGTGATTAAGTTACATGAAGAAAAATATCTATAAAATCTTAGCCCTGTACTGCTGGTGACATGATTAGCTTTTCTTTTTTTTTTTTTTTTTTTTTTTTTTTGAGATGGAGTCTCTCTCTGTCGCCCAGGCTGGAGTGCAGTGGCGCAATCTCGGCTCACTGCAAGCTCCGCCTCCCAGGTTCATGCCATTCTCCTGCCTCAGCCTCTCCGAGTAGCTGGGACTACAGGCGCCCGCCACCACGCCCGGCTAATTTTTTTTGTATTTTTAGTAGAGACGGGGTTTCACCGTGGTCTCGATCTCCTGACCTCGTGATCCGCCCGCCTCGGCCTCCCAAAGTGCTGGGATTACAAGCGTGAGCCACCGCGCCCGGCCAATGATTAGCTTTTCAAAATTATTTGATGAGGACACACATTGCAAAGTAATAGTATAGAAACATTGTATTAAGTACTTTAAAATACATATGTTATTTTTGTACTATGTTATTAGCCAAACCTCATTTTGTACTTTGCTGTTACACCTTGAATATCATGCGTGTATAAGAGCAAATTAATTTTTTCTTTTGAAAGACTGTTACTCTTACAGATAT
Organism: Symphalangus syndactylus; assembly: GCF_028878055.3. Lineage (NCBI taxonomy): Eukaryota > Metazoa > Chordata > Mammalia > Primates > Hylobatidae > Symphalangus > Symphalangus syndactylus. The sequence goes on along the minus strand of NC_072424.2, from coordinate 53,640,574 downwards.
AATTTTAACATCAACACAGATAAAACAACAAAGAATGATTATCTGTTAAAGGGAAGAATAAAAAATGTAGCCAAAATAATTATGCAAGATGTCTGTAACAAATTAAACCAAAGAAAAGAGAATTTTCATAATTATGTTTGTAAAAATTCAAGGAAAACAGTAATTTTAATCTCCCTTGAGTTCAAATTTACATTCAGTGTTCTTCTCATAAAAAATTAAGGGCAAAAATGAAATTAGACTTTCTTTCCATTGTAAATACTGTATAGAGCATAAAGACTACAGGGTTTATAATTTCTGTAAATAATTACTCTTGTCACTGAGGAGAAGTAGATATTTGAAATAAAAGCAATGAATCAGAGATTAACAATCCTCTGGAGAACATATCATTTTTCCTCTCCCAGGTTCAGTGTGAGTCTTTTGGTTTGTTTGTTTCCACAGAGTATCTGCACAACCACCACTGCATTTTTGCACTTTTTCTTCCTGGCTTCATTCTGTTGGGTTTTGACTGAGGCGTGGCAATCATATATGGCTGTAACTGGAAAAATTAGGACACGGCTTATAAGAAAACGCTTTTTGTGCCTTGGATGGGGTAAGCATATTGATATACACTTTCGTGCTCTTCTCACAGTGACGTTGAACACATATTATAAAGCAGTCATGAGTGATTAGACACAGGCTACTTTGTGTCTAATTTAATCTATGGAAGTGAAAATACATGAGCTGGTCAATTTTGAACATTCATTGGTCATTTGGAACTTTAAAAGGAAGTAAGTATTGAATGCTCATTTAGCTAGTCAGTTAACATTCAACAATGTCTAGATAGTGTGAAATGAGACCCTGAGATACCTAAACACAGAAAAACAGTGCTCTCTTAATATTTTCTGAAAGTGCAAAATACCTTAAAATTTTCAAGGCCTAATGTGTGATGGTTCACTAGGCATATATTCCCACCAAGAAAACTTAGAAGATTTCATTTCAAGAAATCTCAAAGCAATTAAAGAATAAAAGCGATTCATTTCATAAGGAGAACACCATTTAGAGAATTAATGAAGCCTCACAGCTTGTCAATGTGGTCCTCAAAAGTAGAAACATAGAATTGCTGACAGACTGAGAATTAATTCTTTACTTGTGTTTATTAAGAAGTTTCTCTCAAATTGCCTCACGACATGGACATCTCAAAGATCTATATTACAGGGCCAACTCTAATGATAGCCTAGTTAATTTAAGAAGCTACTTTTAGAAAAAGCCCAAATATACAATAATATCTACTGTATTAGAAGACTGGCATATGGGATGCTAGGAGGAACCTGGGAAATTACAAATAAGTGTACTTATAACAATTCCAGAGTAATTTAGGCTGGAAAAATATGATCAAGAACACTTAAATATTATTCATTAGGTTTCAGCAAGGTCTATGATGTCTAGCTAATATATTAGGACTTTATCCACAGACAAATGGAAAAGCAGTTAACAAGAAGTTGAAGAGTAGGCCAGACATGGTGGCTGACACCTGTAATCCTAGCACTTTAGGAAGCCAAGGCGGGTGGACTACCTGAGTGTGGGTGGACTACCTGAGCACGGGAGTTCAAGATTAGCCTGAGCAACATGGCAAAACCCCATCTTTACCAAAAATGCAAAAAATTAGCCGGGAGTGATGGCACATACCTGTACTCCCAGCTACTCGGGAGGCTAAGGTGGGAGGATTGCATGAGCCTGGGAAGTGGAGGTCACAGTGAGCCAAGATCACACCACAACACTCCAACTTGTGTCACAGAGTGAGACCCTATCTCACACCAACACAAAAGTTGAAGACTTTGTTCTACTTAGAATTTCATCAAAGTTTTGTCTAAATTTCATGACAAAGGCCTTCTAAAGTTGAGGTAGTATTTAAATCAAGGGACACTTTTGCCATGAATTAGTACCATTCTAAGAAATACAGGATACAGGTAAAAGAACACATTTTTTGATGAAGAATAAAACATGGTGATTTTCAAGATTGGTGACTACCTTGTTTAAAATTATTACTAAAGATTTTGAGGAGAGGGTTCACAGACAATCTCCATATTTACAGCTAATATTAAACTACTCTAGGTAGCAAAAACCTAAAGTGATGGTGCTAAAGTATCAGAAAGCTTATGGGTTGGCAGAATAGTTGTGTATGTGTTTCATTATGGACAAGTACAATATAATGAATCTAGAAAAAATTTAATCTAAATTGTATGAAATAAATATATTAATTCTTCAGTTATAACCCATGAGGGATTTTTTTTCCTAATGAACTTGGTCCAGTCAATCAGAAAAAATCAAGAAATGACATGTGTGGAGGAAGAGGAGGAGGAGGGACAAGAAGAGGAGAAACAGAAGGAGGAAAGCGAAGAGGAGGAGGAAAGGGAGGATAAGGATGAGGAGGGGACTATATATTTATAATTTTATATACATATATATAGTCACCAGTGTTTGTTTAACACTATGGTGTGTCCTTCTGAGATGTTTTCCATAGTTCTTGTCATTAAATCTCATGAAGGAATGTGATGCCACTAGAGAAGGCTCACAGAAGAAAGAGAATAGCAGGGAGTATGTGAAATGATAGTAAGAAAGAAGACAGGCAGAGGAGATACAAGAAGATGATTAGATGATGGATTTTTCAAACGGAAAAGGCAAACATGATCTTCTTGAAAAGAAGGCATAACCAAAACTTAAAAAAAAATCTTTAAACAGCATAGATTAGAGACTCTGCCAAAATACAGGGAGGTTCCATTGAACTTGAATGAGGTAAGTGTAATTCCCATAAACGTAAACTAAAAGAAGATGCTAGCTCAGAATTGGAGCAGGTATGTAGGTAATTGAACTCCCTGTTTCTACATTCTTGTTATTATAAGCAAATTATAAAGAAAGTGTTAACTGATAAGATATATTTTTTTTCTATCTTATTATAAGTACAGCTTGATGTGGATCAATATGTGGCCAATGGAATGTTCCACTTCTCCGATATTACATCATACCAGAACATTTTTGCCTTTCTGATTTTATAACTATAAATTTCCTTTTTAACAGTGTAAACCCCTAGGGAAAAAATAACTTAAAAGATGTACTAAATCTCTGTTATTACTTCCATTTAAACCTATGTCAAATGTGGTGGTAACCTAGCAACACCAGAGAAGTGCAGTAAGTTAAAAGCTCAGGTACCTCTCTCATATTTTTCAACTTGAAAGAAATCCTGTAATAGAAATATACCTTGTGAAGTGACTCATCCAAAGATAGTCTATCTAATTTGAGCATCTGGAGTTTGTTCTGGCTTTTCTTAGACCAGTATGCATAGTGGTTATAGCTAAATATGAATGCATGACATTGCTTTTCTTGCAGGTTTACCAGCATTAGTAGTGGCCACATCAGTAGGCTTCACCAGAACAAAAGGATATGGCACTGATCACTAGTAAGTCCATCCACAGCGATAAATCATGTTTATAATTTAACAAATCATCAAAGAGTCTTGGTTGGCACTGCTGATGGCTTGCACTTTATCATGGAATCATTAACAATGGTAGAAATTGCATTAGTAAGGAACAAAACAAGGCAGCTTAAATCGACAAAGTTAAGAAATAAATGTTGTGGCACTATTCAGAACCTTTGTTTTAGTTTCCCATTTCTTAATAAGACCAGCATATTTGGCTTTTAAAATATTTCAATATTTATTGTGCATGCCCAATCTCAAATAAATTGAGAAGTGGATAAGTCTTGACATACTTACTTTTTAGAACGTGGTGCTGCTGTGAGCTTCCAATTCCATTGATGATAATGTGTACTGTTATTAACCAAGTTTTGTCATGTTAGTTCAAGTTTTGTTGCTATGTTAGGGTAATGCATACTAAAAATTATAGATCAAGGGAACCAATGGATTTTACATGAGAAAATACTTGGACTGCGGAAGAAATTAAAAGGGAGAAAAGGTATATGATATCAGCTTATTTTATAGTGGTAGTGCTGATAAATTCTGTGAGAGAATTTGTGTTTAAATTTAACATTTTAAATCTAAACAATGCAATTTCATGTTTTATTTTATCTGCATCCAAGTTGAGGAGGCAGTTAAGAAGTGGGGAAAGAAATGTGCATCTTATTAAAAGCATATGTTTTAAAGCATGATGTTCTGTTTAATTATTTTAGGTTTGAGGTAGGAATCACTGCCAATTAGACCCTCTGGTATGTTCGTACAAATTGTAAACATACTGAGAGATATTATTTCACCTGTTTATCCTAAAGAAACTTCTGAAAAGTTTAAGAAGCTCCTGTCATCAGAGCATTTTTATGCAATCTATAGTATTTTTAAAAATTCTGATAGCATAGATGGCACAGTACTGGTTACTACAGCACTAGCACCTTAATTTATTACTTTTTACAACAGCATAATTATTGGTATACATCTATTTTTGGAAAGTCACTGTATTGAGAATATGGGAATAAGTAAGATTATATATATGATGGTTCCTACTTTCAAAGAGTTCATAATTAAAGTCCAATACAATACAATAAGTAATGCATTTATTTTATAACTATAAATTTTTATAACAGTGTAAACCCCTACCGAAAAAATAAAAGATATACTGAATCTCTATTAGTATATCTTGAAAGATATAATAAACCTCAGTTTGAAGATTAGTTTACATAAAATTACAGTGGGAATTTAGTGGCCGAGATTAGTTTACACAAAAATACAGTGGGAATTTAGTGGCAGTCTTAGAGACACAATCTAAAGTGTTCTGTCAGACTAAGGTTTTTTTTCTCCAGGTATTTTATTTAACAATAGATATTAAAGTGGAAAAGTACAGGTTTATCTTTCTGCTATTATGTCAAGGAGCAATAACTCAATGCAGACTTTGAATATACATACACATATTTGTGTATATCTATGCTGATATAGTATTTCTTTGTGTTCATATATAATTAATTACTAGGTAAATATGTTTAAGATATAATTTACATAGAGTAACATTCACCCTATTAAGTGTATAGTTCTGTGAGTTTTGAGAAATACATAAGTTGTGTAACCACCATCACAATTAATATAGAGCAGTTTATTGTCAGAACAGATACAGAGCAGCTACTGTTCATTGTTACTGCTTTTGAAGGCAGCATGCTGATTCTGTAAGCTGAGAAGAAATAGTTAAAGGGTCAAATGTCAAAAAACAGGTGCATGAAATGGTGGCCATGACTTTTTGCATCAGCAGCCCCTCGCGCTTCCCTCATTTTCACTTTCCTGGATTCTGCATGGGCAGATGTGCCACCCTGTAAAGCCTCCGGTGTCAGCCCCATTCCCTCCGCATTTCCCTCTGCTATGAGAGACTGTTTCTCCCCAGATGGATTATCTTGTCTCTATCAATGCAAACCTACATCTCTTGGTGAATTTAGTCATTGAAACAAACACAGCTGCACTTATTTTTATTCAAAAGCTTATCTTTAGGGAATTTTCTTAGTAGTTTGGTGGAAAAGTAAAATTAGAAGAAAAATAACATGCAAATGTAGCTTAGCTTATCCATTCCCTGCAATGATGGCTTTTAAACCAATTTCTCCCAATATTTCAATGACCTCGAGGAAGAGCAGGTAAATGGCACGTCTAAAACTCTAAAAAATACACAGTTCTTGCTTTAAAGTACATTTGAAAAAATCCATAATGGATATAAAGCAGCATTTTATGAAATGTAAATAATACTCACGTTTGTAATGAGAGTAATTATAGAAACCTCACTGCAATAGTAATTTGTCTAAAATGTTTCAACTGCCTGAAAGTAAAACCTTATCATAAAACTTTCTTTTCAGTTAGATGTATATAGTATTTCTTACTTATGAAATGATATAATTCTAGTTTTTTTCTACATCTGCTATGTATTTTTTTTATTACAAATGTTTAACATGTGCCAAAATTCCAAGGCTAAATGTATAATGTAAGTTGTTTGTATCACACTTTAGTGGTCTAATACTTGTCACTAATTTTTGTTAGTTCTTATTTAATGTTATTTTCAGCTGCTGGCTCTCTCTTGAAGGAGGACTACTCTATGCTTTTGTGGGACCTGCAGCCGCTGTTGTCCTGGTAAACATCAAAATCAACTTATTTTGTTTTCTTAGAAAAAAAAAAAGACTACTTTCTTTCAATTAGAGTGGCAATTTTGATAATGTAGTTCTTGTGTAGAAATTTTAAAGTTCAATGGACTATTACTCTGACTGAATATCAATTGTTATTCAGCCTTTTATTATTCTAAAATATCCTTATTTTGAATACTGAAGAATATTAAACTGGGAGTGTGGTATTTCTCTTACAGTAATTTCAGATTTGTGAAGAAGTTTGAGTAAGTTTTAATGAATTCTTCCTCTTTAATGTATAGAATCTCATCATTTACCATAATTTCACCTTTACACTATTCTGTACAATACATATGGTTATTACATATGGTTATTAATAGGGAAATCTCTTTAAGGCTACCCCTATCAAATATCTAAAGGAAATATATTCTCGACCTCAGCGATACTGACATTTTGGATCATATGTTTGTTTGTTGCAGAGGCCGTCTTATGTGTTTTAGCAGGTTCAGCAGCATCCTTCTTCCCTGTCTACTACATACCCGTAGTACCCCCTAGTCATAGCACTCAAAAACATCTTCAGACATTTTCCGATGGTCCCTGGGGGTCAAAATCATCTCTGTTTGAGAATCATTGCCATATATTATAGATAAGGATTTTAAATTTCTCTTTTGAAACCACAAAATAATTGTTTAAAATTTTGAACTAAGGTAATGTGAAATATTTCCTTCCAATTTGCCTTTCTCTTTCTCCTTTTGGATTTATTGATTACAAATTTTTCTTGCCCAATAAATCTTTAAAGAAAATAAGGAAGGAAGGAAACTGTCTAAATTAAATACAAATATTCATATTGCTATACAATTATATTTCTAATTGGAAAGTTACTCTTTGGTTTCTTGAATGACTCATTCAAAAATTGGAAGGTAGTGACATCCTACTAATTCTGATATGTCAGTTTTTTCTTCCTTTAAGCTTGTTCTTCCTCAACTAAGCTGTAACAGGGAGCAGAAACTGTCTACAATTTGCAAGAAAAATAAAATCAAGGCAAGAATCTTAGAGCAGAGGGAAATCAAAACTATTAGACACCTTTTTTGTCTGCTGCTTTGAATTTTTATTTAATCAACTGAATTATTTCCCTAAGCTTCTAGGTTAATGCCCATATAACACTAAAATGAAGAAACAGAGTATGTATATAATTGAAACACCAAAGTATGGTCTTTGGAGGGGTGACAAATTCCCTTATGATTAAGTTGTAGATTACTAGAATCCATAGAATACACTTTTTCTCTTAGTTTAAATGAGAGGTACATAGGATGAATAAGTATTCTCTTGATTAAATGGTATCTTGTCAGGAAACTATGAAGAGTGACTCAGTTCCTAAGTCCGTACTTAATAGGTATGTTTTGCATCTTCCTTACATTAGCAACTGGACACATTTTAGCTTTATATTCACCATCTTCATTGGCAGCAGGGCAGGGTTACACCGAGATTGGAAAGGGGCAAGAAAGGCAAAAAGAAGAACATATTTTTCATTTACTCATTGGACTGGATTCCTTGATCAGAAAGTGTTGGTAGATTAGAGAACTGTGGGGGCTCATCAGAGGCTGGTACAAATAGACATCTATGCAGTTTTTACAGTTTTACTTGAAAAAGGAAAAATATGTGTGATTTCATTTCATGTATCATGCAAAAGACCTTTTAAGTGAGAATAAGAAAGTCTTAGAAAGAAAATGATAGAACTGTACACTAGAGCATATTTTAAAAATTGGCACTAGTGTCCATTGTGAAAAAGATTCTGGTGAATTGAATAGGCTTTCCTTTCTGCCTAGAAAAGCATGGTACATCAAAATGCTCCCCTTCCACAGAAAAGAATAACCACACAGCATGAGGAATTTAGGCATTCTGTCCTCTGTGTTTGGAATAATGACAAATCATCAGCACCTTTTGCTGCCAGGGCTCACCCTAGCCTCATACTCTACGATTCAGAATCTCCTGGCTTGTGGGCATAGGGTAAAACTCATTTAGCCAAATGATTTTACTCAGGGTTGACTCAGACAGAAGAATGCCAGATTGGCATAGTATGGTACCATGTAAAAGTCAGGCAATTGAAGGTTAATTTCCCCAGTGTTAACTGCAAAGCATGGAAATTAAATGAACTTAATGTACTTTACAACTTTAAAGTAGCACACCACTGTTAAATTGTTCCATATGCCTCTGCACACTTATAAATTGTTTGAGAGTGCTTCATACCACTACTAGTGATACGGTGGTTATGAATTGATAAAAATAGGATTTTCAGGAGAAACGGGGACCTGATTCCCTTCAATATCATTGAAAGGTCAACTTTGTTTCTGTTTGACAGGTCAACATGGTGATTGGCATTTTGGTATTTAATAAACTTGTTTCCAGAGATGGAATCCTAGATAAAAAGCTCAAACACAGAGCCGGGTAAGCTGCAATTGGTGGATTTTGAAGGTTATTTACCAGTGAATCCCATACTCCAATTTCAGACCATCACTGACCACGTTTGACTCTGCCTTGAATTTTGTTATTGTTGTACCAGTGTGTCCAGCACATTCTGCCACATAAAAGTTTCCAATGTGCTATTTTTAAGCAATATGACCAAAAATCTAAAAATATTATAACAGACCACGAAGAAATTCGGAGTCTATTTGTGCATATTGCCTGCTTGTCAGATAAGAACATTAAACGTTAAGGCTAGACTTAACAATAGTTGTCGTTAGGTAAGGGTTATCAAAGCCTTCCTGGTTTTGGTCACAAAGAACAGGAGGTAGATTGAACACAGTGTTGGTTTGTGACAGAACAGAATCAGAACAAGCAAACCTAAACAGGGCAAAATACTATATTTTCTTTGACTAATTGTATATATCAGGAAAAAAATATTCACTTGGAATAATTACTTATCAAGCACTATTTATGTCATATTTTCATTCTTTATGACATTTTTAATCTAACTGGCTAAAAAGAGTTATTCATAATTTTCACACTTTAACCTCTTATAAAATTTAGAAAAGCATCTCCTTTAATTTTACTGTTATTATAATATATAAATATCTGATGACTTATTATATATTGTAATATACATCTGGCCAGGCACGGTGGCTCACACCTGTAATCCCAGCACTTTGGGAGGCTGAGGCGGGCGGATCACGATATTGAGACCACAGTGAAACCCCGTCTCTACTAAAAATACAAAAAAATTAGCCGGACGAGGTGGCGGGCGCCTGTAGTCCCAGCTACTCTGGAGGCTGAGGCAGGAGAATGGCGTGAACCCGGGAGGCGGAGCTTGCAGAGAGCAGAGATCACGCCACTGCACTCCAGCCTGAGCGACAGAGTGAGACTCTGTCTCAAAAAATAAAATAAAATAAAATAAAATATATGACAGTAACGTCTCATATATAGATTGTTAGTAGCTTTTTAAGGTTACGTCATCCTTTATTATATAAATTTGTTGACACTTGAATGAAGTATTAATGCCTTTGATTTTTTCTTTGTGTCCTTCCCTATAAAAAGTTTACAGCTTTCTCCTTTCCATTGAACTGTAACCTCATTCAAAACTTACCCATGTAATATTCTTTTCTTCCATAATTTATGGTATTATAACCTATGGAATGATTTATACAATAAGATAATCTGGGTATTTATTTTCCCTAGCAAAAGACTAAATTTGATGGCTTTCAATATAAAAATTTGATATCATTTATATAAAACATTAGAAATGCAATAGCGTAATAAAAACATGACTGAAAGTTTCTTCCTGAGGGGGGATCACTTCTCTCATTTAGAGGCTTTTTTCACTGCAGACGAGTTTCTATAACATCCTTAAATATGTAGACTTGAACATAGTACAAGCACAGCTTTCTAGATCATTTGAACACAAAATTTTCACACAATTACTCTTGTTATTATGCCACATGTGGTGGAAATTGGAGTAAGCTTCTTCAGTTATTTCTGTCCAGATTAATCATGTAAGAATATACTGATCAGACTGAGTACTGGGATAGAAACTCAGTTCTGCTGCTAGTAGTATAAACTTACTTAATTTAAACAACATCAACAATAAAATGGGACCCTTTAGTGGTTAAGATAAAGCTCTGCAATTTCCTGGCTGTGTCTATGTGCCTTTGGGCATGTTACTTTTTGCAACTCAGTCTCCTCATCTGTTAAATGGAGAAAATAACTCTTGCCTCATAGAGTATATGAAAATATAATGTGTATAAAGCACACATTAGAGTATCTAACATATAGCAAGCATTCACTCAACAGTGGCTGCTCTTCTGAGAAGCCAACCTGAACAGAAGAGGTTGTTTTTGAAGGTCTCTAATCAATCAAGAATCCATGATTCCACCATCCATGACATGAAGGTCATAAAAAGAGATGAGATCATTGAAACGACTATGATGTTGAGGATTTAATAAAAAACAATTTAATAAAAAATTTAAAAAACAAGTGAATACCCTTATTTTTTCTTATTTAATTATTTTATGTGTGAAGCCCAGTTTAATTCATATAGCTCTTTATAAGAGATCGTATAGGTTTAGAAGAAACGACAATAGTGTCGTATTATGAATTTAGAAATTATCCATTTCAATCTACATATTAACAAATAAGTTATTCTAAACATATTCTTAGAAGTTACATATGTTTCACGGGCAAAACTGTGTGGGTGTTTTTCTGGTTCAAAGGCCACTGCTAGAGAAACAGAAATGTTAACTTATGTTATAAAAGCAGAATGTTGGCTACTGTCCAAAGCAGAAAAGAACTATTAACAAATTAATTACTTTGGGTTTTCAAATTATATTTCTAATATGAAGTAGTATTTTAGTTTAAGCAAATATAGATTGAAATTTGTACTCCATTCCAAAGTGTGATTGAAGGAATTTTTTGGAAGCTATAGAGGTTTGAATAATTTTAGTTCACGGAAAAGTAGTGAAGACGGTGAAGAACAGTCCCCACTGAAGGAGAAATAATCAAAATTAACTAAGGAAACATTAAGCAGGAAACTAATTGGTCAACTTGACAACCGATCCTCCTAATTGTAAAAGTCATTTCAGCTTATTTGAATATACACATATATCAAGCATTTGTTTTACAACTAGGTTGTTATTTAAAACCAAATATTGTACCAAGATGTTCCTTCTCCCATTTTTTCTGTTTCTTTGTTCCCTTTCTTCTTTTTTATAATCAGTTATTAGAAACAGCCAACCATATAGTTTGTGCTCAAAAAATATTTATAAGGAATTAATAAGTGAATGTTTAATAAATAATACAATAGTTTAACAAGTTTTATAATACTCAAACTGTATTAATATTTTTTCTACTGAAATTCTTTTTTCTTTTTTCTTTTTAACTTTTAAGTTCAGGAGTACAAGTACAGGCTTGTTACATAGATAAACTTGTGTCACAGGGATTTGTTGTACAGATTATTTTATACTCAGGTATTAAGCCTAGTACCCATTAGTTTACCAAGAAGGAATTTATTGTAAATACAACACATCTTAAATAAAATGATAGAGTGAATAAAATCAGGATTAAAAATGGCATGTATATTTTTAGAACATCTTAAGCAAAAAATTTAAGTTTCTCTGTTTTTCTGCAGTGGAATTTTCTTATCTACTGCCTTAAACTTCTTTGTCTTATCTACCTGAAACTAAGGAAACTGACTTACTAGTACCCTTTACAAATTTCATGTGATTTTTTTTTAAAGAGAGGCTGCACATTTCCTTTCCAGGGAATGTTTTATGTTATTAACAATAAATCAGTCAGACTTTTTTTCTTTAAAGAAAAAGGAAAAATAACATGGAGAAGGGAAACTAGAACCTGTAGATTTTAAGATCCACAGTAATAACTGGAGCAGACGGAACTACCTGAAGAGTAATGTGTGTGAAGTTTTTCTATTTAATGTGACTTTGCTTCTATAATGTGATCCTATCCGGGTGCCCTGGTGGATATATTGGTTAAATTTAAACGTATGGACAACTCAAGGTTTTTTTTTTTACTGTTTGAACTTTTAATTTTATAAATGCATAATTTCTTCTATAATAAAGAAACAAGATCTTATTTTTCAATGCAGCAACTCAATTTAGCATCTAGACTATGTGTTTTTCATATTGTATATTAATTTCTATAGTGGTCACATAAACTAGGAAAAAAGCATTACATGTCTCTAGGTAACTTATCTTCATTCTACTTCATGCACATCCAGTAATAGAATGCCGAAGGTGTCCTACCAGTTGACATCAAGCATAGTTTTTAACAGCCCGAAGGGATGTAGGCATAGATCTTCTAGTTAGCCTCAAATAAATATCAAATAAAGACAAACAAGCATTTTAAATAATGGCTTAAAATTTATTTTCAGACAGGCCCATACTTAGATTAAATCACAGTTTTCAGGACTAAAATACTTACACCATGTACTTAAAATTATGTTTTAGTAATATTTGGCTTTCAATCTTGTTTCAGAGCCTAGAGGCAACATATTCTTAGATTAAGAAAGACAACTGCATCAGTGTTTGAAGCGTAAACACCATACAGCCTATCTTCCGTGATAAAGGAAACAATATATAACTAATCCATGCCTTTTTCATATTAATCTGATCAGATTTAACAAGATTAAAGAAACTCAAATGTTTAGTTGGAGAAGTGGTACTTGTTCCTCTTTGTTCATCAGCATAATCTATGGAGCTTTAAAAAAGGCAGATGCCTAAGTCCTACTAAATTAGAGTGTTTGTGGTTGGGGCCAGATAGACAGCTGATGTGCAGCCACTGTGGAGAACACTAGTCTGTGTACTCCTTTGGGATGTACACATTGGCGTGTCCATTAAGGCATTCCTAAACGAAACTGGATAGACTAGTGTTTGCATATTATTTTGAAACGTTTGGACACATTTGGCTAGTACATGTGCCCTGGACTGGATCAGTAAAGCCAGGGATTTAGTGTCATATTCCCCACCCCCACACTCATGTCTGAAAGCTTTGATTTTTCTCACAGGATCTGCTGATCAATCTACTTACTTAATCACTTTCAGATTTATTATCTCATATCAGCACTATTCACAAGTGAGTACCCTTATTTAAAATAAACCAGAGTTCTAAATTATGAGCATCTTACAACTTTCTCTCTTCTGCCACTTTTCTTATACACATAGTAATGCAACTCCGCTATAAGATTCTTTAAGCAAACCTACAGAGTAATCATTTCAGACATAGACACCACATAGGAATGGACTATGCACACCGCAGAGCATTATTCCAAAGTGTTTGGAATTTTTAATTCAAGTAATTTCTTTTTGGTTTTTCCTAAAAGGTTTATTTTCTAATAAATCTGTAATTTTGAAGGTACACTTTTCTAAAGCAAAATGTGTGTAAAGTGTAAAGTTTTTCCATATAGTGTAACTTTGCTTCTATAATGTAGTAGATGGAGTATGAATTGTTTGAATCTGAATTTATGTGCAAAATCCTCTAGACAAGAATAGACCATTTAAATGCTAGGAGGTTGGAGTCTATGACAAATGTTCAGAAATAATATTTTGAACTTAATGATTATGTTAAGTATGTTTTATTAAAGCAGAAAACTATCACTCTCTTATTATCAACTAATATTTCATCAAATTTCATCAGCCCCTATATTCAGATCATCCTAAAATGTGGACAATACATTGATATTATAAGAAATTTCAAAATATGAATCTGTTGAGAAAAAAATTACATCTTCAACAAATAATTGAAGACTCCGAAAATCCATTTCCTCCTATGTTGGACTTCTGAGATGATTATTTACATTTCAGAAGGTTTTCACAGATATATATGCCTTCTGCAATTAACAATGAACATCCTCAGAGCTAGGAGTCCCCACATGTTTGATTATTAGGGTCTGAATAAAGGGTTTTCACTGTGTGTCTACAGAAGCACATGCTTATGTTTAACTCAGTGTATTGAGCAACTTTGATCAATAGACACAAGGGCCACTTATGGTGTAATGATGGAAATATGTTTTGCATGCAACAAAGACCCATATTAAAAGGTAAATGTTACAAAGATAATTTGTAGTATAAATGCATCTTTACAGCAACCTAGAGCATTCATTTTTGATAAATATACTTTTCTGCATGAAATCGTATTTAAAAGCTAACTTGCAGCAGCAACTTTTTTTTGGTGACAATTCAATATTTTGTTCTTTTTGTGGGTGTTCTGTTTGTTTGCAGTCAGATGAGTGAGCCTCATAGCGGTTTGACGCTCAAATGTGCCAAGTGTGGAGTAGTTTCAACAACAGCTTTGTCAGCCACCACCGCCAGTAACGCCATGTTAGTCCCAATCATTTACATCTTCTTGTTACAAATCTTTTACAGTGCATGTGAGAAAATGCTATGATGAAAAAAAAATTGTGTTTTCTAATACAAGACCAGAGAGTATATTTAAATATTTATAATTGGAAACTGTCTTTATAGCTATTGTGGGATGGTACATAAAAAAAATAAATAAGACTCTCAAATGTCATCGGCTTTGTGGTTTCCAAGTTAATGGTCTTGGAACCACATACAAAAATGCTTTGTTGAATGGGGGGCTATGGCCTGGGATGTGATGTACAGCTACGTAATGTTGCTTTCTTGGTCTCAACAGGGCATCTCTTTGGAGCTCCTGCGTGGTGTTGCCCCTTCTGGCTTTGACGTGGATGTCTGCGGTTCTGGCCATGACAGATAAACGCTCCATATTGTTTCAAATACTTTTTGCTGTGTTTGATTCATTGCAAGGCTTTGTTATAGTCATGGTCCACTGCATTCTTCGGAGAGAGGTGAGAAGCGTCCTTGTGAGAGAGAACAGGGATGGCTGGAAGGGTATTTCCTTGCTAACAAGAATGATCTCTTAATATCTTGGTGTTCAGATTAAAGCTGGTCTCCTCCATTGACTTGGGAATCAAAGCTGAAGGAATGCTTTAAGACACAGCTTGGGAGCGCCCCCAGCACTCTGAAAGAGACAGATTAGAACAGATGGGACTATGCCGGGAAAAACACAACCAGAGGTGTCAAAAGCCAGGGAGAATAGATTTAAGAGAAGCTACATGGAGTGATTTGTATAAATAAGTCTGTCAGAAAAACTAGTGAATAAGAGGGCATAGAGGCATAAGTTTTAAAGACACAGGTCATGAGCATAAGGCAGTGATAGTTCTTAACCTCATTCCCTAACTCATGTTTCTTCACACAGCACACCCTCATTGCATATATTAACTAATACTGTTTTAAGTAGAAAACATTGAAGATGAATGCTTAGTTCTTTTGTCTCTATACTAAGTTTTGGTTATGATTACTATGGATTATTGCTTTTGATATGGATGTTTACTCTTAGAAAAATACTAAAAATGTATACAGCGAGACATGATAGGCAGTGATTGTCTCCAAGAACTGTAGAGGTATTATCACATCAGCATTTCTCTGGATCATGATTGAGGTTCATTGTCAGTCATAGGGGGAGAAAAAAGTCATATTTCATGAATGGAGACACTAACTAGCACCATATCCATCCAGGACAATGAGAGATTTCAGACTTGAGTTGTTTAGAAATAAAATGTTGTTTTCCAACCTGTGTGAAAACTATTTTGAAAGATTGCAAGCACTGAGAGTATTTATAAGGTTTATAAGTCATTTTAGCATTTACTCCAGGGATGAGTGGTGACAAAAAAACACGACATAGTACCATGCTAGTCATTTTGAGAAAACCGTCTACTCTGTCATTTTGCATTATCTAGCTTGTTTGAGAACTTTATTGCAATGTGCACATCGCAAAAAAACACATGTACATAGTATAAACCCTATAGTTTTGCAGTGATGTGCAGAGATAACCAGGGGCTTTTACCTGATTTATCAGATGGGAAGAACAATATTTCTGAGCTATTATTTTTTATTTTTTATTATACTTTAAGTTCTGAGATACATGTGCAGAACATGCAGGTTTGTTACATAGGTATACATGTGCCATGGTGGTTTGCTGCACCCATCAACCCGTCATCTACATTAGGTATTTCTCCTAATGCTATCCCTCCTCTATCCCCCCACCCCGACAGGACCTGGTGTGTGATGTTCCCCTCCCTGTATCCATGTGTTCTCATTGTTCAACTCCCACTAATGAATAAGGACATGCAGTGTTTGGTTTTCTGTTCCTGTGTTAGTTCACTGAGAATGATGGTTTCCAGCTTCATCCATGTCCCTGCAAATGACATGAACTCATCCTTTTTCAATAGCTGCAGAGTATTCCATGGTGTATATGTGCCACATTTTCTTTATCCAGTCTATCACCGATGGGCATTTGGATTGGTTCCAAGTTTTGGCTATTGTGAACAGTGCTGCAATAAACATATGTGTGCATGTGTCATTATAGGAGAATGATGTATAATCCTTTGGGTATATACCCAGTAATGGGATTGCTGGGTCAAATGGTATTTCTGGTTCTACATCCTTGAGGAATCGTCACACTGTCTTCCACAATGGTTGAGCTAATTTACACTCCCACCAACAGTGTAAAAGCCTTCCTATTTCTCCACATCCTCTCCAGCATCTATTCTTTCCTGACTTTTTAATGATCGCCATTCTAACTGGCATGAGATGGTATCTCATTGTGGTTTTGATTTGCATTTCTCTAATGACTAGTGATGATTATCTATTTTTCATATGTTTGTTGTCTGCATAAATGTCTTAATAAGATACAGATGTCCGCAATAAACCCACATGTACTCTAAGAATATTCTATGTAGAAAATCAATGAAAACCAATAAACAGTAACTTCACATTGTTAGTTAAGGGGAGGAGTTAGTTAGTAAAGGGGAGGAGAGTATTTTAGCATTTAAAAAGTCTGATGTCGTTTACGGTTGCCAAGCCTTACTATTCCCTTAGCAAATTTGTACCTAGAATATCAGCATTAAAAATCTTCCAAGTATTGAATTATTTATAGAACAAAGGAGTAGAAATTAAGAGGAAATTGAATAATAATGTAGCTTATGTTCTCCAACTATAACTATCTTATGGGTCTTCTATATTAATATTATTGCTAATAATTAAGTAACAAGATTGTTTTAAATGAGTAGACACATAATACGTTTTTGATTGATGATTAAGGATAAAGTATTTCAGGTTTTAAGTAAGATACATGATGATATACCTACATGCAGTTTTTAGAAGATATCAATCCCTTAGGTGTTCAGGAGTAGAACAGTGCTGCATCACTATATAAGCTTCTCTTTTTCTTCAGAATAAGCTTGATAGATAGTTTTAAGCTATCATCAAAATATGCAGATTTTAAAGTGGCAGATATTATGATGGCTAATTATCAAATGTTTGCTGTTTACATGAAGAAAAATACTTGGCACAAAAATTCTTGGTTTACCTCAGAACTTTTTCATACTTGCCAATTGGACTATTAACTGTCAAAAAAAAAGATTTACAAGTAATTAAATCAATCATATAATAAATGCTTCTGCTAAAGTAGGTGTCTCTAAATACATGTTTTCTGTACTAATGGAAAATAAAAATATGGATACACCTCTGTTGTTGCATTTTCAATTATTAGTTCAAGTTGAATAATTTTATAGCAAATAAATTAACAGTAGAGTGTCATAACACTCTTTATCTCCGTCACTGAAATGGCAAATCACTTATTTCTTTTTTTTAATTGAACCTTAAAAATACCCTATAACATTGCTGTAAATACACAGAGCAGATTTCAGGTATAGGGCAAGTCTGCTTCAGAATTCCTAGAGGAAGATTTTATTTAAACACCTTGTTTAAAAGGATTTTACAGATCCCAAGGAAGATATCATAGGAGGCCTCATTTGGAACACGGAAATTCTTTTTGAACTTCTAAAGGTATATTGCCTGACACTAGCAATGGGTATATCTCAGATTACTTGTGATCACATTGCCCTGACATTACCATGGTCCAAGAGAAGAGAAGTATCTTGCCATGTCCTCTGTGTCTCCACTGAACAATAATTTCATAAAGATATACCAAAGCAAATGGAATAGCTATATGTACAACATTAGGTAGTGATTTATATCTATTAATTTACTTGATAATTTATAACTGGATCCTAGAAATACAGTGTTATCTCTACTGCTCTTCACTTTAAAATATTTGCTTCACTAAAATTCATGTGGGCTTTTCTTTCTTAAAATATATAAGCAATGTAAAATACATATTTTTAAGTTTAGAGACTGGATATATATATATTTCTATTTCTATGTATTTTTGACAGACACTAACATAATTTGGTCTTTAATGACTGTCCCAATATGAATTCAGAAGGCTTTACCCATATTTATTATTTCTGTGGAGGAGGTGGGTCTACACAGGGGAAGAATATAGCCTTGCAGTTTAAGAAGGAGAAAAGAAGTGAAATACTATAACTGTGATATTTTTAATGTGTTGTGTATGGAGCCTAATTTATTTTAAAAGTGACTTTGCTTTTAGTGGGTCCAATTTTACAATCATTTCAAATCAGAAGAAAAGGGAGAAATGATTATGCTGTCCTGCCAAATCAATTATATCACACTAAAAAAATTTGGAATGTTTGCATAACTATTTGTTCTGACCTTCAGACCTAAAATCTCAATATTTAAACTTTATAAAATTTATATTCTTGAAAATACAGTTTCTTCTTCTGAAATAACTTTTCTTTTGAATTACTTTACTAAATCTCTCTGGAGAAAAAAACAAATAAGAATTAAAAAAAAGAAGCCATCTGATTCATCACAATACATACTTTTAGCAACAGAACCTAAATCTTGGAAGCTAACATGTATAACAGCTAATAAGACGGAATTGAATCCAATGAGTATAGAGGCTTTTCTTCATTTATCCATCCTTGGTTGATTAAAAGTTATTTGAATTAAACAGATACCAAAATATACTATTTACTATTCCCCGCATTGCTATGGAAATGGAAGGATACAAGAATTTTTAAACCTTTGAAATAGTTACTGTTGCTAGGAAACCACTTTCTTGGTGCCTGCACATTCTTCTCATCTTTCTGTCTCTGGCTGTGCCTGGCTCTAAGACAGTCTTACAGCTCTATGTCAGAGGGGGAAAATCACAAGATCATGATACAAAACAAGCTACAATAAAACTCATTCACTAAGTGGAAGGATAAAAGGAAAGTGCTTAAATGGATAATTTTGTTATATCAGTATGTGAGAATCCTGTGGCTGTTCTGTAGCATCACTAACAGGGCCAAGCCCCTCTTTTCTCTTTCCCAAGCACTGGCAGGAGGTCTAGGCTGCACCAGATGAGGTCCCAAAATCTGTATCCAAACCTGTGAAGTCATTTTGTAGCAAAATGCTTAAAATAAAAAACTTTTCTTTCTTCCTTCTCCCACTCCCACCCTTTTTAGCCTATTTCCTATTTAGTCTTATTATTTCCACAAGGCATACAGATAAACAAAATGATTTACATGCACATGGCAGTGAATATGTAAAACAGACAAGCATCCTTACCTGTCTAATCTAAAACCAATAATATTCCAAAGTAAATCATTAAAAAAAAATGAAGCCAGTAGTGATGAAACAACTAGACAACAATATGTAAAGAGTCCATATTGCATATAATATAGCTCAGACAGAGAGTTACATGAAAGTCCAGGTTTGACTACTTACAGGGAAATTGAGTGTGACTCATTAGCATGGAAGGGTATATCTGTGCCTTCCTTTCCTGCAGGATGGGTCAGCTGTTTTAGTTGATCTTTGAAGAGGAAGGAGGAGGTGATAAAAGACTTCAAAACTCATGGGTTCTTAAGGGAACAATGAGGTTAGAAGATTAGGGAAGTGAAGGTTTCTGGTAGAGGAAGATGGAGAAGGGTTACTTGGCATACGGTTTCCATGGAGTGGGGCCTGTGGTGAATAGGAGAGAGTTTGATTCTTCTCTGGGACTATATGAAGCACATGGAGGCATAAAGCAAATGATGTGATCCTGGACCCTAGTGATTTTTTTTTTTTTTTTAGATAGCTATGACTGAAGCAGCAAAAAAAAAAAAAACAATACTGATGACATTTGAGGACAAAGCATTGACTAAGTGATGTTTTGTGCTTTCTGGTCAGAGTGTTCAATGACCATGATAAGTGGCCATTATGAGTGGTCTCGTAAAGAAAGATAAATAGATTTCAAAGTTCATAAGTAGCTCAGGGCAGGGAGGGTCAGGGTAATGATTCTAACATTTTGTGCTTGCTTAAAAGGTGGTTGTACTGATTCTAACATTTTGAGGTTGTACTGATTCTAACATTTTGAGCTTGCTCAGAAGAAAACTTCAGGCTAATTTCCCTGATGAACGTCAGTGTAAACATCCTCAACAAAATACTGGCAAAATGAATCCAGCAGCACATCAAAAAACTTACCCACTTTGATCAAATTGGCTTCATCCCTGGGATGCAAGGCTGGTTCAAAATATGCAAATCAGTAAACGTAATCCATCACATAAACAGAACCAATGACAAAAACCACATGATTATCTCAATAGATGCAGAAAAGGCCTTCGATAAAATTCAAAACCCCTTCGTGCTAACAATTCTCAATAAACTAGGTATTGATGGAACATAGCTCAAAATAATGAGCTATTTATGACAAACCCACAGCCAATATCATATTGAATGGGCGAAAGCTGGAAGCATTCCCTTTGAAAACCGGCACTAGATAAGGATGCCCTCTCTCGCCACTCCTATTCAACATAGTATTGAAAGTTCTGGCCAGGGCAATTAGGCGGGAGAAAGAAATAAAGGGTATTCTAACAGGAAGAGAGGAAGTCAAATTGTCTCTCTTGGCAGATGACATGATTGTATATTTAGAAAACCCCACCGTCTCAGCCCAAAATCTTCTTAAGCTGATAAGCAACTTCGGCAAAGTCTGAAGATACAAAATTAATGTGCAAAAATCACAAGCATTCCTATACACCAATAATAGACAAACAGAGAGCCAAATTATGAGTGAACTCCCATTTACAATTGCTACAAAGAGAATAAAATACCTAGGAATACAACTTACAAGGGATGTGAAGGACCTCTTCAAGGAGAGCTACAAACCACTGCTCAAGGAAATAAGAGAGGACACAAACAAATGGAAAAACGTTCCGTGCTCATGGATAGGAAGAATCAATACCATGAAAACTACCCAAAGTAATTTATAGATTCAATGCTATCCCTATCAAGCTACCATTGACTTTTTTCACATAATTAGAAAAAACTACTTTAAATTTCACATGGAACCAAAAAACAGCCTGTATAGCCAAGACAATCCTAAGCAAAAAGAACAAAGCTGGAGGCATCATGCTACCTGACTTCAAACTATACTACAAGCCTACAGTAACCAAAACAGCATGGTACTGATACCAAAACAGATATATAGACTAATGGAACAGAACTGAGGCCAACCTATGGAATGGGAGAAAATTTTTGCAATCTATCCATCTGACAGAGGGCTAATATCCAGAATCTACAAGGAACTTAAAAAAATTTACAAGAAATAAACAACTCTATCAAAAAGTGGGGAAAGGATATGAACAGACACTTTTCAAAAGAAGATATTTATGCAGCCAACAAACATACGAAAAATAGCTCATCATCACTAGTCATTAGAGAAATGCAAATCAAAACCTCAGTGAGATGCCATCTCATGCCAGTTAGAATGGTGATCATTAAAAAGTCAGGAAACAACAGATACTGGAGAGGATGTGGAGAAATAGGAAGGCTTTTACACTGTTGGAGGGAGTGTAAATTAGCTCAACCATTGTGGAAGACAGTGTGACGATTCCTCAAGGATGTAGAACCAGAAATACCATTTGACCCAGCAATCCCATTACTGGGTATATACCCAAAGGATTATACATCATTCTCCTATAATGACACATGCACACATATGTTTATTGCAGCACTGTTCACAATAGCCAAAACTTGGAACCAACCCAAATGCCCATCAATGATAGAATGGATAAAGAAAATGTGGCACATATACACCATGGAATACTATGCAGCCATAAAAAAGGATGAGTTCATGTCCTTTGCAGGGACATGGATGAAGCTGGAAACCATTTCTCAGCAAACTAACACAGAACTGAAAACCAAACACTGCATGTTCTCACTCATAAGTGGGAGTTAAACAATGAGAACACATGGACACAGGGAGGGGAGCATCACACACCAGGGCCTGTCAGGAGGTGGGGGCCTAGGGGAGGGATAGCATTAGGATACCTAATGTAGATGACGGGTTGATGGGTGCAGCAAACCACCATAGCACGTGTATACCTATGTAACAAACCTGCACGTTCTGCACAGTTATCCCAAAACTTAAATTATAATAATAATAAATAGAAGAATTAAGCAAGATGGGAGTTGGTTGCTAAGAGCTTTATCCTTGTCAGCCTGATTGAAAGTTCAAGAAGAAACACATTTCAGATTTTTTTGTTGTTTCATTTGTAATAAAATAGGATGTGGGGCCAGGCACAGTGGCTCATGCCTGTAATCCTAGCACTTGTTTTGGGAGCCAAGATGGGAGGATTGCTTGAGGCCTGGACTTTTAGACCAGCCTGGGCAACACAGTGAGACCCCTATCTCTACAAAAAAAAATTTAAAAAACGTTTCACCAGGTGTGGTGGTGTTCACCCTTATTGCCAGCTACTCAGGAGAAGAAGGCAGTAGGGTTGTTTGAGCTCATGAGGTCCAGGCTGCAGTGAGCCATGATTGAGCCACTGCACTCTAGCCTGGGTGACAGAGTGAGGCCTCATCTCTAAAAAGAAAAAAATAATAGAATGCAGTACCTTGAAATGGGATAATGTCTGCAGGTATAAAAACAAACCTGGTTTTAGCAGAACAGAGAATGAGGCGCACAAAAACTGCTTTTAAATAAGAGCATGGGCATCACACAGGCAAGGACAATATGCTCATATTCTTACATACCTCTCCAAGAAATCACCAACCTCATTTGACCCAAAAGTCATCCCACTTCTTAGGCAGGGAAATGTAAATTCTAATTCTCCTTCCAGATTAAGCTTTCCTGACTTGGCAAAATTGCTATTATATTATGAATATTTACATCAGTCTTGATTTTCACACATGGTTCTCCTAGTCCATGCAGAGATTTAAGGGGTTAACAAGAGTATGAAATAAGATGGATGAGATGACATCAGTAAAAAAGTTCAGACAGAGAGTTCGTAACAGAAATTGACAAACTGTCATGCCTGCCAGTTAACACCAAACCATTGCTTGCTGTTACCCACAGTTCTTCTGCAGGAGCCTCACACTGCCCTACCAGCTGTTCCCTACTCTGGGTAGCAGCATGGTGCTTCTGTCTATAGTCAAGAAGAGTAGGCTGGGCACGGTGGCTCACGCCTGCAATCCCAGCACTTTGGGAGGCTGAGGTGGGTGGATCACCTGAGATCAGGAGTTCGAGACCAGCCTGGACAACATGGTGAAACCCTGTCTCTCCTAAAAAATGCAAAAAAAAAAAAAAAATTAGGCGGGTATGGTGGCAGGTGCCTGTAGTCCCAGCTACTCATGAGGCTGAGGCAGAGAATCACTTGAACCTAGGAGGTGGAGGTTGCAGTGAGCTGAGATCATGCCACTGCACTCCAGCCTGCATGACTGAGCAAGACTCTGCCAAAAAAAAAAAAAAAAAAGAAGAAGAGGAGGTGGACACAGACGTGGATATGTGGATGGACAAGTTTCACCTTTCTCTCCTTGCCACTCCTAGATTGTCCTTGCAATATTGTTAAACTAATAACTGGAGGTTCAATATGTCTTAAATAAAGGTTCAGACTGAAAACTTACCTGTTTAACTCATATGTTATTTTTTATCTGAATCATAAAAGGTTGGAAATTATGGTACAGCAACTTAATTTCTGACCAGTTGGAAATAATTGTTTTGGTTTACTCCTTCACTTAAACTATCTTATTCTTTGTTCAGTAAGACAATAGGGTGGTACATTGGAATGAAGACTACCTTTCAAGTCAAGTGAGCTGATTCCATTCCCAGCTCTGCTACTTGTTATTGTTATGATCTTGAGCAAGTTACCTAAGCTCTCTAAGCTTCAAGGTCCTCTTCTGTGACACTGAAATAATGTCTGCCACAAAGGGGATGGCATGAGGCTGAAATGAAATATCACCTGAGAAGGCATGGGATCCTGGTGTCTAACACATAATTTCCCTTTCCTTCCTTTCTATTCTCATGCTGAAGAAATGCTGCTACATATTTTTTAGATCATGCACATGACATATAATTTAGAGAAGCTTGTATGATCTCCTCAAACTGATACGAAAAGTAATTTGAAGGTAAAGAGGTATAACAATTTTAGAGATTAAGTGATAGATCCTTTAGATATTAAGGGATTCTAATAGAAAGTCATTGGGACTGAAATTTGCGTCTGGAGTGCATATTTTTCTTTCATTGCAAAGTAAATGGCAGATTTTCACTTTTTGTTTAGTGACTTTGCTATCAGCAAAGTCACTTAATATATTAATAATGTGAAGTCACTCATAATTCATTCATATCAATTGTCATATCAACTGTCATAATACATATGAAATTGAAAAGTCATTCATTTCATAATTAGGTCATATAGAATTTAATTATTACAAAAAGCTGAGCTGTTTGTTCAAATATGAAACAGTGGTAGAAATGAGATTCAAAAAATAAAAGGCCACATAAGAAACTCTTCTCCCCCGAAGGAAAAATTACAAATTACAAGAATGTAACTTTACTTATTTTCCTGGCTTAGAATGATCCTCTTGAATAGGAAATCAAGAAGAATTACTGTAGGTAAAACTGTCTTCTTAAAAGTGAAGATTCAGGGTCTGATTTGCTCAGTAGCTAAATACAGAGCCCGTTTCAAGCTGTGTAGCTCTTTCCTGTGAGGTTTGTCTGAATTGCAACACTGCCAAACATCGCTCGGTGCTCTTCCCTAGCAATCTCTAACTCTGGCACCAGCTTCCACAATGACACTCTGCCAGCTGCCTTCAGAGCGAGGACCAATCCAGAAGCTCTCAGCCTGCTGCTGTTGATAAAAAGTGAATCCCTCTCCTGGTTCAGAAGACAAGAGTGAGACACACCCCTGAAAACCTCTTTGAACTCATGTCTCATCCAAAAATCCATCAGAGCTTATAGCTTTTTCAGGAGTTTTTAGAGCAACCTTCAGCAGGAGCCAGTCAAAATAACTTTGGAAGTACATGGTTGGATTCTTTTCAGGAGACAACCTTGATAGCTTATTGTTTTTTCTTCACCTTATTGTGTGATGTTTCTCACCGTTCTTTTTTTTTTTTTTCATTTTACAACATGCCATTAGATTGCCTTAAATTCTCCTAAATATCCCAATGTTAGTTACATATCTGTTCCTTGCTACTCCTGCAGATATTTGACCCTCTGCCTATCAATTCAGGTGAAAGATCTATTACAGATTATTGTAAAGAGAAAAAATTTGAAGTCTAGATTTTAACTGTGCCATAATTTATCTTAAATATTAAATTGTTTCCTATAGGTTTAGTAAAAAATTGCATTTACTGGTATCAAGTAATTTTTTTAATGTTAATTTCACAAGAACTCAAAGATGCAATGATTTCAATGTCTAATAAATCTTAAATTAGTTGTTACCTAAAATAAGTGATTTTCCAAATGGTAAGTCAAAGAATAATATTATTGCCAGGCATTATAAATATGACTATTGGCACAGAATATTTTAATATTCTGGTTGAGAAAGCAAGATCTAGATTCTGTCTTTTTTTTATTTTTTGTGTTTTCTGCTTGTTTGAAATATAGACTTGCTTTTTACAAAAATTCAATTATTCTTCATTAGCACAATTCACATCAATTCACCAAAATCAAGCCTCTTAGTTTACCAGATATAAAATTCAATTAATTATCCAAATACATTCAAATAGCTGTTAATGCTTTTTTCAGATACCATCTTGCCTGAAGTATTCTCTTCTGTGATAAGAAATATGCACTCTGAAATCTAATCTAATCATTCTTTCCTGACAGTGTTGGACAAATATTTAAGACTAACAGACTAATTCATCCAGATTCCCTAGATACATTTTTTTTTTTTTTTTTTTGAGACATAGTCTTGCTCTTGTCACCCAGGCTGGAGTACAATGGCACAATCTCAGCTCACTGCAACCTTCGCCTCCTGAGTTCAAGCAATTCTCCTCCCTCACCCTCCCAAGTAGCTGGGATTACAAGCACCTGCCACCACACCCTGCTAATTTTTGTATTTTTTTAGTAGAGACGGGGTTTCGCCATGTTCACCAGGCTGGTCTGGAACTCCTGACCTCGTGTTCCTCCCACCTCACCTCCCAAAGTGCTGGAATTACAGGCATGACCCACCATGCCCTGCCCCCTAGATGCATTTTTAAGATTAAAAAAATAAATAAAATGGAGCATTTAGAATCAAGTAGAATTTCTTCTGCAAATCCTACTAAATTAGAGATATCAGAGGCAATAAAAGTGTCAGAGAATCTAGCACTTAAATTGTGACATTTATATGACCATTAAAATGACCTTGAATTTACTGGAGAATATTTATTCTTTTTTGATTTATATTTCTTCTGAATAGCATTTAATGGTTCATGAAGCTGACATCATCATTCAGTGTAGAAATGCCCTTAATCTGTTGTCCCATTTGGGAGTTTGGTAGTGGAAGGTACTGATTTTATATGTGTGTGTGTTCTGAAAAGACCTGGATTTCTTTTACATCTCCTTCAAGCAACTAAGAGTTGATTTTGAAGAGAAACCTACAGAAATTATATTTCCATATTTCATAGTCAGCCAAAAATATTGACAACTATGCTTTGAAGGTCTGAAAATTGGGAGTGGTTAGCAAGGACCATTCAAATTAATCTTTGGCATTACCAAAATGTTTCTCATTTTATATATGCTGATCTAGAAATATGTTTGATAGAAATCTTCATGAGACAAGCTCCCAGAAGGCACCACTGATAACATAGTTTATCTTCCTTTGTAAAATGTGTTTCTTTAATAGTTGCCTTGAGGCGCAAACAGAAAATTAATATGTACCTATTTTTCTGACATTGGTTTCTAGGATTTTTTTTTCTAAAAACAGATATACTTTCTTAGTGGTTTCCCCAAATCAAATGTCTGCATAATAGAAAAAGTAATGATCTGACAAAGACTCATTACCAATTTTTGATTACTAATGTCTCTCTTTAAAATGTACAACCACTTCTTAATCTAAAAAGGAGGAGCTTGAAAGCCTTCACATCTGAAAAATCTAATTTTGTCCTGGTTGTGTCTCCTTTACCAGGAAAAGCTAGATGATTTAGTTATAAATAGCTTATTCAGTTCTTCAGGAAAAGATGATCAGACTAGATTTCACTATGTCTGTACTTTAACTGATGTGTTTGAAAAAGGAAATAAGAAATTACCTTGCTGGGTATCAGGTAATGCATTCTTTTTCAAAGAAATTCTAGATTTAGAAATACTAGAGTAATAGAATGGAAGGCAGGTCAGAGAACACTGAGTCTATCCCCATTCCTTTATTTCACAGACATTATGGCCACATCAGTAGGATTAGGACCAGAGGTGGAGACATAGAAGTGGAAAGAGGTCTCATTATTGGGCCAGTTGGCCAGTCTTTGGTTGTGACTAGACTTAGTCTCAGTTTCCAAATCCTGCAATGTGGCAATTTAGGAGAGAGGCTACTAATGACTATGAAATGGGTGAGAGGACAAGGAGGAAGCTAAAAACAGCATAATAGGCTCAGTTTTGTTTTGTTTTGTTTTGTTTCCTGGACAACAGGTATGTTATGAATATCTCACATCAAAATGGTGACAAGAGATCTTATATCAGTGCTTTCCAAAAGTGAAAATCTCTATATATTAATCTTAGTGGTCCCTATAATGATGCATCAGTAAAACAGGGAAAACATCATCTATGCTTTGTTTTTTAATCCAATAAAACAGAGTGTAATAAACAAGAAAGGGAAAGTCAACCATACGAAGTTAGAAAAACAAAGTAGTGAAATGACCTTGACATTGACATTGACTGGGGATAAGTAGCTACTTGTAAAGATGTCCATCAACAGCTCCTGGGGAGCTTGATGAACCTCTGGAAGTGGAAAGAACGGGCTGATGCTGAGACACTGTAAGAACAGAATAACTGTCAATTGCTTTTTGTGTTTGCTACTCAGCTATTCATGTTCCTTGACTTGTTTTTTAACAAAAGAATTAATGTAATGTTCTTAGAACTTTCGTGAGATATGTTTGGTCTTTCTTCAGAATTTGATTATAAATGGATATTTGAATATTAAGGAAGTTTGGCTTTGCAAAGTGACTTTATTGACAAGTCAGTCCACCAGAAGTAGTGCTGTTTTGTTTCCCTTTTGTTTAATTATGTTTTGTTTTTAAATCAGGGCACATAGTACTTGAAGGAAGACAAGAGATAGTCTACTCAAAGATTTCTTACATGAGACATAAAAAGAAACATCCCAAATCAATTTCAGTCAAAAGATCATTGAATAATCTCATTTTTCGTAATATTTAAAGCTGTTATGAAGATTATGCCATACCAAATAGTAAATCCCCCTTAAAAGACACACATATTATGTACAACAGTGGAATAAATCTGCCTTGTGGCAAGAATTATTAGTGTTGAGCCAGATATAGCTATTTTGATAGCTAAGGAGTTCCCAGCACTTCCCTCTGTAGGTTATGGCAAGCGATAAATTTCCTTGGCATACAGCAAAAGTCCAGGTACACCAGCGTTTGTATTAAAAAGTAAACAAGTCAGGGCACAGTGGCTCATGCCTGTAATCCCGGCACTTTGGGGGGCCGAGGTGGGCGGATCGCCTGAGGTCAGGAGTTTGAGACCAGCCTGACCAACATGGAGAAACCCCATCTCTACTAAAAGTACAATATTAGCCGGGCGTGGTGGCACATGCCTGTAATCCCAGCTACTTGAGAGGCTGAGGCAGGAAAATCGCTTGAACCTGGGAGGCGGAGTTTGCAGTGAGGCAAGATCGCACCATTGCACTCCAGCCTGGGCAACAAGAGTGAAATTCCGTCTCAAAAAATAATAGTAGTAAAATAGTAGTAATAATAATAATAAGTTTTTTAAAAAGAAGTAAACAAAATCGGTATAAGATAGTAAAATCAATGATAACCACTGCCTCAGAGTTGATTGCCAAGATAGACAGTATGTTGTCATTATTAAGAGAGAAGAAAATTAATGTGTTCCCCCTCCCCCCAGGTTCAGGATGCATTTAGATGCCGATTGAGAAACTGTCAGGATCCCATCAATGCAGACTCTTCGAGTTCTTTTCCTAATGGGCATGCTCAAATCATGGTGAGTTTTTATTTTTCTTCCGATTGTTAATTAAGTCATGATTTCTCAGGGGAATAATAGAAATCCTTATGAGTAAAATAGTGTAAAATTTTCATTTTGATTGACTTTGGCTTCAGTTCATTAATAGACGGTGGACTCTGGTACCACAGAAGTGTTATTTTCAGATGGCTTCAGAGTCCAGGACATGTTGTTGTTTCCCCGGGGTGTTGAGTGTGGGAGTCCTATGCAACACTGCGAAGTATGTTCCTCCTTGCGTAGAATTCGGGCTAATGATTTGTGCATAGGATCATGTGGATGTCTTTTACAGTTCAGAACACTATGAACCTGCACTTCTAGTCTTAAAGCAGTGGTTCTTGGCCTTAGTGAAACATTGGAATCATCAGGGGAACCACACCACAGACCAATTAAAATCAAAATCTTGGGAGTAGGACCTAGGTATTGGTGATTCCAGTGTGCAGCCTAAGATGAGAACCACTGTTCTAAAGTGTAAGGAGTAGCCACCCTTTTAGTGAAAGACCAGTTACTGTACATGAGCTCTGGTTATTATTGGAATCAAAGTGTACTTTAGGTATAACCACTTTGATGTATTTTAGAAATAAGATGAGATTTAAACTCTGTCATTTAAAGCAGGAATTAAATAGGAAAGTTTTATTTTTACAGTATATTCAATTTATTATTAACTTTTTTTGAACTAGGCAACAATAATAAGCTAGATGATACATTAGTAACTAAGACTTTACAAAGAATAATCAACTCCTTACTAAAAACAAATAGCCAAAATCTCTGATTTAAAATATTAATAGGGAAAGGCATTTGATTGGAAGACCCTGATCAAGATAATGAAATTTTATAATTTCAAAACATTAATTGATTTGCTTAAAATAAAAGTTTTAGGAAAATATGAGGTCACAACTAAAACCCAGAAGGTTCTCGACCAGATGAGTATGGTTTAATCTTCAATTTTAAGTCCTAAACCTGAAAGCTTTTTGCCACATTTGAGTGAAAATGAATCATTAGAAGAGCCTAGTTTGAACCTAGTTTAACCTAGTTTGACAAAGCTGGATTATAAGATGTTACATTACAAGCAATATATTCAAATTGAATGTTTAAAAATGCCAATAACAAGCATAATTATTTAAGTATATTCATAATAATTCACATTCTGACGTCTTTATTATGGTTAGAGAATTGCCTTAAAATTCTATCCTTCTAATGTATAGTAATCAGTTTCCAGACTGAAGATGACACTGGGTATTGTATTATCTTATTAAAATTGTGTGTTATGTTTCCTTTGATGTTATTTAACATTTGGGCTCTAGAAAACACTGTTGAAAACAATCTAATTATACCTAGAGAAACTTCCTATGCACAAAACAATAAACTTGTACTGCCAAGTTAGATATCTGTAAACTTCAGATAATCTGATTAGTAAAAGACACTTGAAGTCTTCACTAAATGATGGTTCTATGTCTTATTATTTCTTGTTACAGACAGACTTTGAAAAGGATGTAGACATTGCCTGTCGATCAGGTAAGAATATTTAGATTTTGAAATCTAATCAGTAGGGATGTTCAATCATTTCTATAGATTTTAATTTTAAAGAAAATGCTGTGGTTTACACATTATATATTGTTCTGTGAAAGGGCTGTATATTTAAAGCAGCCCCCAAATGCCAAAGGAGCTGAGAAACCAAAGAACGAGGCAGAAAAATCCAGTTGTTGGTAAAAGGTAGGATATTAGGGAACTTACAGACAGGAGTGTAGTCTTGGGCAGCAGCAAGACAGACAGATCCCCACACAGTTACTCTTCAGACACAGAGTTTATATACCATAGGGAAAGGGGATACATGCTGTATAGACAATTAAAGGCAGCTCTCCAGAACGGACAAGAGTGCTATGTGCCTCATAGCCTATGATTTGTACAATTACATCAAGGTTGCTTTGATCTAAAGGCAGAATTTGCAATGAGTACATGTTCTTACATTAAGCACAGTAAATAAAGTAAGAATCAGGAGGCATTCATAGGACTAGGGTTATTGAGAAGTCAAAATGGTGGATTAGCATCCAAGATGGAGTCACTTTTGTCTCCATATTTATGTGTATGAATAAATAGAATTTTTAAAATGGAAGGATTGTAGTAACAGAAGTGTGTTTGTGGAGGAAGAAGGAGAGAGAGAGAGAGAGAACAAGAGAAATGAGAGAAAAACTAAGAATGATTCATTGGAAACACCATGACAGCAGAAAAACTTTCACATGGAGACATAAGATTTCCATTCCACCAAGTAATGGTTGTTGGGTGTAAGGCCAGTCAATTTAACCCTTCTGTGCCTCTATTTTATCAAGTACAGAATATGGGTTATTATAAAGATGAAATTGCATTGTCTGTATGTGTATTAAGGTTGTTGTGGTTTTAATTTTACAAAGGATGAAGAGAAACTCTGCAGCACATCCTGTTTAGAGGACTTGTATGCCATAATCTCCTAGCCTGTGGCTAAATTCTTACCAGAGTAGATGGCTCAATAGTTTTAAAGGAAACTATATGTTCAATTTTGGGGGATAGTTCCAATTGTTGGAATATGGTCCTTTGTAGGAACAGAATATGCCTCATTTTACCTTTTATTTGTTGATTTTGGTGCTGCCTTTTAAAACAACAGCGGATATCTACTTCATATAAATATCCAACTATCTTAAAGAAATTATCATTTAGCCCAATCCAAGTATTTTTTTCTTCAGATTAAACAAGGCTTGTTTCATCATTCATTTCTTGTAGCATTCTCTGAGGCACGATGCCCAAGGTAGCCTCCAATTTATCAATAATTTTAAATTATCATGCCCAAATGTATACATGTTTACCCAGCATTTATCACAGTGGGCTCTTTACTTGTATTAATGATTTGCATATGATTTCTATTTCAGTACTAGTGTCAACTTACCTGAAATTCATAAGACTTTTTGTAGAAGTTGTCAGGGCTTCCCCAGTCTAATTTGTAAAGGTTTTGTTTTTGGTATATTTTCCTTGAAAAAGAAATTTGTCCTTTGCATTTATGTCTATTTGCTATTATTTTACCAATTTCAGGTTAGCATACTATCCATTTCCATTGTTTGGTGACTAAAAGTTTGATAAGACTACCTTCTAAGTCTTCATTCAAACTGTAGTTAAAAGAGTTGAATGGCATGAAACCTGGTAGAGAAACCTGCTATATTCAGTAAGGCACCCCCTTACTGCCAGCAGACTTCCTCTGCATGGAGTTTTCAGATTCAACTCAAAACCATTAAACATCTGTGCAGAATCTCAGATCCTGTCATGATCACAATAATATGAGAGACTAATCTCATATTCTCATTCCTGGATTTAATCTAAATACTCTATGTAGAGTATGGTCATAGCAAAACATATCATGATTTGGCAACCCGTAGTGGACCTGTGCCGGGCATTAGAAATCACTATTTCCTGTTGAAAAATCTAACAAAATATTGCCAGGATGCAGTCTCACTAGTGCTTGGTTTCCAGAATTGATCATTTTCCCTTTTTTGGATAATTGATATAATATTGTCACTTTGCTCCATCCACCTGCCATAATTTCTCAAAAATCACTAGCCATGGTGCCAATTTCCACATCTATGTTCCAAGATGGGATGTGATTTGTCCAGGTTTAGAAGCTTGAATTTATTTACAATGAATAAGTATTCATTTAATTCCTAATCTTCCACCTTCAGTGTTGTTTTTTTCAGCCTCATTTGGTGTACTCATTACAGTTCTCCTTGATAGAGAAGCAATATAAGAGCAGACAGGTTGTCTTTCCTTTAACAGCTGTAACATTAAACCAGTGGTTGTGAAAGAGTGGTCCCTAGACCATCAGTGTTATCATCACCTGAGAACTTATTAGAAATGCACATTTTGAGGCCCTAACCCAGCCCTTTGGGGTCTGAAACTGGAGGTTGGGGTACAGGAACTAGTTATAAGCCATCCAGATAATTTTGATGCATGCTGAAATTTGAGTACCACTGTATTAGACCAGCCTCCTTAAGCTGTGATCTCATCTCTGCAGTATTTATCTTGTTCTCCTTCATTAAGTTACAGATTTTTCCCAGGCCTCATTGTATGCTGGGATTTAGCACCCCTAATACAGGCCAGTGCCATTATTTTATTAGAAAATAATTTTTCTAATGTTTTCATTTTCTGTTTTCATTTGTTAGTGGTGCCCTTTTCAGTTGAGCCCATTAGGAGCTTTCTTCTGAGTTTATCTAGAGTTGTCTGTCTATGTTGAAGCATATTCATGAACTCTAAACAGTCTTTCTCTATACTGAGGTGAAATTCACTTCCCTAAATGGCAGCATTTCCATCTGATCATGCCAAATATTCAGTTGCTTTATATTTTGTTTGGAGTTTGTGTTTCACTACTTGACTAATTTCTCTTGAAAGTTCCATCACTTTAACATCATGTTTTCATGTGTAGGTGGTATGATTTGTTTATGCTGTATATTCAAAACTTGGATATACATTTTACGTAAGTCTAAGAGGCAGGCATTTCTCTCGTGTAGAGCAGCCACTACTGCATAAAAAGAATTATCTTTGTTTACACACGCACACATATAGATATATTTTTTTCAGCAAACACAACTATATCACTTGATTGAAATGTGTTGGCTATAATTATAAATCATATTACATTTGTGCAAAACAATATATCTTGTATGAATTTATAGTCAATACACACTACCAATACTTCCTTTATAGTTTTTTAATAAAAGATTAAACTTATCTATATATTTTAATGAAACAAGATAGGTTCCCACAACTCATGTTTAAATTTTACTGCTATAAATTTTGGAATTATTTTTTATACAATTAAGGGTTAAAAGTGTTCATCACTGAATTTGGAGATTTTTTTAAGTATTTATTTACAATATCATTAAATCGTTACAATATCATCAAATTTAGCATACTTTGCCCCTTACTATGTCATGTATCATTACTCCTGGAAATTACAATTCATTATTGATTATTATAGTAAGAAGTTTGGAAATAACTTTTTAAAACTGAATTATTCTACTTTTTATTATGTATAACACTTAAATACATAAAAAGGCACAACAAAATTGTTAATTTTAAAAAAATATGTAAATTTAACGTGATTTTTACTGCCTAAGATAAAGAGACAATAATACAATAACTAGATACAATATCTTTCATGATAACAGATATTACATGAATGATTCATGTTTTGAAATAATTTTAAAGTCTTGTTTTTGTGTAATAGGGAAAGACATAATCTTTTTCAACCTCTGCTTTAATGCATACTAATTATGATTCTATTTGAGAATTGGATAATAATGGAAAAAAATCAGTATATCTGAAACTTTTTATGAGGAAACAATAAACCAGATTTTTACAGTCCTCTATGCCTAATGAAATTTTAAATGATGATTGCTCTACTTTGTAGGTAGGTTAGCACCAGATATGCATGTTGAACCAACTTCGCACAGCGCTATTCTGTGTGCTTTCAATTCCAAAGTTAAAAAATAAGTCTTCAGAATTTTATTCATTTGTATCCTCAAAACTGACAATTGTTCATAACTAAGCATGCTTTGTGTTATTCTGCTCTATTATCCCCAAAACATGGTTTTCTTTTTATACAGAGGCAAAAAGAGAAAATAAAACTAAAATTAATAAAGAATTATTTACTCTTTTGTTGATTGTTTTTGTTTGGTTTGGTTTGCATTTTTGTTTTGTTCCCTTTCATACTACAAGTTATCATAGATTTTTTCCCCTAAATCATTATTCTTAGGCTTAAAACGGAACAAAGATTTTTGGAGGTTCATAAAGTGTTTTTTTCTTAAACTCAGTTGCCAATTTTAATATTCCCGTAAGGGCATTCCAGCACATAGATTAATTTTTAAAATTTTCTTTCTTCCATATAAAACTGAATATAAATACTCTTGAATATTGTATCCACCTTGACCATATGGCCTTCAGTGAAAAAAATCCTCATTAATTTTCAATATGCATAATTTTTGGAGGGATTTCCAATCCAGTAGGATGAAGTTCCCATTAATCATCCCTTCAAGAAGCATTTTAATGAGCATAACTTCTAGAACACTTTGGAGGGAAAGCCATTAAGAAAAAAATCAAATTTGTATGAATATGTTCATAATTTTACAAACATCCTTTGGAGCAGACTGATGGAGAAAACTTCTCTGGTAATCTCCTGTTTCCCTGAAAAGTTATACGGAGTTGTTTAAGGACAGGGTACTAAGATTTTTGAAAGCCCATTAATCAACTTTCAGCTGTGCTTTAGGTATGGGCTACCTGAGATCTATGAGAGCATAACAGAATCAATAAAGAGTGATTGAGTAATCTCTGGACCACGTACAAACAAATTGATATGTATTTTTTAAATAACATACCTTCCAGATAATATATCTTTAATGTTTAGTAGAAAGCGAGACAACATAATATAATAATGAAAAATAAACACACATTAACTCTCTTTCTTCAACTTTACATTCCTACTCACAGTTCTTCATAAGGATATTGGTCCTTGCCGAGCAGCCACAATAACAGGAACACTCTCTAGGATTTCTCTAAATGATGATGAAGAAGAAAAGGGAACAAACCCTGAAGGGCTAAGCTATTCAACATTGCCTGGAAATGTCATTTCCAAAGTCATCATCCAGCAACCCACAGGTTTACACATGCCCATGAGTATGAATGAGCTTAGCAATCCATGTTTGAAAAAAGAAAATAGTGAACTGCGGAGAACTGTGTACTTATGTACGGATGATAATTTGAGAGGGGCTGACATGGACATAGTCCATCCTCAAGAAAGAATGATGGAAAGTGACTATATTGTGATGCCCAGAAGTTCTGTAAATAACCAGCCTTCAATGAAAGAAGAAAGCAAAATGAATATTGGCATGGAAACCTTGCCTCATGAAAGGCTATTGCACTACAAAGTAAACCCTGAATTCAATATGAATCCCCCTGTAATGGACCAGTTCAATATGAACTTAGAGCAACATCTCGCACCCCAGGAACATATGCAGAATTTGCCCTTTGAACCTCGCACAGCTGTGAAGAATTTCATGGCCTCTGAGTTGGATGATAATGCAGGACTCTCAAGAAGTGAAACTGGATCAACGATATCAATGAGTTCTTTAGAGGTGAGCCACAGAAGATTAAATTTTTCCTTGATAGTTGAAATACGAATAGATATAAATAGAGATATTGATTGATTGGTTGATTGAGTGATGTGACACTGGTGTGAGAAGAGAAGATTCACATTAGCTTTTGCAGTTATGTATCATGAAAATTTCTGGCTACTGAGATTCAGTCTCAATATAGGGTTTTCTCAGTAGTGCATTATAATCCCCTTATTCAAGATAATATTAAAAAAGGAACCCATTATATTTAAAAAGATACTAATCAGTCATAATTCTATCATCATGGGAACCAAGTTAGGCACTCATAAAAAATAAAATACAGTAAATAAATAAATAACAGAGGATTCTTCTGATGTTTCTCAGGTACCACAGGTCCTTCTGGTGCACAGCGTCTACGTGGCATTACAAACTTAAACTGAGATCTGCACTTTCTGTGTAATAGCAACTGTTAAAAATTATAAAATTGGAATCTTTCTCTAAATGTTTTACCATTATACTGATGAAAAACAAATTATTATTACAATAGATCCATATTATTCAGAGTAAATATTTTGCTCTTAACTTACAGAATAATGACCATTAAAATGTTTTATCTTAGACTGTGAATTGTCAGGAAGAATGTAATCTGAGCATACTAACAGGATTCTGAGGTCCAACCACACGGCCTTTTTGCTTTCATAAGGCCACCAAAAGTAAAGAGTAAACTCATCACTGCTTATACAGTGAAAAATAGCTGTAAACCTGAGGTTGACATATATATTCATATATGATGCAATACATGCATACTTTTATATGATTGCCACTTGTTTTAGTATAATAGATTATTACATAAAACACCATCTACAGAAAGGCACTATAATTAGTTGCCTGTCCTTTCCAACACAGTTATGCTGATAATTGTATGTTCAAGTGTCCAAAAGTTCCCAGAGGCAATTGTTTCATGCTTCTCCCCAAAGCCATTCCTTCCACTAGGTCAAAACGAAGAGGCATTTGGAGAGGCTTAAAAAATGCGATGAATAAAGTAGTTTTCAGGGTTTTCCCAACTGATTGAGAAAATTCTGGACAACAAATGGTGATGTGAATAGAATCTAAGATAAGTCCCTAAGTTCTGGATCAACCTCAAACTGAGTAAGGCTTCTGAGGATAACTAGGTCAGAATCATTCTTCAGAACCAAAGGCATAGATAGGGCTTCATTAGAAGCCAAGTTCAACTCCAGCGTGACTGAAGCTCCCTTCTGAACAAAAGTATTTCATCCTTCTGAATTAGCAGAATAGCTGCAGTTTCCTTATTTGTAACTTGCATATCCCAGAGACTTCCAGGTTTGTAATAATGATCACATAAGAACAAACTAAAAATATTTATGCAAAAATCACAAAAGTTTTTAAAAGGATTTTCAGTAAGTGTGCATGTAATAACATAACATTATAAGTAATCATAAGGACTATATGGAAGTTTTCTGTATAGTGTGGCTCTTGTAAATGTGTTAAAGGGGGTTGAATGGAATTGCACGGAAATATTTTGGTTGTTACAAAAATGTTTTACATCTAAAAGCCTGAAAATTTTGCTGGATTGATATTGTACAGGTTATCTGTGCTTGAATAATAGACTGTATTTCCAAGAACTTCTTTCTTCAGTTTGTAATTTTTCCAAATTTCCGTATCCTTATTATTAAGTGTATTATATATAACTGTGATTCAGCCAAACGATCTGCATTTAAATGACTTAGAGATCACAAGACTTACATCTTGAAAAGGAAGGAAATTTGGAATTCAGAATGAAAATTTGGTTCTTCATTTTCATTCTTTAAATGAATTTAATAGTAATTGCTTAGGGTGACTATTTTATGAGATAGAAGAAAGAGAATATATAGATGTGGGAATGAATAATAAAAATTAGCATTTATATAGCATCTTTCATTAGCAGATCCTCAAATCACTTTAAAAACAGGAATTAATCTTCACAACACTTCCATGCAATGGATAAGTTGTTATAATCCTCAAACTAGAGTCATTTGTTCAAGGTTATAGAGCAAGTGCATAGCAAATCTAGGAATAGAATCTTTCTGTCCTGATCAATTTTATGCCATCTAGAAGAGACAGTAATGACCCTGAATATTAGCATGAAGGTAACTTTAAAGTTCTTTCTAATCCTTGATAGGCATTTGGTCTTATGATTAATAAAGACATGAAATGGGTAAAGCCCTTGTCCTTTAAGTGTGTACAACTAACACATTTTGGAAATGGGGCTGTGTTCATGAAGATAAAGTTATTGGTCTGGGTTTCTTCTCGGGCAGCTTGGTGCATTGTCAAGTAGAACTGTCAGCTCTGCTAGATCGCATATGCAGGGTCAACTGGTGAGGGAGATGGTATTCTGACAATAATAAAGGAAAACCAGAAAAATGACCTGAGTATCTACATAGAGAGTGGGATTAACAATAGTCAGGAGGTGTCTTGAGTCTTAGAAGATAATGTTAAGGTGAAAATGGTAAATAATGTGGATCACATGAGGCCTAAGCAATAGCACAATTTAAGTCTTTTCTCCCTCTAAGTAAGAAGGAAGATTAAAGCCATAGAGAACATCCAGCCTGGGCAGCTGGCACAGCAGAGGATGGCCAAGATCCTCAGGATACTTTCAAGGATATAATATAAAAACGCTCACATTTTACCTCCAGAGGAGTCAGTTTTCACAAACTGCCAGCATGGAAAGTGCTGAAGGAAGAAACAGAAGAGGGTAAACACTACCAGTTGTAGAATAGAATGTGATAGAAAGTGCAAAAGAGGAAAAACGAGAGTTGAGGGAGGAAAAAAGAAAGCCAAAAAGACTTGAGTGGGCGAGTGGGTGGAAGTATTTATTCAAATAAGCAAGAAGCAAGAAAGAAAGAAGGAGGCTCCCCAACCCCAAAGTCAGTGCCAGCACAACAGCTTCCAGCCTTCATGGGAGTTTGTTCAGCTAACCCTCAATTATTGGGTATAAAAAGTTCAATAAATTCATGAAGTTTCTTGGCATAAAGACATATCTAGATTTTCTCTGAGCCTAATAGTACCTTGTTTCTTTCCTTCTGGTGATATGTTCTCTTTCTAACTATAGTCATTCCCAAATGAACTTGTTAAGCAATTCTGAAAACTTTAGATACAGAGCTGCCACAATTATGGAATAATTGCAATACTAATATGGTAAGATTTTTCACAACAATGTCTCCAGCCCTAAATATCGTGTAACCGCTTTGCTTAAGGTTAAGAAGAATGATATTGTCGTCAGCACTTTAGTCATTTACCTTCATTAATGAACAAAATGTGATGAGTGCATGGTGTATACATAGAGCAAAACAACAGCAACAACAAAAAACATACTAAGATTTTGCTTTTGAGCAAGAGGGGACAAAAGAGATATCATGGTTCTCAAGCACTTGAGGACTATCAAATCTAATTTAAACCTTGGATTGTTGTTAATTTATTTATTTCCTGAAAAATTATAGTTGTAACATTGTAGAGAGACAGGTCAGTATTTGTTCTGAATGGTTGAAACTCTGGTATTTACTTTAGCAGGTTGTAGAAGTTAGATTTAAATAGTAAGGGTTTTTTTCACTCAAGAGTCTTTCCAACTTATGTGCACATCTTGGACATGTTTAGCACACGGTCCATTCTTCATTCTTTTCCCTGTATCATTCAAGGTTAATTCAGGTTCTTGAGTCACTGCCTTTTGGCTGGGTTCTGCCAACAGGAAGCACTGGTGAGAGAGTAGAGGTTGAGGAAAAGAGGGAAACCTGGGATCTTTCTCCCTTACTCTTTCTGCTTTTGGAAGCATCTTGTATGTCTGGTGTAGTTCCCACAGTGCTTCCAGTATATGCCAGGTGCTGCAACCCCTGGGCTTAAGTCACTCTGCCCTCTCCTTGTATCTGTCCAGCCTAGGAGGTACACTGACCTCTTCTGCTAATCCCTGGGTTACTACATGGTCCCCTATGTGGCGTCTCAGTTCTTCTATCATTTGAATTTTTGTGGACCATCTTGCTGAAATGTAAACACCTTAAGTGGTTTCTGTTGTTCTTGCCTTAATTTTTCTTATCAATAAAAAACTTAATAACTGATAACAGTTAGTACATTACAAAATTCTTATCCAAAATAGAAGGTTTTGTTGTTCTAGCTTGTCTATTTGTGTATAAGCTTACCTATATGTCTGAAACCAAATACGTCTCTCTCAATTTGTAATGGCCAGAAAGGACACCATTCTAGGCTAAATTTTTATACACCAGCTTTTCTCTGGACATGAATTGTAGAGCTCTCAGCATAATGGTTTTTAAAGGTAAAATATTTTAGCAATAATATCACATTACAGGTGCCTCCCTTACAGCTGTTGTGAGGATCAAATCAGGTAATGTACATGAAAAACCTTTGAAATTGTAAGAAGCACTTTAGATGTAAGATTATGTTATTATTATGTCATTATCGTAATGCCCTGAATTTCTGCAAAGAAGTTTGAATACTGAGTTAAATCGATACTCACCATATTAGAAAAAATGTTACGGCCTCACTTAGGAACTAGGGCACTCTGTTACTAACAGAAACCATTATAAAACTCACCATGTGCAGAAACAACTTTTTCTTTTTTACATTTTTTTTCTCATGTAAGTCTGATGAAAGGAAGACTTGCCCTTTTTTTACTGTTTTGCTTTTACTCCTGGATTACAGAATTTTGTCTCTCTTGCAGGCATACAACAAAATTAGCTTGAATAAAAGTCACTTTTAAAAATTAATTATTCTCAGGTATCATTTCCCCAGCTATTTTTAATGGATTTGCTACCAGAGCTTTCTCCTTGCAAGTAGGTTTATTGCTCACTTTATAATAGAAATTTTAATGGCAGTCATACTGCCATTCATTAGTCAGTGGAATTTATTACTTGTGAATCTTCTAGTATCTTGTCCAGCTTAATTTGCAGTGACAAAAATAATGAAGTATTCCCTTTGAGAAATTATTCATCATTCTACAAGACTTAGATGTGGAGAAATGCCTCTATGCATACATTCACTAAGTATTCCTTTCAGTAGCTTCATACTGTTGTACATTTTCTCACTTTTAAATCATCGTAAAGAATTGCTCCTTTCTATTAGTGATAGGCCTGCCTTCCTGCAAATTGTCTTGATTCTCTTAGCTGTCAGTTGACCTACTCATAATGGTTTTCGTTGTGTGTTTAGTCTACCTGCTTAAACAGATTCTCTCAAGAGTATGCCCAAGAAAAGCAGCAACAACAAAACAAAAATAAAAAGTCACATTCTTTTGAATACTTTTGGCTGTTATCGTGCAGCTCTTTTAATCATTTGCCAATAATTTTGTGAATTTCTCCTATTGTGCCATGCCCTCTGCTAGATGCTGTGGATCTAAATGTAATCAAGATAGAAATGGATCTTGCCCCTGTGGAGAATACACCCTATGGGAGAGACAGACAATTAACCATTAAACCAATGAATGAAATAGTGTGCAGTACTGGGTAATAACTATGGAATGAAAGGGAGAGATTTCTTTAGATAGGTAGTCTGGGAAGCATCTGAAAGTGTCATTTACTGTAAGAAATAAAATTGAGAAGTAATGTGGCTTGCAAGGAGCTGAGGGAATTTTTCAGGCAAAAGAAACTGTAAGTGCAGTGATCCTGAGGTAGAAAAGAGTTTTGGCATATTCTCATAAGATCAGAATACCTGTGTAGCTAATGTTGAACTCCTTAAGATGAAGTTAAAATGCAAAGGAGAGACCAGACTTCGCAGTCTTAAGCAATGGAAGCAAATGAGGACTGTTAAGCAAAAGATTGTCACAATGATTTTTCCATGCATTCATCTATCCATCCATCCATTCATCCATAACTT
Source organism: Symphalangus syndactylus (assembly GCF_028878055.3). Lineage (NCBI taxonomy): Eukaryota > Metazoa > Chordata > Mammalia > Primates > Hylobatidae > Symphalangus > Symphalangus syndactylus. The sequence continues at coordinate 53,598,152 of NC_072424.2, read as the reverse complement.
TGGTTGTTTACAAAGCAAAGGATTAGAAGCCAGAGGTTTTAGGAGAGGAGATAGAACAGAAGGTTGGATGACAGTCAGAAAGCTACTGAAGTAATCCAGACAAGAGATAACAGTTGCTTTGACTGTGGAGGTGAAAATGGAGATAGAAAACAGTGGGCAGAACAAGATGTATTTCAGAGATAGAACAGACGGCACATGCTGGTGGATTGAATGTGGAAGACGAGGGACAGAAAGGAAGGAAGGGTGACTCCTGGGTCTCTCGCTTGACCAATTAGAAATCCAGCATTTTCTATCATGGGAAAGGCAGGAGGAATAAAGGATGTTTGGAACTTAAAAGATGGTATTCAAAATCATGGGAATGAATTATGGTATCCAGAAGAGAATAAGAGAAAGAAGAGAGCCCAGGAACTCAACATTTAGAAGGCAGGGACATGAGAGAGCCAACAAAGAGGACTTCAGCATAAGCTGCAGCAAGTAAGAGGGGGAAAAGTAAGAAGACTGAGAGCTGATGAGTGTTTTAATGAGGAAATGATTAACTTTCACAAGCTTCTGAGTGTCCAATAAGATGGACAGAAAATTGACCTTGGAATTTGACCAGATGGAGCTCATCAGAGACTGTCAGCAAGAAGAATTTTAATGGAGTATTGAGAATAGAATACAAGTTGGGATGAGTTCTAAGTGGGAAATTAAGAAGAGGAAACAGCATAGAAATTAGGAAGAGGAAACAGCATAGAAGGATTCCATTACCTACTTTGAGAAAAAGGATTATTTACCTTAGGTTATTTGCAAAATTGGAATATATGTACAGAGGGATTTGTATCTTCATAAAATATTTCAATATCACCTATCCCTGGCTTATATTAAATTTACATGTAGCATTTTTAAAAGTTATCAGATTATCAGAAAAATTGTTATGGCTTGACCACTTTTCTCAGTTGGTTCTTAATTTAAAACATATGTAACAATTTCCAATCACTTTCTTCTCTGGAATTAATATTTTAGAGAGCTCAGAAAGACATTTGAATAAACATGCAAGTCAGTTAGGGTTTCAATAAACTTCAATACTTTGAAAGACTTTCCAATACACTGTATGTATACCAAGGGTGGAAACAGACCAAAACTGAACAGAACTGGATGTTCTTATTCTTTCTTTACACCATCAATTTCCCAATGCCCCATGCCCCTTAAAGATAAACTAAGGCTGAGGTGGGGCCTCACGCCTGTAATCTCAGCAGTTTGAGAGGCCGAGGCAGGTGGATCACTTGAGCCCAGGAGTTCGAGATCATTCTAGGCAACATGACAAAATCTTATCTCTACAAAAAATGAAAAACTTAGCCAGACGTTGTGGCACATGTCTATAGCCCCAGCTACTAGGAGGGCTGAGGTGGAAGGATCACTTGGGCCCTGAATGTTGAGGCTGCATGGAGCTGTGATCGTGCCACTGAACCCCGGGCTGGGTGACACAGCAAGACCATTTCAAAAAAAAAAAAAAAAAAGAGAGAGAGTCATGTCTGGAGGTGGAGAAGTCTCCTACTGTTTGTTATTGTATCATTGCTTATAAATGATTGCGTATCAGAATGATTTCTAAGTTATTTTACTCAACACAGATATTTTCTCAAATATGTAAATATCAAATTGCTAGTTTTTTTTTTTTCTTCTTCAAAATGCAATTGACAAGTAAAAGTTAATCTGCTTGACCTTGCTTTATGCTTAGAAAGTCAGGCTTGGACTGACTGGCTCATCTATTGTTATTTTTGCTGAGTCTGGTAACAATTAGCAAAACATCACAGGCATTTTTGCTGTAACATATCATTCCCGTATTACTGAGAAGACAGCAAGAGACAGTAAGTAAAATGCTGCGCTTGGAGTCAGAAGTCCAGAGTTTGAATCCCAACTCATTTACTTACCACCCAGGTGAAGTGGGCAAGTCATTTTAACTCTACTGACCCTTAATTTTTCTTATTCTATAAAATAAGGAAAATAAATAATATTTTATCTGACCATCCCACGGGTGGGTAGCATGTGCAAATGTGAAAGTGCTATATAAACAATAAAAGTTTGAAACACTTGGTCAGTATTGTGGAAACCTGAATAACTTTACACACATTTTTAACTCACTTGGACTGTAAAAATCTGTCATTTTTTCCCACTGTCTAATTTTTAAGGCTTTACTGCTTTATTTTGCATCCTTTCCAAATCCCACCACCATCTTTAGGTTCTTTTGACTAAAATCTGATTGTTTGATTTGTTCATTCCTTAGTCTAATCCTTCAAGACTGCCAGTTCTGCTATGCCTTATGTTAGAATTTAATTTTAATAAAATTAAATATTTAATTTAATTTTAATAAAATTAAATATTTAATTTAATTTTAATAAAATTAAATATTTAATTTAATTTTAATAAAATTAAATATTTAATTTAATTTTAATAAAATTAAATATTTAATTTAATTTTTATAAAATTAAATATTTAATTTAATTTTAATAAAATTAAATATTTAATTTAATTTTAATAAAATTAAATATTTAATTTAATTTTAATAAAATTAAATATTTAATTTAATTTTAATAAAATTAAATAGGAGTGAGATCTACTTGTATGAGTGTATCCATTTTCCTTCCATAGTTCACATTGACATACCTGCTCTCAGAAACGGAATCTATCTCTGGTGATCTTCTAGGTTCCTGTCTTTTGCTCTTGCTTCTAAATCTATTTCACAAGATGCCACTATTTAATTTTCAAATAAAATGCAAAGCTCATGACTAATGTTTTATAATTATTGCTTAAAACTGTTTCCATCCTTGAATTTTGCTGTATTAAGAAAGAATCTTGCTTGATGTATACTGACAAAAATGTCCTGCTTAGTCACAGTGCCAAGAAAGGTATCCAAGAGCAGAATGGAAGCCCTGACATTTAGTCTAGCATATTGCAGCGAAGTGTGGTGCAGTACACTGGAGCCTGGTTTTTACACAGCACAGTTAGATAACAGTAGTGGCGGGGAGATGGCAAAAGAGGGCTGGGCTCAATGCCTGGATGTCGCCATGGCGAGGCTGAGGTGCTGCTGGAGACAAGAAGAAAGTGAGATCAACATGCTGAGTTTTCATTTAATAAGGCAGCCTCCTTTCAGCCCTCTCCTTGATTGTACTTGAAGACTGCATTTTCAGTCTTAAACAGCTTCACTAAAATAAAATTATTTCAGGAATTTTTCACTTAAAACATGAAACCTTTCTTTCAGCGTGTCCCCTTCTGTCTACTGAAACATGGTTTGGGGATTAGGTATATAGTGAGGTTCTGATATTGTAATGACAATTTTAACTGTAGCTGCAGAAATTTAATCATAGTTTTCCAGAAACTACATTAGTGCTTCTTTTCTGTCTCTCCTAATGTTCAAGAGTTAAAATGCAGACTAGAGTCTCCTACCTATCTTGGGTATGATTTCCTATTAAATTATTGAAGTTTGTAGGTGTTGGGATGGGAGCACGGGAAAAATAAAACAAAATTTTGCCCAAAGGTTTATATATTTTTCCAACTGCCTGAGTATTACATGCTTTAATTGTTTGTTAATTCTCCCTGTTTCATTCCCTCTCTCATTAAAAAATTCTAAACTTAAAAAATCTGTACTAAAAGTTTGCTAAGAATACTTTATACTAATATCATGAAAATCATATCACATGAATTATATTAATTTCTTTGTAATCCTGTTTTCTGGTTGTATCAGTCCTCATTATTTTATCAATAACTAGATTTCAGAAACTGTTTAACAAAGGTGGAGCCATAGAGAAACACTGAGACATTTACATGTACATCTGCATTTTACTGGGGTGCGGAATTGTTTGTTTTGCTGAACTAGAGCAAATACTTTAGTTCCTTAGGACTAGCAATGAGAAGGACTTTTCTGTCATGGAGGACTATCAAATTACAAGAAATATGTGGGTGAGACTTATGAAGAGCTTTGGGACTTAGAGAACTGGGCAGAATTTGGTAGAAATGAAAACTAGAGGTTGGTTGAAGATGTCGAGGTAACTAGACAATTTTTCCTATACAACTTTTAATCCTGTTTGTCTGTAGTTTTGCTGTAGTAAGCCTAAAGTCTCTTTCGAGATTGAAATGTCTGTTTGAGTTTTCATAGGAACAATTTCTCCTTACTAAAAGTTAGGGTTAAGAGGTCAAAATGAGAAATATTCTGTATTTTTGTATTCTTCAATTTTAAAAGAAGTTCAAAGTGAAAATAGAAAATTGTGAATGGAATATTTTGAAATCATAAAATTTTACATTTTTCCTTATGTGAAGGAAATATGTATAAAACAAGCAGGATTATCTTTAATGAAAATGATGATTTTTCATTTTGTTTCAATGACTAAACATAACTTTATTGGTTTTTCTCCTTCTTTTTAAAAATATATCTTACAGAGAAGAAAATCACGATACTCAGACCTTGACTTTGAGGTAAGTTTATACGAATTATTTTAGAATTGTAATTACTTGAATTCAAAATAGATATATAATTACTTAAAAATTATTACTCTATGCAGCCATGTAAGGGTATTATATATTAATTTAATTAAATAAGTCAAACATTTTTACTTAAAATTTATCCTGTGTAGGATGAAATTTTTAAAGTTTGAATTACTTTAAGTATTTGCTAAACTGAGATTTTCTGGACAAGTGAGGAATCTGTTTTATACATACTAAGATAAGTGAACAATTTATGTTAGGAGTTGAACCTGGTTGATTCAGTTTGTAGAGAGGGGGAATGTCAGCTTCCTGATTTTTTATTTAAAGCAATTTTCTTGGTTTTACTTCAGTGACTGCCTGAAGAGATCCTGTGAGCATGCTTAGGCTGGTTAGCTAGGCTTTCTCTGAAAATTACTTGTTTCATGTTCTGATTCCTGCTATTTAGGTTCTCTGCGGTACATTTGATGCTTTTTTTTTCCGATAGAAACTATTGATTCAATGTGTTCCTGTGTTTAGTAAAGGCCTTTTCACAGATACAAACAAGATGAAAATTTTCATTTTCCAATTTACATTGAATTTATATTGATGCTGTAATATGCTTACTCGAAATTACTAAAATCATACCATCTGAGGAGGTTATGCTAAATACAAAATTAATGATGTTTAAGCATCACATAAAATGTACTTATGTATATTGATAATTGGATATGATTCATAGTCTGCTAACATAATTGGATATAGTACATTATATATTTCTCCAGTATATTTATACCTTTGTGATGCATACATAGAACTCAGTACTCCTAATGGCTTAATTGATACTCCTAAAATTACAGAAGCCTCCCAGAATGTGCTAACTACTCCTAATTCAGTCATTTTATTTATGTAGATGAATGTTGTAGCTCTACAATGTACATCATGTGTCAAAACTAAGACTTGTTTTTATTTACTGCAATGGTCAACAATGGTTTTACCCTGAATGGAGTCCAAGGATAATTGGTTCTTTTCAGTAACATTTCAGACTACAAGATACAAAGTAATGATAAGGAATCTTTTAGCTACGATTAAATAGCAAATTTTAATACTGATGCAGCCTTATTGTAGTAACTTAGTACTGAATATATATTTTATTGTATCCAAAGTTTTTAGCATAAAAGTTATAAATCTGAATAGAAAATGTTCAGCAATCTTTGTCTTCAGATTTTTTAGTACCTTTGAAGAACAGGTATTTTATGGCTTTTTAGTATTAATTCTTCAGGTAGCCAAAAATAGAGGATCAGACTGTATATATTCTTGTCTAAAAGCAATAAATTGTTATGTTAGTATAAAGGAAAGGAGGAAGGAATTAACCCACTAGGCATCAGTGGCAAAATGTGGTAAAAACCTAGATCTAAAATTAAGCCTCAATTCAACCAACCTAAGTTATGTAATCACAAACACTGAAAAGAAATCTAATCATACTGTGTCACTTGGAGCGTTAGAAAAACTCTTCTTTTTTCATCTATTCTCTATGGCATCTGGTAGCAAATTCCTTAAGCTGATACTTATTTCTATGCTTATTATTCCACCCGTAAAACCACGTTGTTAATAAAACCTTTGCTGATAAAGAAGAGAAATTGCAACACAAGAACCCCGGACATGTCTTTAGCTCTTTAATTGCTGTAATCACTGCATGATTACTACAGGTGTCAAAATTTGGTGGGGGCAGGTGGGAACTTTGAGACATTACTTTTACTCTACAAATTGTTTAGAGCTATTTCCCTTAGTCTCATGTTCTATAACAGGTATGTGGCAGATATTTCATGGATTGAGTTTAGAAAACTTATTGCCAGGTATAAATGCGAATGAATTGTAATACAATCTATTTATATTTTGTGGGTGGTTCTTGAGGGAAAGTCCAGGTTGTCCCCCTCTTAATTCAGGCTAGCTTAATTAAATTTGTATCAAGCTCCCTGACACTCCTGCTCCCCCTGCAAGCTTTATCATACAATGGCCAGCTTAAACATTTTGCCACTGACAGCCTGCTTCTTGGACTTCTTAAAGCATCTTTGCTTCAGGCTTTAAGCCTAACACACTCCCCAGAGTTTACACACTATGATAATATTCTGCCAACTCATATATCCCTAAAACTCTTGTGGCTGGTTAATGTCATACCAGGGGAATAGCCCTTTCATGTAGCCAGTCTCCAGAACAGCATGGCATTTCTGGATTCTTGCTTTCTGGAAAGTATACAGAAAATACTGTAATGATATTCTTGTGTTCTGTAACCAAATGCCTTATTGAAATTGTATGCCCACCTCCAGAGATCCTAGTACCTAGTAAGCATTCAGTAATTTTTTTAAAAGAATGGTGAAAACTGAATTATTTTTCCATCCAGTTTGCTTTAACAAAATGTTATTGGATACTGTAGCTGAGTTAAGGCAGAGACTAGTATAAAAAATGACAACTGTGGAAGAGATGTTTCAAAGATACCCACATTGAATTTCAAAGATATCCACATTAGATATAACTCAAGGAGATAGAAAAATGGCAGGTAGAAATTCTAGGAAGAGGAAAAGGCATGTAGGTTGGCTAATCTGTGGCATTCTTAAGAAACAATAAGTAAGTCAAAATTTACCTAAACAGGTGTCTGTGGAAGAAGAGACTAAAGTGAGTAATTTAGAAACCATGCCTTATAGTCCAGGAGGGATTTTTATTTAATTTGCTACTAAAAGCTGCTAACCTTTTTCTATTGTATTTTGTTTGCTTGTTGTTGTTGCTGTTGTTTCAGCACAGAATGATTTGTTATACTCTAGGTTTTAAAAAGATGAGTATGTCAGTAACAGGGAGGATAGATTGTAGCAGGGTGAAAGGTGAAGTAGAAATACCAATTAGGATTGGCTAGTATAGTAGGTAATGAAAGTCCACTTCCTGGAGGTGGTAGGAAGAGAAAGCAATGAGAAGACTCTGCAGAGGCAGAATCTATGGAATTTGGTCCTTAACTGAACATAGGGTGACAGGGTGAGGGAGCAGAAAAAAGAAGACTCTCCAGTTCTGAGCCTGGGTTTCTGCTAGTACCAGTAACAGAACCAGGGATATCAAGAAGATATCTAGTCAGGGTGAGTTCCATTTTAATATTTTAGAATAAAGGTTCCTAATATGATGTTAAAACAGACGATTAGGTAAGTTGTTCTAATTGTCTGTCTTGTGTTGAGATTTGGGCTCTAAGAATTCCCAGAAACAATTACAGGCATTCATTCTGAAACACTAATAGATAACAGTATCCATTCCTTGTTAAAAATATATGGATAAAGAAGTATCCATGAAACCACATCTCTGCTGAAAATACAAAAATTAGCTGGGCATGGCGGTGCACACCTGTAATCCCGGCTACTTGGGAGGCTGAGGCAGGAGAATTGATTGAATCCAGGAGGTGGAGGTTGCAGTGAACCAAGATCGCGCCGCTGCACTCCAGTCTGGACGACAAAGTGAGACTCCATCTCAAAACAAAGTAAAAACAAACAAACAACAACAAAAAGAACTGTATCCATATACTTGACATATGGATATTTTTTTTAATCTTCACTTCCAAAAATGCAGAGATAAAAATTTTCACAGTTTTCCATGAAAATTGTATAGCTTTTTTTTTTTTTTTTTGACAGAGGCTGGCTTTGTTACTCACACTGGAGTGCAGTGGTGCAATCTTGGCTCATTGCAACCTCTGCCTCCTGGGTTCAAGGAATCCTCTCACGTCAGCCTCCTAGTAGCTGGGACCACAGGCATGCTTGGCTAACTTATATTTTGTTTTGTTTTTTGTAGAGATGGGGTCTCACCATGTTGCCCAGGTCAGTCTCGAACTCCGGGGCTCATGTGATCCTCTTGCCGCAGCCTCCCAAAATGCTGGGATTATAGGCATGAGCCACTGTGCCTGGCCTATGTAGCCTTTTAAAAACATTTTAGGATGTTTCTCTGAGTTTTTAACAAGCTCCATACCTCTACTATTTTCATACTTCTCAAACTGGGAGACAATGATGGTGGACAGAGGGCAAAAGAAGACACAGACACAGGGTAATGAGAAATCCCCATTTTCATGGGAGCTTGAGTTTTTACAAGGAGATTTGGGGGATAATAGTCAAGTAAGATATCATTTTATATTAATTCAATATCACTACAAACACAGCTAAATTGTGACGCAGAAATCAAAGTGCACTTTAATTTCTAAGTATAAGGCATAAGATTTCAAAGAAATGTCTTGTTCATAACAAACTTCTTCCTGCACCATCCCTGAGCCCATTAGGCAATCTGGGTACTTTTAGAGGAAAAGTTTGAGCAATTTAGTCCTAGACAATAGCCATCTTTTTTTATATTACTAAATTTAAACTGTTGCAAACTTATGCATTTACAGCAAGTATACTCATTATTGACAGTGGCAAAATAAAAAAATATGCAACTAATTTTTGCTGTTTTCAGACCCTGTGTCTAGTTTCTTTTAAACTCTGGCATCATATTTATTCAAACAGAAACATATTTGAAACATAGACACTGAAAATGGGTCTACAAGTTCCATGTGAGGGACACATTGGGACGCCAGCCAAGGAAATCATCCCCCTTTCACAACACAGCTTTAAGAACTAAGTTAAATCCCTATAGTGTGCATTGCTTCCTTAATACGAGTTTTGACATTCACTTTAGGCTAATATTCAACAACCTACTCTGGAGAGAGGAATACAGGGCTCAGAAAATGGTAGCCCAGAGTATGGTGCTTTGGCATACTGAGTGCTTTGAACTAAGACCATTGAAAGGCCTCAGAAGCAACCTCAGAACCAGGATCTCTCTGATCTTCTCTTTCCCTCCTGTCACTGGCCCCTTATTCTCCTCCAAAGTAAGTCATAGATACCAGAATTCCTCTTCACCAAATTGGATCATAGTAAGTAGAACTTCTTTTCCCCAAAGCAAGCCAAAAAACTTAAAAATATTACTCTAACCTTCCCTTACCTTTTCATCTAGAAGCCAGCCGTAAAGGACTCATGCAAACCAGTAAAGAAGAAGAAGAACCACAGGTTCATCTTAGCCAATATGGGCAATGGCATTGTAGTTCTAAGGCTGGAAAACGTAATTCATGGAAACTGGTTTCTAATTCCCATCAGCTCATGATTTCCAGACCTCATACTATAAAGTTTATGGTTGGGAGATTCTCCAACTTTCTCTAACAATTTATTTCAGCTTCTAAAAGTCTGTATACAGTAAATACCTCTCTGATATATAATTCAGACTTAAGCTTCAACTCTGTGATTCACACTTATGAATTAAAGTGAAAATCTGTAAACAGTTTTTTCTAAGCCCACCTACAGGTCATTTATAAGCCATTTGTATTAAAAAGAAAGGAACACAATAAAATCAGAATGAGGAGGCAAAGCTCCTGGCTGGGGCCAGTAAATGAGACATTCTTCCAGTGGGAAGACCTCTTTTATAGAAGAAGAGAAGATGACATGTATAGTGGCCTTCCATGTGGCAGTCGCCTTCCCTGGCCTATATATCTATGCTGTCTTGTTCATTTAAGGTATTCAGTATACATTTATTGAGCACCTGCTGAATGCCAGATGCTGTGCTAGGTGCCAGTGATATACAGACGAATAAGTCATTGCCCAGGAACTGTTCAGAGACAAAATATGAAGACCAGCCATTAAAAATATAATTGCAGTACTATGAAATAGCTGCAGGGTGATCAATATCCATAGAGTTTATGGGCTCAATACAGAGAGTACCTAGCCCATCCTGGATTGTTTTGTCTCATTTTCCATTTTAAAAAGACATAATTACAAACCTGAATAGTCTAAAGAAGAGTGCTCCCTGAATCTATGAGATACATCTAAGATAGCAGCAAGCAAAGAGAATTGATGTGGAATTCAAAAAGAATTCCATCTTGCTCACCACTTGTGTGAGCTTGGGAAACTTACTTAGCCTCCTTGAGCTTCAGTTTTCTAATCAGTAAAGTGGAGATAATGGCTTTACCTCCCAGGGTTATTGTGAGGATTAAGAAAGATAATAATGGCTGCCATTTCTTAAGTGGCTCTTATCTGTGTGGCCCAATGATAAGTGTTGTATATCCTTTTTTAAATCTTCAAAATTACCCTGCAAGGTAAGTCTGATTACTGAAACTGGGGCTAAAAGGAGATTAGATTTTACACTTCAGACCACACAACTTAAAAGTGATACAACTGGGGTCTAAATATACATTTCTCTAGATCCAACTTGGAGAAATATGCTATCAGACTTGGCATATTCCAAGTATTTAAATGGTCTAGGAGAGTTCTTGGGATATAGCAGGTACTCTAGACATACAGGTGGCTTTCCGTCCTCATTTTTCTCAAATATCTGAAATATGATGAATGTGTTTCATTTTATAGAATCACTTTTTCTCTAATATCAACAATTAAAGGATTGCAAAGACTAATTCTCTTGCATTTAAAACGTATAAAAAGAAAGGGGTCTTTTGAAATAAGCTACTCAGGAGAGCATATTTCTTGTGCAGTTAGATTGGTGGTCCTCTCAGGATGGGGATTCATACACAGCTTCAAGAAATGTTGCGCTATTAATATGAATGCAAGGAAACATTATCATGCTCTTATCTTTATTGCAAAAGATGCATATAATATTTGACAGCCACCTGAATTCTATAGATATGTAGATATTGTCAATCAGAATATATCTTTATTTAAATAGAAAATCCACAGGTTAGAATTTTCTCATTATTACACATTTTGAAAACTCAATTCTAAGTTCAGTTTTTGACAGCAGTTAATTTCTTGAAAAAACAGGGGTGCTTAAATTAGAAAAGAAAGAAAAAGGCAATCAGATAAACCCTAATGTCACTAAACACAAAAAAATAGCTAAATGAAATAGACCAATAGATTTATAAGCATGAAAACTTCTAAGCAAGTGGCAACTCATTAGAGGCATCAGTGCTACAAATAAATACTCACACAAGTAAATAAATAAGAGGAAACCTTTAGTACATGTGAAAACTAAAACGACACCTGAGTTGTTGTCCCAGAATATTGTTGGGTTATAAACTCGCCAATGTTCACTGTGAAGCTGGCATTCTTATCAATGGACTGTTCTTTATTTTAAAGGCTGGACGATCTACTTGAGTCTATGAACAAGAAGAAATCATGCGTGGACAATCAAACTGAGTTCATGTCAGAGGCATGAGCTGTCAGTGGCAGCTGTAATGTGATACTTCTGCCAAAAGTCCAGGCCATCATTGCTGTGGTTATTTCTGGCAGTGCCAAGGTGGCAGTTTCAAATTAGAATGAATATGTGGCATGAGGATGTATTTGCAATTAACGTTTCTAGGTAGCAAGGGCCCCATATTTCAGCATACGAATTTTTCGTTTGCTTCCATATTCATTTCAGCGTCCTTCAGCTTTGTTATTCAGAATAGCTTTAATAAACCCATGTAGAAAATATCAAAATGCTTTTTGGTTATATAATATTGGTGACCAGCATAACTTTATATTTTTCCTGTGTACCTTTTAGACTTTCATAGCAATCCAATTCTTTGAAATATGATCCACCCAGTTCTGAATTAGGTACTACCCATTCAATCAGAATATAATTATAAAACCTCCAATCAGCTTACGTATCTTCTTTTCCATGGAATGTATTTGATGCTTGGTTTGCTTCTTAAAAATGCTTTGTCTGGTGTAAGTATTTGGCTGCAACAAACATTAGGTGACTTTGACTAATGCAATAACTGTTGGAAGGGGATGGAATAATTCACCTCTTGGCCGGAGAATAGTAGGAATGTCAACGGACATTTCCAGCAACATGGGAAGGTATAGTTCCCCAAAGCAAAGTCAGAATCCTCACAAGATGAAGGATAACTGGAGACTTCACAAACAAAAATCATCAGGTGCTCATCTCAAAATAAAGGTGCTATGCCTTTGGCATCAACTCTCTTAGAAGAGAATGAGTTTCTTATACTCGAAAAGGAAAGATCCCATTGAAAAGAGGGGATTCCAGCATAGAATTAAATATCGAGCTAGAAATTATCTGAATCCTAGCAAATGGAAAAGAGAGGATAGACAAATAAGACCATGGGAATAACTAATTTGAGGAATTTCAAATGAAATATGAATATATGAAAATGAGGGGATTGCCTCACTTGGATTTATCTTAGAAAGTTATCCTATCACTTTCATATCAGCACCATATGTTTTCTTTATCACACTTACAGTTTTACATGTATTTGAATTATTATGCCTGTGTCCTCCATTAGACTTCAAGCTACAAGAGATCAGGAACTCAATCAGATTTTGTGCAACATCATTACTTGAGCATCTAGCACAATATGTGATGCTCGTAAGTATGTATTAAATGATGGAATAAAATATCTCAGACAAATGTCAGTACATCACCCCTACTGTACCATAGAAGAAAATAACTCTATATAATAAGACTCGTTGCTATGAAAAATGAAATTTGTAAGTTAGAAGCAGATCCAGTCTTCTAACTACAGTAGTTCTTTTTTTCAAGTGTTCCTTATGACACAAATCCATATTTTAATCAGTGTCTTAGAACCTGGTACTGCATGAAAGTGTTTGTCTCCTGAAGGAAAGAATGTGCTACTTTATGTTTGCCAGTGACAGGGTCCTCAGAATCTCCCCATTGAGTTGCTTATGCAAATCCTCTCTCTCATAAATCTCCACAAGCCATCACTAGTCAAATTATGTTTGCCTGGTGTTTCTCTGTTAATCCTGCAAATCTGTTTTGTATATTCTCCCCCAAACTGATGGGAAGTTAATCGCTCTATAATTGCTTGCTATGTTTCATGTCCCTATCATGAGTAATGTTGCCATGTTCTTGTCCTCAAACACCTGATTCTCACACAGCCAACTCCTAGAGCCAAAAGGAGCAAAAACAGAAACTGATTGTTGCAAGACATAAAATGGCAGAAATCTCTCACATAAAAGTAGGCTAGTGAAAAGGAAAGAAATGAGCTAAACAATGTATTGCCTAGATACATACTTATTAAATATAGGAAATGAAAGCTTGCATAGGAGAGAACAGGCTTTTTTAATGTGTTAAAGATTCAATGGTTTTTTGTCTTTTGTCCTTTTCCTTTTCCTCAAGGAGATAAAGTGCTTCTCTGCAGTGTCTTTTAGAAGGAATTAGGCATTACAGCTCTCCCAAAGATGTATTTCTTTTTCAAAACAAATCCTTACTTTTGAAAATATTTGCTAGTTGAAATAATGGACCAAATATTCAAATTCTAGCTTAAACATAGATATAATATACCTATGCGAACCACATGCACAAATGGTAAGTTAGAGGCATATGGTTAAAATACAGTAAAATCTTACACAAATATGAAGTCATAGTCTTGGAGAATCACCAAAATATTGATTTCTAACTTTTAAAAATCAAAACTGAGGAAGACATTTTCTCCTTTAAAATAACAATTACAAATACAGGGCACCTATTATCTAACTATTCTTCATTAGTGCTTTTTTTTTTTTTTTTTTTTTTTTGAGAAGGAGTCTCGCTCTGTCGTCCAGGCTGGAGTGCAGTGTTGCGATCTCCGCTGGCTGCAAGCTCCGCCTCCTGGGCTCACGCCATTCTCCTGCCTCAGCCGCCGGAGTAGCTGGGACTACAGGTGCCCGCCACCACGCCCGGAGAATTTTTTGTATTTTTTAGTAGAGACGGGGTTTCACCGTGTTAGCCAGGATGGTCTCGATCTCCTGACCTCGTGATCCACCCGCCTCGGCCTTCCAAAGTGCTAGGATTACAGGCGTGAGCCACTGCGCCCGGCCTAGTGTTCTTAAATGATCTGTAATTGAACAAGATTCAGCCCATGATACTCCCAAGGCCATTTTTATTTGACTGCATTTGTTGAGTTATGGTGAAGTTGGGAGAAAAGGGTGTAACCAGGGATGAGGAGTATGAATATATTTGTATCTGTGATTTTAGAAGCATATCAGCTACACAATTGATGCTCTGAACCCTAATTGTTAAGAATCTATACCATCTCCTAAACAAATTGATGAAATCTATGGGTCAGATTTTCCTCCTGTGAAGCTCAATCGCTATGCACATGGAAAATGCAAGGTTTTACATCCCACATATATTTCAGACACTTCAGTGCTTTGATTCAGCCTTAATGGCAGGGCTTGGGATTTTGCTCCCACTTTAGTACAGCCAGCTAGGATTTTAGTGTTTATAGAAATAAAACATAAAAAAGTAATATTTCCCATGACAAACATCAGGGACTGGGTGCTTTACAAGTTTAAGTTTTTAAACATTTTAAAAAGATTATAACAGTTTTTGTAAAACAGCTCTAACTTCTGAATAACGAAAATCTTACTCAGAAATGACTGGTACATTTTTAATGTACCCACAACAAAACCTTTTTTTTTTTTTTGTAGTCTTGTAAGTGAAAGAAAAAGCCAGTTCTTAATGTGTAAGAAGTGCTGAATATGAGACAATGATTTGCTGCAACTTATTTGCGTTTGTGCATCTTATAGGACCTCCTGGTTCCTGCCAAACTTGACTATCCTTATTATTAAAGCAAAAATATTAAATCTCTTGTTTGAAAAACATACATCAAGTTGGGGATGAGAGCTATCTTGTTCTCTTTTGCAGAAGGTCATGCATACAAGGAAGAGGCATATGGAACTATTTCAAGAACTAAATCAGAAATTTCAAACTTTGGACAGATTTCGGGATATACCAAATACAAGCAGTATGGTAAGTATGCTTTGCTTCAATGCCTGAGTAGAAGATGCATGATGTCAGATATTATTCCTGCCTTCCAGGACCTCCTAATGGTGGGAACATAAGACTAGTCTACTTAGGAAAAAAGTATAAGCCCCCAAAACGTACTTTGGAAAGTCTACCAAGACAAATCAGGAATGACAGAATCTTTAGGCATTTTATTCATATTTCAAATATCCTCATTTATAAGCTTTAATTAGAATTAGTTATATATCAAAACGATATTGGCTTCATCTGATCATTTTACTGTCTTAGTTAAAGTTAAGTTTCTTTTCAAATATCCTTTTGGGTTAATATTTCCATTTTCATTTGAATGTCTGACATAAATGTAATTGTTTTATGTATATGAAGTTGTAACCTGAAACCAGAGTGATAGATTTTTGTCTCCAGGAGATTTACTTATTTTGTGGTAAGAATTTTCGTACCCACATGAACACTGGGGACTCTGGTTATTAATTGTGACCATTCTCTTCTCATTCATTTACATTATTATAATCTTAGTACAGGACTTCATCAAATAAAATAACTTTGTACAATTACTATGTTTATGGCATAATCATAGTTTCACAGAAGTTTATATAATTATAAGAGCACTAGACCAGGACTCTAGAAATCAGTATACTAGTCGAAAGCTCAAAAGCTCAGTCAAGAACTATCTGATCTTAAGCAAGTCACCCAACTCAGGTTTCTAAACTTCAATTTCACCCTCCTAAATGGAGCATAGAAAACAGTAATTAATATATATCTTCAGTCGTTACAACACTTTCAAAAGCAAGTAGGTTAAGAAGCACCTTATAGGCTGGGAAGCTGAGGCTCAGCTATAAGACATAGAGCTGGGACTGCCATCTGACACCAGCTCTTCTCCTTCACCCAAATATGGGGCTCTTTCTTTGCCTCATACTCTTTGCAGCCCTTGGATGGTCTTTCTTCTTTTCCAGACCTCAATATTTATATTGTTCTAAAGTAGATGACGTTTGGTCACCTTCTTAATCTAGTGATTCCTCCACATGTATTTTATGAGACTTAGCCCTAGCCTCCTGATTAGTAATGTTAGCTTTGGAAGAGCTGAAGAGTAAGCATTTATGTATCTTTATGTTTTTCTTTTATTCCTCTCAGTACTAGTACAATTCCGGTTGTGGTAAGTTAACATGGCTCCTATTGATTTATAGCATGGCTATGATCATTCAATCTGTGTTTGTTAAATGAAGGTTATGAGAAATATATGCTTTAACTCTTAATTGGTCTCTTAATAGTTTCATGTTCATCAATTTTTCTCCTTAAAGTAGGAATCATGTATTATTTGTTATCACCAATCAAATGCTAGGCATATAGAAAACACTTCATTCATAATGAGTGGATCTTCCTCTTCTACTCCTCCTGATAGAAAGCTATCAATTTTTAGCTAGCATGCAAGTGAGAATCACACCATTGAGATTAGACCTAAAAGCATTACCTACTCATTTTGAAATATTGAAAGATAACATTGAAATAATTGAAGAAACCTCATTACTTAAAAAAAGGAGAGGGTTATATTTACAAATCTAAAAGTCTTATGCAACAGATACAGCTGGCTAACTGCTATAATATGATTGTGATTTCCTCTTGCTGTATGGTCTGGGTATTAAATCATTAATGGAACAACTATCTGTATCTCAGTTTCCTGACAACAAAAATAGTCTACTAATTACACCACATCTCTGCAGCAGCATGCTTTTTCTAGAAGAGATTTATAAATATTTACCATTTGGAAGGTTAGGAGTGGGGAGGATAGAGTTGTCATTGCTGCTTAACTGTCATCCTAAATATCTGAGAAGAGAGAGAAAAAAATGCGACTTCCTTATTCAGTTTTTATTAATAATGAGCATGAGTGAGTTCATTATCCTTAATTTAGTCACACAATTTGTAGTGGCACATTATTAATGAAAAATTGCATAATTGGGTGGAGAAAGACTTTTTTAAAACCTCAAATAAAGGGGTTTTTCTTTTTGTTTTTTCTGGGCTGCTAACTCACTGCACCTGCCTGGCACTGCAAATGATGGTAATTAGGTAGAAAATAGCATCTGGGGAATCAAAGGGAAACCAAAAAACCATTTAGTCCGTTTCCTTGCTTCCAGGCAGGAAAACATTTAAATCACACTAAAAAAGAGAAGGCACTGATATCCAGAGAAGAAACTATTTTACTTTGTGTGTGTTTCACAAACCATTCAGTCAGATCTCTTTTCCCCAAGTAGCTTTTGCAAATTCTTACTTTTTTAAAATAAGCATACTCTTTTTTGCTTCATACCTAAATATTGGTAGGTTGAAAGAAGGAGGGAATGAAAGAAGAAAGAGAGGAATGAAAGGAGAGAAGAAGGAAGAAAAAAAGGAAAGGAGAAAAGAGAAAAGGATAGATGGACGGAGGGAGGGAGGGACTTATCCACAAGTGGACAGCCAGTGTGCTCTGGATCCATGAACTATGGGAAATGCTCAGGCAGCCCTGCCGTATTTTTGGGTGGCTCTGAACTCTGTTTACCTAAGATTCCATTTCTACTGATGCAGCTGAAGACCAAATTAGCACTTTGGGAAGCTTCGTGCACATTGGCTTATATGGAATTTATGATGTTTTAGCCTTTAACAAATATGCATCTGTTTAACTACAGCTCCTTATTCTGTACTCAAGTGCAAAACATAAATTAACAAACACAAAACAGCTGCATAAATTCGGAGACTTACACTAACATTTAAGTTTTTATGATAAGATTCATACCTCCATTGAAACCTTTCCTGGCACCTACAGCTCTCACCACCAAATTCAGTGATCCCTTTGGACAGCTCCACGGTTCATCATTTACTTGGACCATTGACAATATTACACTTTTCAGTATGAGAGTCTATAGGCTCCTCTCTTATCACGCCCAACACACAGGAGGATGAGTCGCTCCTGGGTACCATACACTGACAACCAAGTCCCTCCCTACTCCCTGCAGATCTTGTTCCCACTCTGACTTCTGAGTGCAGTAGTTTTTTACCACTAAAGAAGCCTCTGACCTAAAGGGAGCATCCACACATTTGTGAACAATAATGAGAACGCCAGTTGAGCTGGGAGTGGCTTGAGATGCTAAAGATTAGCAGAAAGCCAAAATTAATGAATTATGAATTAATGTATTACCTACTAATAGAACCTCTCAGGAATTCAATAGGTCATGTAGTGACAATAATAGCATTTGAAATTAGAATATAGATTTTCTGACAAAGTTTAAAATTGGCCACTTTAGTTCACATATCCATAACAGTTGATCTTTGAAATCATATCTGTCCCAAACATAATGGAGCCCCTATATATTCCAACTAATGAACTAACACTTTACATACTCTGAATTCTTTCAGGATTGAACTAATTGGACTTTCTGTCAAACTAAGGATTCCCAGAAATCTCCTTTAGACACAACCCTCGTGTATGATAAAGGAGTCCACTATGGATCTGATTCAGTAGAATTCTAACCAGTGAGCCTTTCAGTTGATGTTTGATGCTTCAGGTCTCACCACAGTGCCCCTACACGTTCAACATCTGCCTATTGCCTACAAAATAAATTCCAAATTTAGTAGCCAGGCATTCAGAATCCCTTATGGTCTGGCTTCCACTTCACCTTCTGCCTGCTTTTCTGCTATTCTCTTTTATGCCAACTAAAATAGATACGTCACTGTTCTCATGGTTTTCCCATTTCCATGCTCTTTGGATTTTTACTTCCTAGTGTGCCATTCAGCCACCAGACCTCCAGCCACACATATGTGTTCATGGCCAAGTCCATCCCTCTATTCTGGCCCTAATGTCACTTTTCTCAGAAAGTTTCATGTGTTTCCCATATAAAGAAGCCATCTCTCTACCCTTCTCTGAATTCCCATAGCACTTTTCCTGGATGATAGATATAAATATTAACATGTTTTAACCTCCATTTAACTATAAACTCTTCTGTAATAAGTATGGCTACTATATATTGAGTGTTTATTAAATTCTCCAGGCATTATTCTAGGTTACCCCACTTTTTTTATTTTTGCAACCCCACAAGGTAGGCATTGATCCACACATTCTGCCAACTCCTTGGCCCACAATATAAAGCATATCTCTGTTTTGCAGATATTCAGGTTGAGGTTCAGAAAAATGAAATCAATTATTTAAAATCACATTCATCTGAAGTGGAGGAACTGGAATTTGGACCTGCATGTATCAAGCTTTAAATCTTGAGCTTCCTAGTGGACCATGCTGATTATGACTACATTCCTCCCTGGTAGCTAATACGGTGTCTGGCACAGAGCAGCTGATAAATAAATATTGATTGAAGGGAAGCAGAGAGGGAGAGAGGAAAGAAAGGAAGGACAAGGCAGAGGTAGAGCTACAAGACTATAATTCATGAGACTTTAGAATATTTGACTAAAGCATAATTAATTAATTCCCTCCACACATCCTAAAAATTAACCTTTCATTAAATGTTTACTATTAAGCTTTTTCCCCATATATTCTCAGGAGTAAGGTCAATCAGTGCTGAAAACATCTAATGCGTTAAACATTTTATTAATTTAATTTCCAGCTATGATAAGTGTTTTTGTTGTTGTTTTGGTTTTGGGTTTTGGGTTTTTTTATGTTGCTCAGGCTGGTCTCACATTCCTGGGCTTAAGCAATCCTCCTACCTCAGACTCCCACATAGCTAGAATTACAGGCACACATCATTGCACCTGGTTTAGGTATGGTAAATATTTATACAGATTGCCTCTCTTTCCTTAGCCATAGTTAGAGATGATGTTTAATATATTGAGTGGAATTTGGATAGTAATTCAAGTACCTATTTTCTGTTCACTTGGTAATTGATTATAATCAGTTAAATGCCAGATTTTGGGAGCAGGGAAGGCTTACACTCAACAACTATAATATTCTCACTAAACATGACATTCTATAATGAAAAATAAAAAGGAAAGTGGAATATTAGGCTTCTAAGATCATTTTAATAATTCTGAAAAAATAGAAATCAAGAGCTAATAGAAATTAAAAGGCAGTGATTTTTCAAGAGGGAAATATCTTTCAAACTTTATAGAATTTATTGGTATACAATTAAAAGTTTAAAAAAGTATTTAAACAGTTAAATTTTATCTCATAAATAATTATTAATTTTAGTGAATCTGTATTCTACAACAAAAAACCCATAAAACAAGAGAATATAGCAGCATTTAAATATTCTAAAATGTTAATTTCTTGAGAAAAACTAGGCATAGTGATCTAAATTATTTAATGGAATACTGTTACCTTGAGTAACTTTTTATTGTTAAATAATATGCCCCATAAGACATTCTCAAATCTGCTAATCTTACCAAATTTCTGTCACAATACTTACATTTTCTGCATTTAATCTTAGTGGTGACTTAACTCTCCTTCCTACTTCAACATATGGCCATACTGACAATTCACAACAC